>NC_090933.1:918140922-918450370 GCF_040938575.1 Ambystoma mexicanum | reverse complement strand
AGTTGGAGGTATTGAGCACCCAGGCCATAAAAGGCCTAGCCTAGTGGACAATGCAGAGGGTCTTGAACTTAATCCTTGCAGCCACTGGGAGCCAATGCAGAAATGTCAGTGCTGGAGAGTTACGATCTCTGTGCTTAAGGCCAAGGACACATCTCACAGTCCTGTTCTGGATGTGTTGCAGAGGGTGGACAGTAGAAGCAGGCAGATTTAGAAAATGGCTGTTGAAGTATTCCAGCCTAAAGAGAACCAGAGCTATAGAGACAGTGAGCATCTGGGGGAACCATGATTGACTGTGCCAAAGGCAGAAGTGAGATCAAGTAAGATGGGCAGAGGGGAGATAAGAATCAAGGTTAGAGAGCAGGTCTTCACAGATGTTGAGGAGAACAGTTTCCGTGCTTCTGGCTTCTCTGAAGCCAGACCAATGGTCATGGAAACAACCAACAGATTGAGTGTGAAGATTAAGCTGGGAGATGGCCAGCTTTTCCAGGTGTTTGCCCAGGAAAAGAGTGATGGAGATCGGGCAATAGTTAGCCCATTAGTTAGTGAATTGCTGATCCTTCGCCAACAGGATTGGGCTCGGAGTTGAGATTCCACTATCCAGAGGTCCTGGTCATTTGTGCTGCTGTCCTTAAAAGTCATGAAAAGTAATTGTTTGTTTTATGTGTTACTAAGTACGAAGAATCTTTGCAAAACCTTGTGTTATTAATCGGGCAATGGAAATAAAGACAGGTTTTCAAGGTAAGCTTGCCAAGGGCTGTGTCAGACTATGAATAAGACAATCCAGACAGGAGAGTAAGAGAGAAGTCTTCCTTTGGTGGTCTAAACAGTGACACAGACGGATCTTCCAAATTGAAACCCAGCCCTTATCTTGCAACAAAGAAAGCTGGGAAGTGGCAAAGAGGAGTGGCTATTGTGGCTTCCTTGAGAGAAATTAATTCCTCAATCCCTCCAAATGTATACTCTGTGCGCATTACCCAAAAGATAGACATATAGACAAAGAGAGACACATGCTCTCCCAAGAAGGCAACATCAGGTTCCCAAGTCACTGATGTTGCAAATCATGTACAACTGGCTGACCTACCAGCCTGGGGGGAAACAGTCATGGGAGACGTGCAAAAGAAACAATTTATAAACAGTACATGTCAAAGACATTTGACTTGTCAAAGACAAATGCACACAATTTCCCCTTGGCAGCGATGCCATAGCCTACAACTCTGAAAGTCCCCTTTTATACATTTCTTTCTTGTTTTCCCTACTTATCTATTTATATGCAGGGAAGAACAATGCACTATTGATCGGAAAAGAACATATAATAGATAGAATATCAGATTTGACGGAAGGCAGTGAGCTACTTATGAGATACTTACAATGAGGTGAGTTCGAGTGACATTCTGATCAGGTTGTGGTAGAGTAAATGGAACAGTCACCGGACGACCTACATAGATTAAGGACAGCTCATAGAATGTGGCCGATGCCTTGAGGGAGATATTATTTTGCTCTCTGGTAACACTCTGCAATGCAGAGAATTATCCAGCGTGAAAATGTCTGTTTGGATTCCGCTTGGCCCTTCCTGGGCACAGAGAAAGCCACAAAGAGTCTGTCATCACACCTAAATTCTGCCGTCCTAGCTACAAAGAAGCTGAGCACTCTCTTAGGGTGCAGCCTGTGTAGCCTTTCCTCATCCTTAGAGGCATGTGGAGGCACACAGAATGCTGGCAAATCATTGCTCTGGGACACGTGGAAATCTGAAACCACTTTCTGCATAAATTTAGGACATACCTTCAGAGAAGCCTTCTCCTTGAAAAATCGCAGTAAGGGTGACCTGCAAGATAGAGCCTGAAGTTCACTCACGTGTCTGGCTAAGGTTGCCACCTAGAAAGATGTTTTCAGGGCAAGTAAAACACAAATGTATGGGCTCAAATGGATGCTGTCATCAAAAAGGTTAGCACTAAATTGAGGTCCCAGTCCCAGAACCAGAAACAGAGTAGGCAGGAACCTATTTAGAAGGCCAAGAAGAAATTGAGTCATTACTGGAACCATGAAGAAGGATCCCCTATCCAGTGATCGCCTGAACAAAGACAAAGCCACCAAGTAGCCCTTGACTGTGCATAGCTGAGGCCAGTGACAGAAAAAACTCCCTCAATGCAGTGGTGGGAAAAGGGATAGGGTCTATACTCTGTTCCCTACAGCACGTTTCAAACTTTCTCCACCTGCATGCGCACAATGATCTCGTAAAAGGTCTATGTGCAGCCAATAACACCTCAAGTGCCTCTTCTGAGAGCTGCCAGTCATCATATCTCATCCTCTCAAGAGCCACGCATGTAGGTTGAGGGATTCTGGGAAGAATACTTGACCTTCCGACTAGGAAAGATGGTGGCAGCCGGAGATGGTCAAGTCCAGGATCTCCGAGTATCATGTTCTCACCCAGTCCGAGGCAATCAAGATTCTAGTGGCTCAAAACCTCCTCAACCCACGAGATGACAGCTACTGGAGGAAAGGCATAGTGGAGGCCAAAGACCCACACTACCAGAAACGCATCCCGTAGTGCACCCTTCATTGGGAAGTACCTTGAGCAAAAGTGCCTGCACTTCGTGTAGCCCTGGTGGCAAACATATCCACTGTTGGGGTACCCCACAGGCTGAAGATCTCTTTGAGAACTTCCTGGCATTCTTGCCACACATGGGAGACCGAGCTCTGTCCACTTAGAGCGTACGCCCATTCTCTGCTCCCACTACATAGGCCACCAAAACGGAGATCCGGTTCGCCGGCAACCAGAACCATAGCTGCAACGCCTTCCTGCATAGGGGCAGGAACTGCACCCCCACCGCTTACTGAGATAGTGCACCGCCTCTGTGTTATCTTTCAGAATGAGGACAGGTTTCCCCCTGAGGGAAGGTGCAAAGGCCATCAAGGCTAACCTGATCGCCTGCAACTCAAGTCCCCTTCATGGATGCCAATTAAAACATTATCATTACATTGCACCACTATGAATAGTTTGACCACAATACATGTATCATATGATACATTGTGCCAAACAAAGTGTTACAATTAAGCAAAAAATAGATAGCAAATAATTGTTCAATACCGACCAGATCATGCGCCAGTGATTTGTTACACAGCATGGGGAAGAAAATAAAAAATTAAAAAATACAAACGTATGTATAAGCAAAATGGCATAATGATACAATCATATCATCCTGCATTAGGATTCAAGAACTCTTCATGTGCACAAAATCTCTTATATACAAGTTAACAATGCTCACCAGTTGTACATTCCTGTGTCCACCACCAATTGAAACTAATACACTAATGACATTTTTTTAAAGGGATTATTTGGTTTTAAGAATGAAAATAAGTGACTGTGTTAAATGTGTGCTGGCCCATTGATAATCGATGTAGGCTATTCTTTTAGTGGCCAACATTATATTGCAGTTTATTTCTTTTTAGAATAAAAGAACAAGTTACTTACCAACTTTAACGTTCTTTTGACTGGATGTTCCTCCCACGTATTCCTTATCTTTGATAAATCCATTTCCAGCTTGCTGGCCTTGGATAAAATGTTCACAGTAGAGGGCGCTGCGCGTCAACGTCCCTCGAGTCGGTGTCCCTCAAAGACCTCTGTATCGGGGCCAACGTCACCATAGGTATAAATAGTCTTGCGCAGCGTCCGTTGCTCAGTTCTGTTTTTGCCTTGTATGAGCTGGTTAATACCCTTGAAGGAGCACAGGCAGCAACTACAAGGGAAGTTTTACTGTGTGGAAGGGTGGGAGGGGCGATGAGGAATACGTGGGAGGAAAATCCAGTCGAAAGAACGTTACAGTTCGTAAGTAACTTGTTCTTCAAATGGATTGTGTCCTCCATGTATTCCTTATCTTTGATAGACTCCCAGAGCAGTGATGTGTAGAGGAGGCGGGAGTAAAACTAAATGTTTCCCTTTAAAGATGCACAGAGTGCAACACAGCTTTTCCAAATCTCATCTCCTGGCTAGAGGAGGAATCAAGACTGTAGAATTTGGTGAAAGTATGTGCGGACGACCATGTGGCAGCCACACATATGTCTTTAATTGGAACTCCTCTTTGGAGAGCTGACGAGGCTGCGATACCCCTGGTTGAATGAGCCCTGAGGTGTTGAGGGGGCTCTTTTCCTGCCAGTTTATAGCACTCTTATAATAGTTAATATAATCTATCTTGAGATGGTCTGTTTCATAATAGGGAAACCTAACTTATGCCCTGCATACCCCACAAACAATTGGTCTGCTTGCTTAATCCTCACAAGTCTGATAATATAAAAACACAAAGCATGCCTTGGATCCAGCCTGTGCAATCTCTCTTCCTCTTTCTCTGGATGGTAGGAGGGTAAAATGAGGGTAAGGTTATTTTTTGTGTGATGTGGAATTCTGAGACCACCTTTGGGAGAAAATTCGGCTTCACTTGAAAGATTGTATGTAGAGGTTTGCAAGACAAAGCTTGTAATTCGCTCACTCTTCTGGTAGAAGTTAAAGCCACTAGAAAGACTGTTTTAATGGAGTACCCATTAGATATTTCAAGACTAGGTTTACGTCCCACAGTGGAACTTGAAAAGGAGTTGGGGGAAAGACATTATTTAACCCTTTCAGAAATTGAATGACTATGGGCAATTTGAAGTATGAAGGCTCCTATATAAAGATTTTGTTGCTGGTCTTCTGGCTGAAAGCAACACCTCCATTACGTCATCTGGGAGGTCCCAATCCTTGTATCTCAACCTTTCAGAAACCAGACGTGAATGTTGAGGGTCCTGATATCCGGATGGAGAACCCAACCTCCCTTCTGCGAGAGAAGATCCTCTCTTTGTGGAAGACGAATCAGAGGACAGATGGAAATGTCTAGAAGATCTGGGTACCACGTTCTCCTGGCCCAATCCGGGGCAATTAGGATCATGGGTTTCCGGCATCTCCTCAACCTCCTGATCATTTGAGGAATGACAGGACCTGGAGGAAACGCGTACAGACGTGGAAACACCCAATCCACCACAAACGCGTCCCCTAGAGCTCCTCTCTGGGGAAATTACCTTGAGCAATACTGATCGCACTTCCGGCTGATACTGGTGGTGAACAGATCCACTTGAGGGGTTCCCCAAAGGGCAAAGATCTCTTGAAGGACTTCCTGAGCTATTTGCCACTGGTGGGAGACTGTGTTTCGCCTGCTCAGAGCGTCCGCCGTCGAGTTCTTCTCTGCGGCTAGGTGAACTGCTGATAGAGAGATTCCTTCTTGAATTGTCCAGAACCAGAGCTGCATGGCCTCTCTGCACAGTGGCAGTGATCTTACGCCGCCTCTTTTGTTGAGGTAATGCATGGCCACTTTATTGTCCATCATTATGAGGAGATTCTTTTCCTGATGGCAAGAAAGACTTCAGCGCTAGTCTGATCGCTCTCAGCTCTAATAGGTTGATGTGTAGTCTGATGGAGACCAACGACTGCTGATGGTCAAGTCGTTGACATGGGCTCCCGACCACGTGAGTGAAGCGTCCGTGGCTACTGTTATCTCCGGCCATGGTTGCCAAAACTGTTCCCCTTTCATGACCATCTGTAGAATATCTTGAGCCCTCACCTCTGGTGGCAAGGCTTTTCCCAGGGATGTGTCCAGGACTGCTCCAATGAACTGGAGTCTCTGTGATGGTATAATCTGTGACTTCTTTAAGTTGAGGGAGAAGCCCATCTTGTGGAGGAAGTGGCAAACATAATCTAGATGGATCTGAGCCTGTTCCGGGGACGCTGCTCTGACCAACCATTCGTCCAGGTAGGGGTAGACATGAATCCCTTCCCTCCTTAGACTTGCTGCCACAACCGCCATTAGCTTTTTAGAAAACCGTCGGGCGGAGGTCAGCCCAAATGGCAGAACTCGAAAATTGATAATGAAAGTTGCCAATGGTAAACCTCAGGTACTTCCTGTGCTTGTGATGGATTGGCACATGAAAGTAAGCACCCTGAAGGTCTAGAGATACCAACCAGTCCTGAAGCTGGAGGGCCTGAAGGATCTGAGAAAGGGTTACCATCTTTAACTGATCTTTCCTGCGGAATTTGTTTAATTCTCGCAAGTCCAAGATGGGTCTCAATCCTCCGTCCTTCTTCAGTATTTGAAAATAGGGGGAATACCAACCCTTGTTCCTCTCTGCTACAGGTACCAGTTCTATGGCACTTTTCTCTAGCAGGTCTGACATCTCCTGCATAAGGAGTGGGTCTGGAAGCTTCAAAGAGTTGTTCCCTGTTGGATGATTCTGAGGAGTGTGTAGGAAAGGCAGGCAGTAACCTTGGGCAACTGTTTCCAATGCCCAAGCATCTGACCTAATAGCCTGCCATTCTGTCAGATGTTGAGTTAACCTGACTCCTACTGGTGTTTTGTGTGGGGAGCCCTCAGAGGGGTTTAGAAGCGGCTGATGCAGATGCTGAGGGTAAAGCAGCACCTTCTGATGCGGGTTTCGTACCTTTGACCCGTCCACCACGGGTGAATCATCTCTGGCCTCTTTGAGCTGGCTGCCCTCTACCTTTTCCCAATTCGGAGTAAAAACGAAAGGGCTTCTCCCTCCACGACATACCTGTGGTGCGATTTGGAGTTTGACGGATTGCAGCCCCAAGTGATTTTGCTGCCGCCTTTGAGGTTTGCAATTTCTCCAGGCTGTCATCAGCTTTTTTGCCAAATAGAGAGATGCCGTCAAAGGGCATATTCAGAAGTCTGGCTTGTACATTCGGAGCAAAACCAGACTTCCGCAACCACGCAAATCTGCGGATTGTGGTACTCACCGCCATGGCTCTGCTGATGCTGTCAGCAGAGTCGATACCTGTTTGGAGGGACTCGCGCATCGCATCCTTCCCATCCTTGATGATGTTCAAGAATGCGTCTCGTTCCTCCCCTTCTGGGAGGCAGTCTGCCGCTGATGAAGTGCACTCCCAAAGGGTGTGGCTGAATCTAGCTAGCGTGCACGTGGCGTTAATAGACTTATGTGCCATATTGCATGTTGAAAAGACCTTTTTAGACATGGAATCAAATCTTTTGTCGTCTCCGTCTTGTGGTTTAGTGGGGTATGCCGACTTACTATTTGACGACGTCACTGCTTGCACTACTAAACTCTCTGGAGTTGGGTGCTTACTTAAATATTCAGGGTCTGAGGCAGACACCCTGTACTTTGCAGAGAGCGTTTTATTTACTGCAGCGATAACTTCTGGTGTTTCCCAATTTGCAGCTATTTTTCTCTGCCATGCAGCATGAAAAGAGATTATAGGGTCTTCTTGAGGCCCTTTATGTAAGATGTCCGTAAGATCATCTTGCTGGAAACAAGGTACAGGTATTGTCCACCCCATAAATTGCATACTTCTTGCCATAAGGGCTCTGTAAGGCATTTATGCATGTTCCCCAGGTTCTGGTCTGGCAATTTCTGCCTCTGGAGAGGTATCTATGCCACTGGCATCTTGTAAAGATTCTTGTAGATCTCTCAATCTATTCTCCTAAGAAATAAATTAGCTCCTCTGGAATGGGTACTCTTGTTGTTTGTAACCCAAAGGGTCTCTCATTCTTAGAGTCCTTCCCTTCCTCATATATAGAGGATAAAGATCTGAAATAGTTAGATCTTGGATAAGGGGTAAAACCCATTTGCAGAGAAGAAGAAGCCAAATTGGTGGATACTGCTTGGGAAAAAAAGTTGTGGTTGTCAATGCAGACGTTATAGTTCTAAACAAACCCACAAATAGTGTCAAAAAACTCAAAAAGGGCCTCAATGTATTCGAGAGAACCGGAATCCTACTCTGTGTCATCGATATTGTCGACGCCACTTTCGACGCCTTGGGCGGGACCTTCAACACCTATGGTGCCGGTGGCGCAGTTGAGGTTTGAGGCTTCGACGACCTATCCTTCATCAGGGTCAGCGATGGCGTCGATGACACAGACTTGTGCGTCGAAGGTACCTTCAACGATGGCGTTGATAACGCAGTTTTATTCGATTAATTTTTGTCTTGACTCAAGGGTTCATGAAGCTCTCGAGGGTTTTTGTTCGCCGGGTTCGACAACTCACAGTGTTTTTGTTTTTCGGGTCTTTCACCCGGGGTATCACCTCTAGGCATCTCTGAGGGAGTCAAGGCCGCGTTCTCGAAAATCCTAAGCATTTTCTTGCAAAATTCCTCCCACTGAGCTGGAGATCTGTGTTTAGTGGGTCAGGTGACCCTTTCTGGAGAATTTGAGGATGAAGAGATGGGAGCTCTATGACGCCTCTTCTTAGAGTGTCTCAATCTCGAAGAGTGGTGATAACCGCTTCGAGATCTCGATTGGGAATGTTTCTTTGTATGGTGATGAGCCGAATGTCTCAACTCAGCAGGGGACAATTTTTAAGGGGTAGAAGATTTAACTGCCTTACCTCTTTCTAGCTTCCCCCTACGCTCCTTCAAGGCTTTCGCCGTCATAGACATGCAGTCCTCACATTCCAAACTCTGGTGCCCTGATCCCAGGCACCACAAACAGATCCTGTGAGGATCCGTTAATGACATCTTTTTAGCACAATCTCGAAAATATTTGAAGCCGAATCGTGGCGTCGATGTTTCAGATGAAGATGCCATCATAGGATATTGAGATTTTCAAAGATTTCGAAGATTTTCGATGAGTAGAAGAACCGAGCATTGCGTCTCCAAGGCTTACGAAGTGTGGAAAAACAGAACTGAGCAACAGACACTGCGCGAGACTATTTATACATATGGTGACGTCGGCGTCGATACGGAGGCCTTCGAGGGACACCGACCTCTACTGTGAAAAAACTTTCCGAGGCCAGCAAGCTGGAAGTGGATTTATCAAAGATAAGGAATACGTGGGAGGACACAATCCATTCATAATATACTTCTTCAATTTATCACTTCCTCTTTTATGCATAACAGATAAGATACATATTTAGGGAAGTGTTTTCTGAATATTTAGACTCATTAGTTTAGGGATTTAGGGAGACGTAAGCTTGTTCAGGTGAAGGTGAAGGTGAAGACAGTTAATCACTTGTTCTTATTCTCTGTTCAGCTCCGTGTTGTCGTTTTTTAAGTTAGGTTTATCTCACATTACTTTCCCACTTGTCTTGCCCTTGCCATCTTTTTTGTTATTTGTTTTCATTTCTTTTTCAGTGCTTAGTTTTGTTCCAACCAGGGACTATACACTGAATATGGCAGGTTTGAGTAATGAGGTTAAGGATTCTGTGCGAATTGTATCTTGGAACATAAATGGATTAAACAACCAGGTAAAAAGGAAAAAGGTAATGTCACATTTAAGACATCTGAAAGCAGATATTATACTTCTACAAAAGACTCATTTGACAGATGTGGAGGCTACTAATTTCGAGAAAGGGTGGGCGGGTCAGATGCTTCATTCCATGCACTCTTCCAAGTTCGAGAGGAGTGACAACATTGATTAGAAAGAATTTCCAGGGTGGTATTGTTGACTCTAAAGCAGACAAGGAGGGTTGTTGGTTGACAGCCTTATTCCATGTCCAAGAATTGGAGTTTACAATATGCAATATCTATTCTGCAAATATTAACAGTGGTCCATTTCTTAGTGGATTGGGCTGTTGCTTGTTGGATATGGGTGCGAAGAACTTGATGGTGGGAGGGGACTTTAACCTGGTGGTTGACCCAGTTTTGGATAGAAACAATCAGATGGTTAGAGACCGCAGGACAAAGGACAGAGAAGCTTTGCAGTTACTAATGCTAGATTTTGGTTTGACGGATGTTTGGCACTAGAACATCCTACAGTGAGGGAGTATACCTTTCATTCAGGTGCCCACAATATTTACTCTCAAATTGACATTGTGTTGACATCAGGAACAGTGACACAAAATATCATGAGCAGTGAAATTGAGGATTTCGTTGTCTCTGATCATGCACCCATCAAATTAGATCTATCACTCAGTTATTCATCGGGCCAGACAAGAGTTTGGAGGTTAAATACCGCGATTCTGAGAGATGACTCAAAGAACATCCTAGTGGATGAGGCTGAGGAGTACATTAGAACTAATTTTAATGGGGAAGAAGGAATTGATACTGTTTGGGAAGCTTTTAAAAGTGTGATGTATGGTGAGACTATGAAAGTGTCTGGTATCAGAAAGAAAAAAAGAGATGAGGAAATGAAAGAGCTTAATATTTCAATTAAGAATCTAGAAAAATAACTGATGTGCTGTCCTGACAAAGGGAAATCTGTGAAGTTGATGAAATTAAAATATGATCTAAACAAAATTCTCAATGATAAAGCAGTATTTGCACTCTTCAGATTGAAATGCAGAAACTGTGAAGCAGGCTAGAAATGTGCAAGATTATTGGCTCACAGGTTGAGAGTATGAGACGCAAACAGAACAATAGGTGCTATTAAAAGTGGTCAAGGTGTGACCAGGGACCCGAACAAAATAAATTAGATTATTAAACAATTCTACATGAATTTGTACAGTGAATCTACCAATGTCAACACATATCGCATAGACCAGTTCTTTAAAACTCTGCAGATCAAGCAAATGATCAACCTCTGCCCCTGGCTCTAATAGGCAAGCCATTTGGGCTACGTCACGACCCCCCATCATGGCCTTAGAGGCCTCGCCATTTCACCCTTAGGCGCCAGGCTCATATGTGAAATAAAGAGAACTTGAGATCTGGGCTTGGCATTGGACTTTTGCACAACATGGATGCCCCTGCGTAGCTTAGTTCAATGAACCGAGCTATGCGGTCTAGTGTTCTAGGTGTGGTCAGGCCTAGCGATACCTGGGGGCTATATAAGCCATTCCCAGGCTCAGAAACACGCTTCGCGTTACTCTGCGCTCTGCAGCGTGACCCTCACCAAGTTCTGCTCGGATCTTTGCCAGCATTCCGGAGCCAAATACCTGCAAGAACAAGAACACCATTAGTATACACTTATCTGTGAGTGAATCCTGCTCCTGTCCACTGCTCTTGGGTCCGGAGAAGACAGCATCTCAGCGACGTCCCCTCGATCTTGAAAAAGCCGCAACCTAAGAAGAAAAAGAACGAAAAAACAGCATTAGTAAGCTTTTATTCTCCAATCAATCGCACGCTTAGCTGGGTTTAAATTGCTCTTGGCCCACGTCCACTCCGGGCCATAATAACCTGCAAGAGAGAAGAAACACTGATTAGAACACAAAAGATCAAGAAGGCGGCGCATGCTATATGTTACCCACCGCTCTCCATCTCCTCAGCAGCATCCATTCTGGGACATTGCAGCGGCCTGCAAGGGAGAGAAAAAGATAGGTCAACACAAGAAAAGGCACATAGCGCCGCGCATCGCACTTTCACTTACCATCTCGTGCGCAGCCCCAAGCAGCACGGCACCACTAGAGCTCTTCTTGCACTTAAGGAAGAAGGAGAGAGACATTAACAGGGGCATTTGCAAAATAAAGGACAAACTTACCTGGACGAACTGGAGTCGCAGCAGGTCTGGACTCTGAGGGCCCGCACCAGTGAAGCAACTAGGTTGTGACGCGCCCATACCAACAACGCACCCCTGCACAGAGAAGCAGGACAGAGAGTGCACCATACAATTAAGCAAGTTGAGGAAAGCACTAGGGGGAAGTTGGGTCCACAATGGAGGTGGGCTCCAAGCAAGAAGAGGCAATAAGATTATACCCAAATTCCTGTGTTTTCAGACCCGGTCCTCGGCCAAACAAGAGTCCAAGGGAGGAGTTTGAGGTCAGAAGTGGTCCAACCAGACTGAGTGGTGTCCCCGTGGATATCCGGTAAGCGTTACACTGAGGCAGAGAAAGATTTTCTAGATTCAGAAATATCACTTGAACAGGTCAAGAAAGCTGTCTGGAGTTTGAGCCTAGGTAAACGTCCTGGGCCAGCCAGATGGTCTACCAACAGAATTCTATTGTGCAATGCCAGAGAATGTTCGGATTCTAATGAGAGATATGTTTGTAAACAGTAAATCAAAGGGTCTTTTACCAACTACATTAAGACACGCAACAATATCCCTTTTCCTCAAACAAGGCTGCCCAGTTCTAGATCCAGAAAGTTATAGACCTATCAGTTTAATCAATTCGTACAGCAAAGTATTATCTAAAATCTTAGCCAATAGGCTAGAGAAGATCCTTCCAAGGTTAATTCATCCGAATCAGGCTGGCTTCATTAAAGGTAGGGTTTCAGCTTCGAACATGAGGAAGTTGCTACTTACCTTGGAAGAATGTCAGAAATTGAAATTAGAGTCAGTGGCCGTGTCCCTCAATGCTGAAAAGGCTTTCGATCAAGTGAGGTGGAATTTCTTACTGAGTACGATGGCAAGGATGAATTTCAGATCTGAATTCCTGAGCTGAACCTACTGCAGAGATTAATACAACCCGGATTATATCTGGGAAATTTGAATTTCAGTGTGGGACACGTCAGGGTTGCCCTTTGTCCCCTTTACTCTTTGTGATCTTGAAGGAACGTCTGGCGGAAGCAATAAGATCAGATGAAAAGATTGTGGGAATCAATGACAATGGAGTTTGTCAAAAGCTATGGCTATATGCCAATGACTTGCTAGTCGTAGTCCAGGATCTTACACCGTCAAGCACGGAGCTGATGAAATTGATTGGGGAATTTGGCCTGTTATCAAATTAGAAGGTTAACTGGTCTAAATCAGAGGTTTTACCCTGTACTCATTCAACTAACAGTATACTGATAAGGAACTTTGGCTTCAGATGGTGCCCATCGAAGATGAAATACCTGGGCATATCGATCACCAAGAATATGGGGGAAATGATGAGTCTAAATATGGATTTGACATTACAAAAAGTGATATCGGAAATAGATTTTTGGGAACCACTGAATTTGTCAATAGGAGGCAAAGTAAACGCCATAAAGATGATGTTAACACCAAAAATAACCTATGTTTTAAGCATTGTTCCCCTCCCAGTGAAGAGGTCTACATGGAGGAAGGTGGATAGCATTCCCCAGTCCTTTCTATGGAAGACTGAAACTGTAGAAACTACAACTGCAGCCAGACAGAGGAGGGTTGAACATTCTGTGGGATGTATTAACCCACTTATGCTCTGCCCTGCAGCATCACTGTGTTCTGGTGGTGCCAGAATTATCAAAATGGCCACATAACCCCTGTGCACGTGAAAACCTATGGAAATCGCACCTTACAACACAAAAAAAACAGCTGCCAAATCTACCATGCATATTGTCAGTGGTGGAACGGAGATCTAACTCCTGAAACATGTCAATGGGCTTCACAACAAGTAAAAATGGGGCACTGAGGGAAAAGCGGAGCTTTGCTGAAAGAAACCCAAAATCTTGCTTTAAATCTTTTTCTTGGTTGCTGAAACTGCAGAATGCCGGTACAAAACACCCTCAAACATCCAATATTTTTGCTGGGTGCTACAAGTCACTTAGTTCAAGAAATCATTATGAACATACAATGTCCTGAAAAGCAGAATTGGTCATCAAAATATTCACAGCAAAAATGTGCCTGCCTGTGAAATCTATCAAAATCTGGGCGCAGTACCCGTGGCCGCCTGTATCGCAGCTGTCAGGAGCTTGCATGATATAATTTAAACTTGTACAACTGAAATCTAATGTCTGAAAACTAAGTGACCTGTTATGGAGAGTAACCTAGGTTGTAACTATTTAATCCCATGTTTTAGAATCTGGAATAAGTGTTCTAGCTGCTTGTTTTGAAATTACAAGTTTGTTTTAAACCAAGAAGAAAAAAATGTAACAGAATGACATTGAAATTAAGCCTGCCTAAAAGCAATCGAACCAGTCCAACAGCTTCCCCCACGGAGGCCAGGCATCTCCTTTGTGCTTCACTCCACCAGGAAATCACACCTCTGTGATGATTAGATTAGGGGAGGAGAATTTGGGGCTGCAGGGGAGGGGACAATGGACATCCTCTGGCTGAAAGGAAATGCGAAGTGTGAAGAGTCATAAATGGCCGGGCCCAGCAGGAACTGGGAGGAGATGGCTTCTGAGCTGCCAGGACAAGAAGGAGGCAGAGACAAACCACAATTTGTTGCTTAACAAAGGCCAAAAGCACAGTTGTAAAAGACTGATAATTTACTGTGTACAATTTTGAAAAATATGTAAACAACAGAATAGTGAATCTAATTTTTGGCAGCACGTTTTAAGAGGCGCCAGAACTCTGAGATGTTCTGGGAAATAACAGAGGAAAATATGTTTTTACACCAAATGTATTTATGCCAAAAGCATCAAACTTCATACTCTTATGCCCATATTCAATGCACACATTTGTACAAATTTTCTGATATTCCGGACAAAAAGGGCAAAATTCTGTAAAATGCAGACACAAGACCCTATAGCGACGAGGTTTGGAGGAGTATCTACTACACCAAATATGTAAACTATATATGATTGTTATAAATATTGCACACATGTAAATATGTATTGTACTAAAAGTAGATTTTGTGTCCAAGGGACAAGGGGAGGATTCTCTGACTCAAAATCACACCATAAGGGTGACACCCTATTTCTCTCCTCCTATCAAGGTAGAGAAGAGACTAGCCAATCGCCTGCCTAAGGGGCGCGCTTAGGATAAACCAGCACACACCCCTTTTATCATAAGCATAAATAGAGACAGCTCAGACTGAAAAAAAGACACACAGATTCACCCACTAACCGATTGCTGGCGGAGCAACCTGCTGGAGAACCATCCATCTTCCTTGCTCCAGACTCCAGAATCTTGGCAAGCAGAAAGGCTCATTGCATAGCTGAACCATTTTCAGCTGGACCTTAAGATTCCAGAACCCACCCCAGAAACCTAAGGGGAACAAAAGAAACAGCCGGGCTGTGCTGTAACTGCTTTCCTGCTAAAAGAATTATTACCAGAACCAAAAGATCCAATCCAGTTGTGCTGTGACCAGAACCATTGCAGACCCGATCCAGTCCTGTGCCATGCTGTGAACAGACCCCGTCCAGTCCTGTGTGCCCAGCAGAATCCCTGACCAGAATCCCTGACCAGAAATCTTGACGGACCAGAATCCTGACGGTTCTGTTTGAAACCCATATAGTGAGTATCTATAGATAGGATTATGTCACTAGCATATGTACTGTCCATAGTAATCCCTGTCTTAAACCCATCCTCTCTTGTATTCAGAACCGGTAGTGTTAGGAGTATTTTTGAATTATCAGAATTTTTCTTGCGCTAAATTTCTCTCACCTGTTTTCTGAAATCATAAATCACTAGTGTTGTGAACAAATAAATTGAATCCCAGAAAGAAAGTGAGTATCCACCACGTGAAGGGTCCCTGGCCAGGACTGTGGAGATTCATGTGTGGCATTCTCTTTTTCTATAGTCATAATCTATTGTAAAAAAAAAAAGAAATCCCGTTTGTCTTTTAAGTGCATTCTTGTTTTCCCATCCTTGCGCCTATCTTAAAAGAATTACCTCCACTAAAACGTCCATAACTTCTTCAGTTGTTATGCTAGAAACAGAATTGCAACTTCTGTTTATAGCTAACATCCTCGGCTTTCCATGGAACCTGAATCCCAAATCCCAAACGGTTCTCCCGTAATTGCGATTACAGCGCACGGAAAAGTTTGCCATGAATTTTGTTTTAGGCAAATTCTATCACGTGTAAAACAGCTTTTGATTGCACCCGACCTCAATTTTAAGATTTCACATTGTTCCTTAGTATCAAATCATTGCTAGTGTTTGTCTGCAACTATCTAAAGCAGCTCCCATAACAATTTAAACAATTTCAGAAATGTAAACCATATTTAGGGTTTTACCCAATCCATTCTCAAGATAACGATAAAACCATTTCGACAGTTTGCCAATCAATTCTGTTTCTCTCTTGTGTGTGCTGGGGGGAAATTGGGATTGATATTTTGTTTGAATTCTGCATTCCTGAATACCTGCTCTCTCTCCTCCTATCTCTTTACATTGCCTGTTTGGGGGGGGTTGAGGGGTGTGCAGGGGGAAATAGTAACCATACTGCTATTTGATCTGAACAAAAGTATTATTTCTGTGCTGAATTGTTTTGCTCACTATTACTCCTTGTGATTAAAGAGATTGCTTAGTGTTACATCACCCCATTGTATACTCATTAAACATAGTGTGATGCATTTGTAAATACATAAATAAATATTTTAACTTTGCAAACCAGCCTGATTCCTGGTTTAGTGTGACCGGGGGGCGGGGGGGGGTTCCAAGAGAGGGGCGTGATATGAGCAGTACATCGTTCAGAATAAAACCTTTTAGACACAAAATAAATAAGGATTTCAGTTGTGCATTACACGCTGTCATGAACCGAAGAACTTGTCCATTCTGGACCTCCTGGTCCTTATCGCACCGGGGCTTGTATTCCTTGCTACTCCCAACATGGCCGCAACAGGCGACTTGCCTCACACCAGCTTTCACGTCGCACACGGCACGTCCTATAAATTGGCCACGACCCCGCGGCCCCGCGCGTCTCAACGCTATCATTAGGTACTCACTTGACGTGTGTGTGCTGTTCGGCGAATCTTCTATCCAAGATCCTGGTTCCCTTCCTCCTTCCTTCTCCCTTTCCCTCTTTTCGACTCCTGGAATCCCCATTCTTAGCGACCGCTACCTGCTTTCCTGGACATCCTGGAACAGCGGCCTTCCCGGAACTCTGAATGCGCTTTGCAGCCGGACGAGACTCGAGCGAGTCTATACAAGACCCGATCCGTCGACAAGAGGAATCCTCCCGTGGAACAGAGCAAGAAGCGATCCCAGGTGAGACGGGGGGAGGTTTACGACACACGCAAGGCGTTGAATTAGGTGAAGTGCCGGATTGAAATCACTTACAAGTCCACATTTCGAACGATATCACTAAGCATTCACGCTGCATCATGTTTTGCCATTTGATGCTGGAGATGATGATTGGGCAATCGCAGAGACAAATGGGGCAGGCCCTTTGGACACTTTGGCAATCCTTTCTACCACCACTACAGACCGTGAAGCTCGTTCTGCCTTAATGGAATTTCTGAGGTCCACCTGGAGGGCTTATGAAATTACTTCGAAACTAAACTCTGGTAGGACACTTCCTCAATTTGGTGAATCCAGTAATTAGATTAGATAATAAAGTCTTATTCTGGATTAGCTGGTTCACTGCTGTTAGCAGAAAAATCGATGACCTATTTGAAGGGGCAAGATGGAAAACGTTTCAAGAGCTGCAAATGGGATACAGCTTGGATGTTTGCATGTATGAGGAATATAGGAGATTGAAAAGAGCTGTGAATTTGCTCACATTGGACAAATCAGAGTTCTTAATCACTGTTAAGAAAATAGGCAGCAATGATCATATGGCTTCTAAGATGTACAATCTGCTAAGCAGATTCTCTGAAGGAAACAAAAAGGTCTTGGATGCTTGGTCAGAGTGTCTGAAGGAGGAAATGATGCAAGATAGATGGATAGAACTCTGAGGTAACATCAAAAGAATGTCTTTGAACATTGGAGAGAGGGCACGTCAAGTCAAAAATCTGAACAGAGAGTTTTGGACGCCAGTACAAATGTTTCAGCCAGGTTTAGTTACGTCAGACATTTGTGGGGGATGTGGTCATGTTCATGGAACAATGGAACATATGTTCTGAGAGTGCCTTAAGGAGAGAGACTTTTGGAGTGGAATTGTGGGCATGATGAGCAGATTTCTAAAGGAGACTCTGGATTATAACTTCGAGAACAGATTTTGTGAAATGGGAAGTAAACAAGTTTTCTGACATGGAACACTTGGTTGGAAGAAATATGTTTGTTGGGGGAAGAGTTATATTTATTCATTTTGTTTTATACTTTGATGGGTTTCTGGTATATCTGAGTGAGATGTTGCTTTCTAGTTCTTGTTTATTGTACATTTTTGAATGAATTGGTTCCAAAAAAAAAAAAAGAAATAAAGATGTATTGTTTTGCCTCAGTTAAGCTCTATGCTGCCCTAGAAGCCTGAAGCTTCTCTAAACTGTCAGCCTCTGATCCAAAAAGATTGGACCCATCAAAGGGCATGTCTAAAAGTCTCGACTGATGACTGCTCTTAAACTCATAGAGCGACATATGCAGTCCGAAGCATCAAGAATTGATTGAAGCGATTGGCAAGCTGCCTCTTTGCCATCACTAATGATGCCGTTGAATCCATCCCTGATTTGTTTTCTGCAGCCTGAGAAATTACATTCCACAGAGTGAATGTATATTTTGCCAAGGTGCAAGACACATTGATGTCCTTAAGGGCCATGATCCCAGCAGAGAACCGCCTTTTTGCTATTTTTTTGTCATCCATATCAGGTGGGATGGTTGGTAAGGTGCTGCCTTCATAGTGGAGGTAGCCACCTATGCCAGTTCGCCAAGATAGTGTCTTGAGAGCTGAATGAAAAGGCAGCACAGGCTCCTTTGGAGGGCCTTTATCAAAAATGTTCATGAGGTCATCTTAAACTATGTCCATTGAATGACAACCCCAGCCTAAATATTCAGTAACCCTAATCATAACTGTCCTGTATGCTGCATTTGGATGAGCAGTTATGTCAAGTGTGGCGAATCCCACTTAAGGGGAAGTGTCTAAGTCACTGACTTCTCTAAGGCAAGTAGCCACATCCTCCAAATAAGACTGATCTGAAATCAAGTCCTCAAGGACATTAGATGTGCCAAAATGCTTGTACCCAGAGGGTGCCACATCGTCATCTTCCTCCTCTTCCTCGCAGATGGATTCAAAAGACTTGAAAAAGTCTTTCTTTGATTGTGGTTTCAAAATTGAAGTTAGAACCAAGACTGATATTGATGGCTTCAACGTCAATGACTTTGATGTTCAGCCCCTCGATTATGAAGAGACTGAAGCCTTTCTCTTAAATGCTGCCTCTGCGTTCGACACTGTCGGCGCTACTCAAGTAGGCATCTCGGAGGTCTTCTGACTTGGGGTTTGGGGCTTGCAGGTTGAAGCCTTTGACGATTCCTTGCCAGCTTTTGAAGGCGAGGTGTGATTGTTAGCCTTTGTTGGCTCTTTCGAGGGACCAGGAGGGCCTGCCTTAAAAAAAACATAATTATTTCAATCGTAATGCAAAGAACAATGGTGTCTCTTCATTAAGCTTTTTCATTAAGACGAGGATGAAGAATGATGCAAATCGCTCCTAGACATTGACAGCTTAAGAGTGTTTGAAGCCTCTCAGGTGATTTGTAACCTGCCGAACTTCTGCCGTCAGAAGATTTCCTCTTCGAAGGAGTAGAGGACTGAGATTTAAAAACTGAACAACCTAGAGTGAGTTTAGACTTTCTCTCTTTCAAGGCCTTGGTAGTCATTGACTGGCAGGAGCCACACTTGATTACTTTGTGCTCCTTACCAAGATACCAGAGGCATATCCTGTGCAGACCGGTGATCGACACCTTCGATTCACAGTTCCCAAACCTCGTAAAACCTGTCTTTGGAGTAAACATACTAAGAATAATTCAAAAGACTATGTAGAAAGAATTGTTGAGGCGAGTCTAACCGTTCTGAGAGTGTGCTGTGCATGCTGAAAAATGGAACCGAGGCATGCTATTTTTATGCCATCAAGGACATCACGTCCGAGCACAGGGATGGATACTGGCGAGGGACATTGACTCAATGCTGCACACAGTCCTCTGATGTTGAAAATGTTTCCAAAACTGCAAGCAGGATATCAGTATATCATAGTTGCAGAATCCGTGGCAGGACAAAATCCATTTGAATATAACATCTGGGGTATGGCGACCATAATTATTTGGAACAAGTTCCCATTGGGTGGGATTCAGGTTTATCACACTGCTTAGAAAAACTTGGGAAATTTTGTTTTTTTTAGGTCATACTGTATATCCAGAGGCTATGTTCCCCATGGACTTATAACATTACCTTCACGTCCATCATTATTTTGAGCCAGAAATCAAGGAAAAGCTTACTATAACTTGATGCAGGGGGTTGTATACAACACCAGTATACCAGAGTTATTTGCAATCTTTCTGCATTTACATCGAGGTGCTCAAAGTACTGGTAAGAAATATCAGTCAATTGTGTGCATTGTGATTGTACAAGGACGATGAGGGCTTAACTGCCACCTGGTTGGGAAGGTCTGTCAATGTTAAAGGTTTTCAAACCAATGGGCACAAGAGTGCCCAGCGGCGTAATAAAGTTATTGTTGAACCATATTTATGCTATGGCAAGGTATGATACCTTCATGATACTCTACTGAGATTTTAATATTATTGTATGTTTGTTTGGTTAACTGGGTATTGATAGGCACTACAGTTAAAACACCATGGCCCTGTCAGGGGTTCTTGCCTTGAGATTGTTAGTGTAGGCATTCGTATACTATGGATTTAAGAGTTTTTTTGTTTTGGCAGTGTGGTGTGAAATTGGGTGGATTCTATTTTAGTAACTCTTTATTAGGATTTCTGGTACTTTCATTGTATTTTTGCCTTAACCTATCTCATGAAAGTCAGTCATGTGGTTAACAGGCTGGTCCAGATGCTTCTTTGAACTCACGGGATGCTTGATTCGATCTACACTTCATCCAAATGGGCAGTCCACATCAAAACAAGGTTTTTAAATACAACCTAGCTTATTTTAGGTATGGGTCAGTTTCAGATATCCAAACCTCCAGATTGCGGCAAAGGAAGGAATCACTATCACGGCTGACAGTGCTATAGGGAAATGGAACACACAAACGTATCCACAGAGAACCTGAACTTTGTGTCAATGTTCTATATTAGAATTAGTCCAAGTTCAGCTTTTACCAGGCAATCTGTGCTAACCCATGGACAGAAATCTCCACGCACATGGTGGCCTCACAGTAGCTCGATGCATTATATCTTACAATGCAGAGGTTATGCTCTTCTTGCAAAGAAAAATGTGTGCTTTGAGCTTCAGGGCCTCTAGTAGCCTCTACCTGAAGGTCCAGGCAAACCAACCAGCCCTGCAGCACTATGGCTTGCACGATCTGGGCTAGAGTAACCATCTTGAACTTGTCCTTGCATAAGAACAAGTTCAGTAGCCGCAGATACAGAATTGGACGCATGCCACCATCCTTCTTTGGCACCAGAAAATAGGTTGAGTACCACCCTCTTCCACATGCTGAGTGTGGAACCAGCTCAATCGCACTTTTCGAAAGAAGCTGACAGACCTCCCCTAGGAGAATGGGGACAAGGAGACAAGGGCCAGAAGTCCAGAAGGTGCTGAAGGAATGGGAGGCAATATCACTGTCGGATGACCTGCAGGGCCCAAACATAGGACGTGGTCTTTGACTATTCTTGGATGAACAAGAAAAGACCCTCATCAGTGATGAGTGGCAAAGCCAGTCACTGAGGTTTGGCGGCCTGTGGTGCGGTGGGGACAGCAACGCCACGCCGCTTAGTACCCCTTGCTCGACTTCTCAGGAACCATCTGCCCTGGCCTCTTCCAGGGACAGACTGACCACGGCCTCTCAGGGCAAAGGCGGGGAAGGGGCGAAAACCCCTGCCTCGGGACAATGGCCGTGCGAAGGCCAGTTGCACCGCTAGCCCCAAGCACTAAGCCGTTTGCTTAGACGACTGGAGCTTCTGCTGGGCATTGTCAGCCTTGGCTCCAAAAAGGTTTTGGCCATCAAAAGACATGTCCAACAGCCTGGTCTGGAAATTGGCTGCAAATCCTGACGTCCTCAGCCACGAGTGGCACTTGGCCACTTTGCTTTTCGCCATGGACCTACCCACACAGTCTGCAGTGTCCAACTCTGACTGAAGCATCTGGCGTGCCACATCCTTTCCATCAGAGAAGAAGGACAGGAAACCATTGCTCATCTCTACCTCCGGGAGGTACTCAGCTGCATTGGCCACCACCGCCCAAAGACCAAAGGAGAACTTCGCCATGGTGCAAGAGCAAATCACTGCCCACGGTGGAAGACTGCCCGACGCAAACATCTTCTTGCCCCATGCATCAAACCTCTTACTCTCCCTGTACTAGGCAGAGTCCCAGATACCTTGTGCTTTTTTTGAAAGGTTGAATATCCACACGATTGTTTCAGTGAAACCAAATTGGTTTTTATTGAGGTAAAGAAGACATCTAGTCTTGTGTGGTCAGCCGACATGTGTTTCGACCTCTAGGGTCCTTTTCAAGGCTATTGTGCTTGATTGATGCCCAATTTGGATTTCACTCAAACAATCGTGTAGATATCCATACTTTCAAAAAAAGCTCAAGGTATCCGGGACTCTGCCTATTACTCTTCATAAAAGGGAGGTTAGGGCATCACCACCAATCTGTGACCTTGTTGCTAACTAACCAACTCCCCACATCTCAGAGTGAAGCGCTGGACAGTGCGCCATACAAGGGACCACCCCTTTCCTTGTACCGCTTATTCTCCCTGTTTGGTGCAAGGGACGGGAAAGTAGACGTCTTCAGGCTAGCCGTCACGGCCTGAACCGCCAAACATTTAGAGAAAGCATGTGAGGAAAGAGAGGCTGGGTCCGACAGAGCGAGACAGTGCTTCCTTATCAGATACAAGTCCACTGCCTGAACAGAGGTAGGTTTCTCCCACGCATCCAATATGGGGCCTCCACTGCCACAATGAAGGGCAGGAGCGTTGCTTTCATGGGTGCATCATACAGAATATCGTAAAGTTCGTACTGAACGTTGGACCTGGACGGAGCAGATAGTTCCAGAGTACTGGCCACCTTAGCCATCACTGGAGAGGTGTCAAGGTCACTGGTCCCTTACAGGTCCTTTGCCAGGGTCCAGCACATCCTCACCTTCCCTGTAGAATTCTTCCTGGAAATCCCTCACCACCTGTGATGAACCCTACGGACTCCTCTCGAACTCCTGTCTAAGGTCTCCTCTCAGATGGCCAGGGAAAGTCAGGCGCTTCCTGATGCTGATCTTGGGAGTGGTGTTCTGCGGGAGGGTTACCTGGGAGGAGAAAAGGCCTCGGGGAGTGAGAGTAATCAGTGAGATGAGACACAGTATTTGTCTTCCTCTAGGGATGATGGCTCTGCAATGCCAAAGTATGTAATGGCTTGCTGAAATAACCATCTTGATGCTCCACAAGATACACATACAAATAGGTGTTAACCCAAGTGTACACTCCTGGGCCTGGGGCGAAATCAGAACCCTCCTAAAGTTCGGGAGACCTGTAAAGCTGAAAACCTCCCTAACACCCAACAGTGAAAGGATATTTGTGAATAACACCAGCGTAAAAGAATTGCTTTTCCCTGCACAGTCAAGAAAAATGATTAATTCTTATGGTGTTGCTTTAAAGAATGTTATAAGAAACAAACTGGTGTTTAAAAATAAAACAACAGACATAAGAAAACCTAACTTCTTGGTGGAAATTAATTTGATTATTAGAAGGGTGGTGTTTCAGAGTTGGGGTTCCTTTGAAGGGATTTTGCAAAAACAGAAAAGAGAGTTTACCTCCCAAACTTTAACACACCTCTAATATTTATCTATGAAAAAAGAGATGAGAGAATTCAAATATACAGGTCCATGAAACATGCACAATCCATAGTCAAATGATATTTAGCACAATAAAGGCTGACCACGTATGACAATGCACAGCTGGGGTATGTCCTTCTATGCCCCTATCACATGGCCAGAGACCATGGAGTAATTAGCATGATTCAGGGGCAGACGTGCAAATAAATAGCATGGACAAAATTCAGTAACGGAAGTGGGATGACCATGTTCATAAGTGGAAACCTCTGTTGATCCCTGGATACCATGGGCAACCGAAGAACAAGGGGTGGGTGATAGCCAAATTGCCACATTGGCTGCTATGCTTAAAAATAAGTGTTTGCGTACTAGACAAGGTTACAAGAGTTGCAGAAACACACCTCAGATAAAATCCAGCAGGGACGGACCTTAGTCCCAGTGTGGTCCAAAAGGGACTTAGGAATGGGTTCCAGCCCTGTACGGTCAGTGGCGAAAAATGCAATTAAGCAATAGCGACTTGTTGAGCAAGCCATATCATGTGGGCTTTAACAAGGATACCATGTTCCTTACCACTACACGCTGCACCAATAAGCCATTATTGCTATTCGCACCCCAAGCCAACCATTCAGTTGTAAATCATTAGTGTGAAACACAAAAGAGAACATTTTCAACCAAGATCGTCACCACAGAAATAAAATGGAAACAGACACCGTCTTCTATTTCCATGGTGGGTGCCAAAAGCGAAGACGGAAATGCGGAGGCCAGATAAAGGAGACCAGGTAGAAGTGGGCCATGGCTGAGGATGTGCTGGAGGGAAGCAGGGTCCGATAGGTGGGGGAAGGCAGTTTCTGCACAAGCTTATTCACTGATGCACTCACCCAGGATACTGTGGTATGGTATGCAGGACACACAGAAACGGAGTGGGGGAGAAAAGGGCAGGAACACATTCATGTACTCATTTATTGGTGATTATATCATGCTTGGTGATTATAAAATGCTGTATTGCAAAGTTGAGAAACATGCTCGCTAACACAGAGCTGCAAATGGCTTAAGCGGACTATCTAGTCTTGCCAGTACACGGCGGAACGCCTCCAGTCATGTGGGCCAGATACTGCCAAGGAAGGGAGGACAGATCAGAAACCGGGAATAGTGCTTTATCAACGTAAGATACACAGACCTCACCACTACCTGCTTTCATCCATACTACCTAAAGTTCACCTGGTGTCTGGAACCATGATGTAGAATACGATTTTCCATTCACTGCTACCCTAATTCGCGACAAATAAGTAACATACAGCTACTGCAATGGGCGATTAAAGAGAAACATTGAAAAACAGACACCACTCGCAGAGGAGTTGAAATCAAGTACCCAAGAGAAAATCTTTGGCAAACGTACAGCATCACACATCTCAACAACATTTGCGCTTACTTTGATCAGCCAAGTGTCTGCCCTAAGACTTCTAAAACAATCCATCTTAACCGCAGCCTACACTGCATGCACATCTCACAGAAAATTAAAATGGATTTATATCCCAAGGCTGCCCTCGGCAACATGGTCAGGAAGTGGGGAGACTTCAAATCTGAACTAAATTATATTCTGCACAAACAAAATGCATTTCGAGTGGAATCAGGTTTTAAATTTAACAAGTAGGGACAGTCTACAAAAACTACACATACTCTGGTGGGTGGCAACAGTAAACAGAATGCAGAGAAACGAAAAAGGGGTTTAAACGAAACATATTCACTTGACAAAAGCAACATTACATTAAAATTGTTTAGATTTTACATGAGCCATTTTCTATACACGTAGACCAATTGTGGTCTCAATGCTTCATCGAGACATCACAGTAGTGGCGGAGCCTTCACTGCACTATTTAGAAATGGGATTCCGGGGAGTCAAATTATGAATTTTAAGGCAGTACCAATGGCTAGATTTGAGTAAAGTGCCACTGAAAGTTGGTTGAAATGTGCGCACCTCGTTTTTCCCTTGATGGGATTTGCGCTAAAAAAGCACCATACAACATTTCTGTAACTATTTCAAACAATAATCCATACTTCTAGGAAAAGAAAGATACATGTTAAAGGACAAACATTGCATTTCTCTGCTGATAAAAAATATTGCTCTGGGGGTAATGGCTTGGTGCGCCACCAATGTGGGCACTCATTTGAGAGCCTCCATGGGGTCTCAGCTCAGTAAGCGGAATAATCGGACCCGGAAACCTGGCAAAGCCCAGGATGGAAGGAGGGGTGAGTGGAACCCCCTGTGCCCACCTTGTGTGGTCTGAATCGGGCAGAGCTGCAGGGATCTAGTGGCTCTCCGTGACTGTAGCTGGCGAGCCGGAATTCAAAATTGTGCCTGGCATCTGCCCACTCAGCCGAGGTGCAACGCTGCTGTGAGGGAGATCGGGGACGCAGAGGCGGGCGTCTCCGATCCCAATGAGAGAGGAGATCCAGAGCCCCAAATAGAAGTGGCTGCCAGTGGTGGGTGTCTACACCTTACCCAGCACGCTTGACACACTTTCGAGCTCTATCGTGCTCGGAAAGCCTGGGAGAGCGGTCAGTCAGTGAGCATGCCGCTCACCTGTGGTGCATGGATGCAGGCATGGGCGTAATTTTAGGGCGAACGGGGGTGTTTGTCCCCCCAACTTTCATGGCACATCATTTTGTCCTCATTCAATTGGCTGGGGCACCTTTTCTTCAGATGTCATGTCCCCCCCAACATTTTCAGAAAAGTTACTCCACTGGATGCAGGAGTTCAGAGTATGCATAAAATTGGTGCTCGGAGGGTGCTATTTCCTAGCTTTTAGTACTGATGGAGGGATCGCTCATGGGAAACACTGCAACCACCGGAGTGTGAGCTTGGCGGTGCGGAGAATTCTGGGAAAGTCAGAGGGGAGTACAGGCTAATCATCATCACTGCCGGCCAGAAGGTGGCAAGGTCGGTGACTTGCCAGTTATCTATGGCAGACACCACCATGTAAGTTTGGGATCGGCTGGCCAGAATTCAAACTCATAAGAGGTAACAATAACATGGCTAAACAAGCAAAAGCAGTCAAATCGCAAGATATAGCTGCTCTCCTCAATGCGGAAGAAAAAGGGAAGAAGGGAAACATAGTGACAGAAATACTAGCCAATTGGCCACGAAAGCTGACCTCCACATGGTTTTTAGGGGACTTTAAAAAATAATGTTTGAATTGTATGGTGAAGCATACTGCAAAGGTGAGCACTTAAATTGGATGTGGTGGAAGCGGAACAGAGGATCGCTGAATTGGAAAACCTATCGGCCGAGCAGGCATCAACTATCTCGGACCTCACACAGCGAGTTATTGTTCTGGAACACACTGGCAATCACATGGAGTCTAAACAGGAAGACATGGAAAATCGTGCCCGAAGGAACAATCTGAGGCTGAGGGGAATCCCGCTGACTGTGCTCAGTGGGGACGTACTGGAACATGTGTGTGAGTTGTTCCGTTCACTGCTCCCAGAAAATGGGAAAGCAGTTATGCTGCTGGACCGCACCCACAGACTTGGTCGTGTGATTGCTACAGGAGCACGGCTACCCCCTGATGTTACTACTAGAGTACACTGTTTCACTACCATGCAGGATATCATGCGCCTCTTATCACATGCGTTTCAACAATGTTTGTTCTACCGATAACCATACAATGTTGCTGCTTGCAACCTCGGCTTCAACACAGATCGGTCTTGTATCGGTCTCCCCAATTCACCGGCTGTGTTCGCTTCACTGATGCTGATTTGTTCTTGGAGCCAAGGACGATACCACGGCGGCTGGTGATTCTCCCTGCTTGATTAGTGACGCAGGAGGGTCCTTGGTATCTCTGACACACAATGCAGGATTCTTCAGCCTAGTTTCCTGGTCTTACACTTTCTATTCTCGAGGTCTCTGCAAAGTAATGGTTCCTTGTTGAAAAGGTCAAGGGAATTTCCCTCCTTGCAATACCCTTCGGTTTTGCCGTCTTTCCCCTCATGCTCAGCTACCGTCTCGAAACTGCTATTTCCTCGTGTGCTGAGTGTGCTCTCGTGCTCCGCCTTTTAACCGTGTAGGGAAGTGTAATGGAAGTCAGGTGTGAGTGATTATCGATAATTGCCTGACCACAGTATTGGGACATGTCAGGTACACGGCTCGGGTATTAGTCTGTTTTCCCTTATAGCGGGCTTCTGTGAAAAAGGGCTTGTGTTGTAAAAGGGGGGGTACAATTCCTAAATATTCTACCGGGTAGGATGGGGTAAAGGTGTTACAGGGAAGGGGATACCGCGTCTCACCATCCAGTGTCCCACTCCCACTCGCCGAAGACCCCTCACCCAAGTGGCCCTCCTTCACTGGCCCACCCACAGGAACTGGATCCAAAAGCGATGGCCGTGTCCTGGCCACCTGGATGGCAGATCCTCGAGGACTAGTGGGTGAGACACCTTCTGGTTTCTCACATATCGTTCTATGCCCACAGAACAAATTCTACAACGACTTTGTCACAGAAGTCGCCCCATTTATCAAAGGCCAATTAATCATAGGTGGCAATTTCAATGTGGTCCCAGACCCCTCTAAAGACAAGACCAATCCCCCCACCCCTGCAGACTTCAAAAATGCCATTGTGCTGCTTAATCTCTTTTGAGTACTGGGGGAAGTTTACATATGGAGGTTAAAACAAGAGGATCGGGACTGCACATATTTCTTGCATGTTCACAACACCTTTTTGAGAATTGATCTCTTGCTGACCTCTCGTCTTTTGGTGCCGTGCACATACTTGGTTTTTTTGGGGAATAGGATTTTATTTGGGCATGTATCGGTTCTAATGGATCTTAATATTCACAATTTATCCCCCCCAGAATTACCGCCCTGGAAAATATATGATCGCATCCTTAGAAATTCCACCATTCGGCTCGATATCGCAAAGGCAATGACTACTTATTTTCTTGAAAATTCTACTGACATGCTTTCAGATTCTACGATCTGTGATGTGATGAAGGCGGACATTAGGGGATAACAAATTTCTCGATCATCAGGTTATATTAAGCGTAGAAACAAAATCATGGAAAAACTAGAGGGAGAAAACTACAGGGAGAGGCTCAGGGTGCGAACTGATGCATTAAAATAAATGCTCCCCTTAAACACAAAGACACCTTAGGATGGCTCTGAAGAAATTAGAAGCGCACATAGCAAGTAGAATAGCCCAATCCCTTGCTAAAACCAAACAATTTATTATGCCAATTAAATTAGGCAATAAAGCGAATAAGTACCTGGTGGGGAAATTGAAAGTGATTAAAAATAGAACTATAATTGTTTGTTTGTTTTATTATTTATAATGTGCAGATATACCCAGGGGTATCAAGGTGCCGCATTTACAAGAATATGCGAAGCTTAGTTACAAATATAGAATATACATGTAGGCAATGGACTAACAGGTTACTTGGACTAACAGACACGACAATATATCGAAAATTCAAAGTTACTAATTATAGAGAGGTATTTTGCAGAATTCATGTCTGCCATATCATGCTCCTCAAGAGACCAAGCAGAATATATTAAAGAAGCCGACTTACCCCGACTCTCTGAGGCTAATAAAAACACATTAGGAGCGCCGATCAGTTCAGAGAAGTAGAAGATGTGATAAAATCCCTGAATAATAGAGCCCTGGCCCTGATTAGTTATACCCCTCTCTTCTATAAGGTGTTCAGGGCTCAATTACGTAAACCCCTCACTAAACTAGTCTTTTCATCGAGTGTAACGGGTAACCACCACGAAGGCGGAATCGGCTACTATCCTGCTTCTTAATCCGGGGAACGATCCTCATGGCGACGTGTTTTATAGGCCAATCTCATTATCAAATACTGATGCCAATATATATTTAAAAATTCTAGGGAATAGATTGTCGGAGGTTGTGCCACCATTGGTAGTCCCAGATCAAACAAGCTTTAGTAAGGGCAGAACCACCTTCAATAACTGGCCTCTAGTAGAAATAGCTTCAGATGAGAAACTGAAGGTGGCTCTCTTAGCCCTAGACACAACTAAAGCATTTGGTGGGTGGATTGGGCCTTCGTGCATTACACAATCCAGGTGTTAATTCTGGGTCCGGTATTTCAGCACATAATATTGGCTAACTCCCCTGTTACCAAAATATAGGTTAACTGTAGACATAGGAGCATGATACAGATAACCTGTGGTACGAGAGAAAGATGCCCTTCCTTTCCTTTAATTTTCGCACTGATAATGGAAGATTTCAGGTAGTAAGGCTCTGGTCATACAATAGAAGATCTCTCTATATGTGATCACGTCATGTTGACACTCACAAATCTGCAGACCTCGTTAAGGGAAACCGTGATTGAATTCCAATTGTTCCAAGAAACAGCTGGCTTTGCCTTTAATGATCAGAAATCAGTAGCCTTAGCTATAGCGATGACAGAAGCTTAATTGGACAGTGTACGCCAGATATGCCCAAAAAACTGGAAAACTGATACAATAGAATAATACCTGGGTGTTTGGATTCCCTCAAACCTACTCCAAACATTTCCCAAAACGTTTTAAGACTGTAGAAGACGATCTGAAGAGATGGAGAAAACGGGATTTCCTTGATGGGAAGGATTATGGAAGTGAAAATGAACCTGCTACCCAGGTTCCTCTATTGCTGTTAGGCCATACCAGTAAAAATACCACAACCGGCACAACCAGTAAATGGTGTCCAGTTTTACGGGGAGGGGTAAAAAGCCTAGAATTCCCAGGGAAGTCTTGATGGGCGATGCGCTTGTAAGGGAGGTCTGGGGTTTCCGGGCAAAACCAAATAGAACATAGCCGCGCAAATTGCCCGGTTTGCAAAATGGAGTGTTGCCGAGCTATCCTTGCCTAAATGGGTGAGCCTAGAACAATCCACAACGAAAAACCCCATTAGTTCTTTGGGATACATCGGCGACAGCCCTGGACACATTTGCTATCATCCAGGAAAGCAACACTATACTATTGGAGTAAAGCAATGCGATGCAAAGGAATCAACCCTGGTTTGGGCCCATTTTTGCCTGTACTTAACAATCCAGACTTCACTCCGGGGCTTTCAGTAAGGGTCTTTAGTGTCTGCACACAGTTATATGAGGAGGCTTCACCCTTGATATTTGTCGATTGTAAAAGTAAATTCTCGACTGCGAAGTCTGAGAGGTTCAGGTATTCACAAATCAGGCATTGGGTGGTCCACCCGTGGATTAAAGCAGCGGCTGGACGGGCCCCTAGTGCTCTATACATTTCCATTGGGAAGGGATGTCTCGGGGTGCATTTCCAGATTATCTAAAATACTGAGAAATGATTTGTTAGTGAAAAAACCGAAATATATGCCTACCTGGTAGACAGATTTGGGCCACCCTATTGAAGGCTTCACATGGCTGGACATATGGGGACGTAATTAATCATCCTCTATGTGTGTTACAAATGAGGGAGTGCATCTTTAAGCTGGCATATAGGTGGTACTACCCCGCCGCCTCACTACACAAATTCAAACAGAGACTAGATCCCAACTGCTGGCTAAAATGTGGCCTCAGAGGCTCTTATTTTCACATGTGGTGGGACTGTCCGAATGGCCAGGCCTTTTGGGAGCAAGTTGTAACAGTCACCAATGATATAACAGAAGTCCAACTGCCTATGGACCCATTGACTGTACTACTGGGGGCTCCACTTGGGGGAGACGTATCCAAAATCGGGTTCTTCTGCAAAGTTAATTACCCACCGGTTAGTGCAGATAAGAATCATGTTGGCTTGTTGTTGGAATTCGCAGGAAGGCCCGGGTTCTAGTCATGTGGTTGGCTAAAGTGTGGGATGTACTTGTTGCAGTAAAGGTTACAGCTTTCATGGATAACCAACTTCACAGATTACTGGAGTTCTGGTCTCCCGTACTGGAGTCTGATCAGAACTATCTAGCATTAACATACAAACTAACCCTAATTAAGGCTTTTTTACGACACTATCAATAGGGTTTAGCAAGGGTACGAATATGGCAGGGATGAAGGAAGGGTGAGGTAGAGCGAGGAGGGGTAGGATCCGTCTGATCATTGTTAGGTGTGTTCAATGCCACGATCAGTTATTGTCAATGCTATTCCGCAACCAAATTTGATTACATAAAAATAAAAGTTGGTAAACACAAATATATTGCTCTATCTTAAAAATGTACTTTATATATTTTTTTAGTGACCATATACACACACCTCGGGACCTATTCTCAGTGCGTGATCAAATGTATGAAAATGCTGTATTCTGTGGCTAAGTGAATACGGGAGCACATAACTGTACGCTACTGCTTTAAGGCAGCGGACCACACCCACAGAATGCAGGTTGAGACAGTGCTGAGAACAATTGCACTTGCAAGAAAATTCGTGAGTCAGAGATGGATGCTGACGCAATTGCACCAGCCTGTTAGCACTCTGGTCCAACAGCCTCATGGCAAATACTGAAAATATACGGATCACAACAAAACTTGAAACAAAATTAGAAAGGAGTGTGGGAGCCCCTCCAACGAGAAGGACCATGGGTGAAATACCCTGTTCTATGGAATTTCTTCCACCCAGGAGGGTCTAGAACCACGTTTTAGCTCACTGCACTGTTGACAGAGGAGAATATCCATTTGCATATCAGTCTTTGGCCCAACTTGATAAAACACAGCGTGTGCGTGGTTACGTCTCCATTATCACCATTGGTATCATTCTAAACATCATGAAATGAAAATAAACCAGCAGCGGCCCTGCCTGAAGCTCAGCAGCGAGGGAGTGCTTTTAAACATTGCCTCACTGGAAGACTGATCCCCACTTACCTGAAACATGGATGCATCATTTCTTTACTTGAAAAAAGGTAACTACAAGACATTTTTCCTTCAACAACAAACATTATGCAACACATGACATGAGACAACTGAAGGGAAATTATGCCATTGCAATCCCTCTCATACTCAAAGGGGAGCTGGCATTGCTAGATGGGGGCGGGGTTGGGTGCGGAGTTGGCTATAGCCCCGGGTCTTTTGGTTGTAGCCCCGGATAGAAGCTCAGGTGCTACAACCAAAATGCTACCTAGCCTTGAGTCCCGCCAGTCCAGACGTTAGCTTAGCCCCTGATCTTTTCTAGACCTGGCAACACTCCTGGGAGCTGCCATGTTACATCTTAAAGAGCAGATCATGAAACACACTAAAAAGGAGGGCAACAAACAAATGTGCCATCATGTCACCGCCACCCACAAACCAAAAGGATACACATATGAATAACCTCCATACAATATATCATCCATATAACTCAATAAAAGATTCACAGATGTTATTATTAAATGATAGGTAATCTTTGCGTGAAAGAATCGCCTTGTCATAACTTTGAGGCACCTACAGTTGGTTGCTCATCTTGGCCCACTGTGTTTTGTCAATCAACACACTCAGCTCCTACCACTCGCCAGCCTTTCTCTTTGCTGCATCCCGCTCTAATATAGCATCATTGCATATTAGCTAAGCAACTGAAGAGGCTGATACAGTCCATCGCTTAATAATACTACATAGTTGAAAGTCTTCTTTAACATGAGACATTCTAATAATGAAAGAAGGGTATTATATCTACATATTTGTCATTTGCAGCTCGCCCTAATGTGCTTTGGAATTAAATGCAGCCTCTTTTGAGGAATTTAAATATAAAGTCTGGTAGGGTGAGGGGTAAATTGCCATTGACTTCCTGAGAGCTCCTTGCAGTTACAATAGTGTACCTGGCTGGAAACACAGAGACAGTGTTAAGCACTTTCGAATAATAATGAATGGCAATATGCACCTCTGCAGTGTCTCTTCTAGCTGGGAAATCAATTTTTGAAGATTTGTAATTAAAGAATGTACTGGGAAATCAAATTACAGATGGAATTCAGAGAGAGATATATATATATATATGGTTGCATCAGGCAATAGTAACTATCATAGAGCCAGTTTAGAAGGGGGGAAGCAAGAGGAATATGTGGAAGGAATGTTGTATGCATGAAAAATAACATTACTAAAGATAGAATGATGTATTCTTCTGATGGATACCTTTCACCAACAGATTCTAATCGGTGAGAAACTCCCAAAGTAGGTTAACGTGCAAGGCGCGGTGGAGCAAATATGATAAAGAAACACTGCTCCAAGAGTGATCACCCAGAAGAGGCTTCCTCCCTTGCATTTCAGTCCAGTCACAATGTTATGGTAAATAGGGGAGCAATAGTATAAAAAGGACAGGACCAAAATGTAGAGAACAGACATTTGAGTAGCCATCTATAGCAGAAGACGCATGATCCAGTCATCCATAAACAATCCCAAAAGGTGGTTGCATCGTAAGATTCTCTTTCAATTAAAGTCTGAAGAAGGGACAGACTTCAAAGACATCCCAAAGTAAGAGAACAAAGAAGCAGCAAGCCAGAATCCAGACATGTGCATAGAGTGGCTGACGCACACCAATGAAGGTGGCCAGGGAGCGAGAAACATGTGTCTCGCTGTTGATACTCTTGTTCAGATGAGCTCTGCTTGGCATTTGGCTGGACTGCCATTGTGCGCAGGTCTAGACTGATATGCAAATGGTTCATGTTCCCCTGCTATGGCAGAAAGAGCTAAAACATAACTAAGGTCCTTGCACGGCACGTGGGCTACTGTCCACCGAACAATATTTGGCTTTTGTTCTTTCCCTGTGGCGGGTTCATCACAATGTTAGTAAATTATGAAAGAAAAAAGGGTTCAAAGTTTGAAGCAGTTGCACTGATGGCCAGATCCTCCTGTGACTGTGGAATATACGAATCTACAATGGTTGGTCTATAAGCATGGATTCTTAATCTGAGGGTTCAAAGATGTTTTTACATTACAATTGACATTGGCCAATATAGTCTTCAAAATATGCCATATTATTTAATGAGGGCAGGGAATAGTCATTACATTTGGGTCGTTTGCAATGGTGCAGCATTGGAATGCTTCATTTCCCCACTGGATATGTATTGTTGCTTTTGTTACTCGTCGCAGCATAACGATTGCTCAATATAAGAACATGAACTGAAAAACACTTAAGTGTCCAAGACAAGGCAACGTGTCTCTCCGATTGTAAAACCTGTTTGGGGGGGATGTCATTTCATGGCTGCCAAAATAGATTTTAAGTGGCACTGCCTAGATCAAACACCACCCTAAGCATCTATTTAGAGCAATTGAAGAAAACACTGGATGTTCCCTAAGAAATTATGATAGAACACAACCTCTACAATAGTTGGAAAATGAGCTTCAAGCAATAGGCGGCTAATCAATGGGAAAGGCTGAAATTCCACTAGGCAGATGGCAACATGTGTGTTCGATTTAAATAAGCTTTGCAAAGCAAGACAGGGCTCTGCTGTATTGCAGTCATTGGTAACTCGGAGGTCAGCTTTGGTCAACTCGATCGGCCAACTTGCGTGCTTTGAAACGCAATTCTGCTGTATAAAGCGCCTTACAAAGGCTCAAATAAATAAACAAACAAATAAATAAATAAATAAATAAATAAGGAGTTGGATTTGGGGACAGGAAAGCGGTTCTGATGTTTCCAGACTGAAGATTTAAGTTTGGCTCTTGTGTGTACAGCGAGTTCAAGGAGAGTTTGTTCTGAGCAGATTTTCGGAGACTCAGGGAATAAAGAACATGGTTGTGGTTCACTGCTGAAGATGTGTGATGCCCAGCCGTACCCACAATCCAAGGTCAAGCTCACAGAGATGCATGCGCTCCTGTAGCATAATGGCAGGTAAGGAAAGCAGGGCAGCAACCCGGGCTCTTTCTTTTGTCACACAGATAGATTTAAATGTCTGCAAAACCAAACGAATACAGGCAAAGAAACCGGCCCTTCCTATCTCAATAAAGCCTGAAACACATTAAAGCCAAACCAAAAAGTGCACAAGTAACGACACAACAGATCACTGGGTGCAATGCATTCCTATTTTACACTAGAAAATGTGGAGGGCGGATATGACATGTGAATGTCCATGTGAATGCTTCACTCCTTACAATTGATTTATGCAAGAGTTTAGCACACCCAGACACTGGGTTGCATTTAATATAGAATGCATCCTCTCCATTGTGCATCTTCCAACCGGACTCTGCAAATGTAAACTCCTGTTCATGTGAATAATTGCTAATATTTCACTTCAGTGATCTTACCTGCACACTTGTACTCTGGATCAGCCCCTTTCAGCACGGCATCAAACAAAGAAACCTCCACTTTCTGCTTCCTGTGGTGACAGCTCAGAAGCAGCGAAGGCTGCGATACGACAAGGTAGAGAAAGGGGTCCAGAAGCAAGTCAGCAGCCCCTCTGCGCCCGGGTTGGCGTACAATTGTGATCCCCAGTGCTTGCCGGGCAGATGATCTTGTGGTGGCATGAAGGCTTTCCAGTGACAGTAGACCCGCTCTTCTCTTGGTTGACGACGACCCAGGACTGTTGAGCAGATCATCAGCTGTGAGTGTGGATATACATGGTTGGGGGTGCTTGGCTTCCGCAGTGCTGTCTAAGTTCACTTCTGGGAGGCTCAGAGAGCTTTTGCCCAATTTGTCCCCATCTAAGTGGCCTTGGGCTGATCTGGGTTTCTGAACTGCCGTGCATGAGTAGGTCATCAACGAGACGCGACTTGCCGTAATGAAAATGTCAAATGGGATAAAGTTCAGATTCTTCACAATGGAGGACTGTTGTGACAGACGAGCAATGCGGTGATGACTGGTGCCACTGTGCTGTTCAATTTGAACAATTCTTATTTTAACACTGTCACTGCCAATGCCGCTGTCTTGGGCTCCACTATAACGTGAAGAGGTGTCAACTGTACTACCTTCAGGAAAATCGGTTCTTCTCCTTTCTTGTTTGGAAGCCTGTTAAAACACACATTCGTAAACAAGTTATATACAGCATTTGGATACTGAAAGCAAACAATACTGTAAGGTAGGAAAGTATAAAGCTACTGAGATATATACTCGTATACCTACAATCCTTTCAAAAGACTATGAACAAATAATAGTATCTTTAAAAGAGTCTAAAAATAAAATACAGAAACACGAACCTCCAAATGGTTTATGCTTTCTAAAGCATTACTGAGATTGGCACAAGAGTACCCTCACTCCCCATTATAGCCAAAACATGTACTTTGGGCCTCATTACAAGGGGTCTAAATAGCTTACTGGCACCCTTGTTTCTGGACCGTCAAACTACATGTTTGCCTGCCGTGGCCGCTGTGCCCGAGAGGTCTGACCCTGCCGGGCACAGCGGCCACGGTAGGCAGACCCTTCACAGAAGCGCTGGCCCGTTAACAAGGCTGCCGGCGCTTTTGTGTCCCCACTACCATAGAGTGGACTCTATGGGAATGGGGACTTAAATTTTACTGGCGCATGAATTCCCGGGACGCTGGATTTGTAATCTACCGGTTGGCACTGGGAAGTCAGGCAGCAGTAACATTTTACGAGTCCGGCGGCAAAACGCCGGTAGCACCGGCAAGGTTACCGCCAGACTCGTAATGAGGCCCTTTATATAGAAACAAAAATAATAATCAAGAGGCCCAAGTAAAAGTGCAAGGTGCAACCACAATCAGTTTGCATTCGCACAGTATATTTTTCGCCAGGTGAAATTGGATTACTCATAATCTTCCAGAAGATTACGGTGCCAGTGAAACCGAGGTTTGCGCTGCTTTCATTTTCCCGCATCGCTTGGGATGAAGAACCGTTTTGACTGCACCATCCACCTAGGAATGGCGCAGGAAATGCAGGGCCCGAACACCAAATGAAGGGTGAATTATGATTTTCAGGCGACTTGTTCCAGGGGCTACAATTTGCATCCACGGCTTCGCCATTTGCCGAATACCAAAAGCATCAGCATCCCTAGGCAGGCAGGGTGCCATTTGTAAATGGGGGATAAAACACACAACAAGCCACCAACAGCTCATTGCCCCTGGCACATTTGGAATGATCGAAGGAGCTGCACGCCTTCTATGAGGCACCAACATTGTGGCAAACAGGAAGGTTTCAGCCCGTGTTTGTACCTAGCACACATCATCACAAAAGGGACAACTGAAAGACAATCCTCTCTTTGCTGGAGCCGAATAGATAAGAACACACTCTCTTGCGGCACACTGCACAGTGGCATTGGGGTACTTCAAGGCAAGAAAAGGGGTGCGAGTAGATTAGTGCAATGAGGTCCGCTTAAATAGAACACTACACAAAACATGACATTAGATACAGCCTATTACCTTTCTGCATGCGACAAATCCTAGGAACATAACATAGGGTATGATTTGGAGAAGTGTAAAGTGCAAGCTTACCAAGGATCAAGGCATATGAATACGCTTTCTGCACATGCTTGAGGGAATATGGGGCTAGCCTCTGATCAACAGTAGGCTTTATCGGCATGTAAGATTCCAAGACTGCCCTGAAGATCTCTTACATCTGAATGCCAGCGCCCGCACGGTGGCGTATGTCGAACTAACTCCCCCAACATGGCTGTAGTTTTGCTCTGCCCGCGGCTCATCACAAAAAAATGCTGTTGGTTTCGACAGCAGATATCCAAACCACCCAACAGGCTGTTGCCTCCCCTCACACATGCCATCTCTCTCCTATCTCCACTTCCCGTGACAATAGTCTGGGCCTATATGCAGAGCTTTCAATAACACCTAAAAGGAAAACAACTAAAGACAATGAAATGTAGCTTTCGATTTTTATAGTATCAATTCACCATTAATTGAAATGTGCATCCATCATTTCCTTGCATATGATGCGGGCAGGCATGCATCACTACTGCAGAGCATTCCATGAGGAAACAGGCACACGAATCAATATGAAGGCGCACATGACCACATGGCCTGTCATTAAGGATTACCACTCCATGGATTCATGGATTCAACACTCAATCAAAATCCGTCCATTTTGGTGCACATCGGGAAAACAAAACACTGGCCATGCCAGACACAGTAACAATAATCTCTTGCTGATCAAGGGAGCAGTGGGACTGTAGCGGAAGCCCCTACAGAACATACCATGACAACTCTGTAACATGGCTAGCTCACACTCCAAAAGCCACATGCCCTTCCAGGGTGTACCGTAAGCGTGTATTCAAATGCATAACTGCTGGGGGCTGGGCATATGACCAACATTAATAACATGCTTGGGATGGTCTTCATGCTGGTGGCAAGCCATTGGAGACCGAAGAGAAGAAGGCAGCAGACAGTCATTCAGAGCAATAGCAAGTGATCTCAAGACAGCTGTAAAATGGTTCACATTCATTTATTTCGCTTTAGACAGAGACAAATTATTACAACCGTATTTGATAAAGCTTCATTAAGAAAAATATACCAAAAGACAGAAATGCTGAAACACCATCTCCTCGGGTCTCTCAGGATAGGCCACACCATATAGCACAAATAAATAAAGCTCTTCCTGAGAAACATATAGAAGACTGAAAGTGAAACAATAATTTGCACAATGGCAACAAATCTCAACAAAACAAATTGGTAACTCAAACAACGGGAGCAAGGGTGAATAAGGGTGTGGGTCAAAACACTGTAAAGGAAACAGGCTCATTGTATATAACTGATTTCAGAACACCAGTAGGCTAGTGAAGACAACCCCTACCGAAAAAAAGACGACCTTCCACCCCACAACTGCAAGGGAATGCAATCAATTATAGGCCAATCACAGCAACCGGGAGGCAGGAGCCGGCCATCAGTACTAAGGCCCACGACGAGGCCCCTCACGTTCAATTTCCTGCTTTCTTCAGCATCTCCTGAGAAGGAGCATCGTCGAGCGGGTGCAAGAGTCTATCCCTGCCTGGAAATCCATCCTGAACAGCGTACACAGTGAAAGGGTAAGGTGCCTGACATTGTAGTGTGCATTGCGCTCGCTGTGCGGCTTCTGTCATTTTTGATCTGAAAATTCTATAAAAATTGAAATGCAGCTGGGGGATAGTTCTGAGGCATTTCCCCAGCCTTGCCCAATTCCATCATTGTGAAGATGTTTGTTCACCTGTGCATTGGGCCTCATTGTTCTTAGCCACTCCAAAATGGCTGCTCTGCTTTGCCTATTAAGCTTCTTTCTTGTGCCTGGCCCCACTCCCCCTCCCATTGGTTGCCTTGGCCTTATGGGCCAATCACAGCAACCGGGAGGCAGGAGCCAGCCACCAGTATTAAGGCCCCCGACAAAGGCCCCTGTCTGCTACCAGGGCGCCCCAGGGCGAGTGAGCCTGCTACAATACTGACATTGCCAACTGAATCGACTCTTGCATTTGTGTGTGTTGCCGTCCTGCAACATGGGGTAAAGCTCTCTCAATGTTTTCATCTTTAACTCTCCTTTGCACTTTGCGTGTATTACTGCTATATGCTCCTTCATGATGTAAGCACCATATGCGCTTCCTTTCTGTAACCTGAAGCACAGAAACTAATCTCTTAAGTAGAAGAGCCAAGATACCACTGGGGTTTGTGCGCTATATAAATAAATAAAAGTACACAACCCAATCCCCAAGCCCATATTCCCAAAGAAACCCACAGCCAACTAATAACCCCCTCTCAACAGACCGCAGGTCTATGGTTCAAACAACATCTGCACCATCTATATTTGGTGTTCTGTCCACCATGTTGAAGCCACTGAGGAATGAAGGGGGCACACGGGGCAGCTAGACGAGAGCCCTGAACTCTCCACCAGGAGAAGGCTGGGGCCAAATGAAGGTCCCAGGACACAACAAGGTGAACACTTCCTCTTGGAAACTTTGGAGATATGGAGGCCCAGATTAAGCCTCTGCCAACTCCACTGGGCACCCCACACACTTGACACACTCACGAGTCCGGCCTGGTCCGTAATGAGCCCCTCAGTTGTAGACCCGCAATCTGGGCATGGGCCTGAGAGAGGAAGCGCTGCAGGTGCATCTCTGCAGCACATCGGCTGGACCACCACTGCTCCAACTCTCGTTGGCAACTAGCACTGCAGCACTCTGTCCAGGGGGAAGGGTTGCACACCCTGGGGAACCAGGCAGGTCACAAAGAACTGTAGATGGAAGCAGCCATATCAGGCACCACCCGGCTCCAACCCCCATAGACAAATTATTTTATGCAATTCGGCTCTTCTAATATGTAATGCAACAGTAAACAAGTTAACTACAAAAAAATGGAATACAACGTTAGGATGCTCAAAACTTCCAACGAAAAATCAAGAAAACTCAAAATGTCGAATGTCAAGATACAGTATTAAGACGACAATCCAATTATAAAATGAATAGCCGGAGGCTGCATAAAGGGGCAAAAGTCACCAGGAAGCCTGGAAGAGTACTGTTGTGTGAGGGTTAGGCGAGGGGCAGGGAACAATGTTGTGCATCATTATTTGGCTTATTTTGATTGAGTCTCTGAATCGCCGGAGTGGACTGATTTTGACACTTTCCCAGTTGGGATGGTAAAAAGACATAACTATCCAGGTGGTCTTTTACTGCTAAGACTGGGAAATGTGTGGTAATGGTGGCCCTCATTATAGTGAATTCCTATGGATTTCCCCTGCTCTTTTCCATATCAAAGTTGCATATAGGTGGAGATGCCATCAGATTTCACTCATGGAGTCGGTGAACATATAGAATGAAATTACAAATCCATCAGCGAAAACTTAATGAATCTGACATTGATCAGAAAATAGCACAGGGGGGGGGGGGAGACAAAAAAAATAGCACATAGTGCTCGTCTCCGGGTGGTTTTCCAATTTGTGCCACACTACATCGCTATTAAAATTAGGTTTTAAATGTTTTAAGATAGTTTATTTTTCGGTTCTTTAACATTCTTGATTTAAAGATAGCGATTATCTTTAGAATGGTATAGATTGTAATTCAGTGTGACAATGCCTGCAGACATGCCCTATCAGGGGAGGGAACCCACCCCAAACAACACGCGGTGCGTGTGTGTGTGTCCCATCCTTCCCCTTTCTTACCTGGTTGCTGGTACGGCTCTGTGTGGGGGAAAGGAGACAGCGCCATGAACAGAACCGTAGACACCAGGGCCACAGCACCACAAGAAGACGATGACCGCTGCAACACCAGCATGCCGGCCGAAGCAACGTGGGATGCAGCAAAAAGAGGTCAAGAGCGCCACAACCCTGCACAGCATTGCGGAATTGAATGCGGCTCTAGCTGGAGCTAGCAAGAGGAAAGATCCACTACAAGCCCTTTTGAAGATTACAAGCCCTTACCCACTCACACCGCTGGAGCCAGGTAAGTCTATTGGATAAGTGGACAATCCAGGGTGGTGAGGTATTTAAATAAATGTGTGTGAGCAGCTGAGTGTGGGTTAGTTGGTTGAGGACAGGTGGTGGTGGAGGACCTCTGAGAGACCAGAGGAGGCGAGAGCACCAGGAGTGCTATTGGAGAGAGGGGTCTGTGGAGTATGTGTTTCTGAGAGTGTGAGGAGTAGAGGCACAATAGGAGTAGCAGAGTGGTAGGGGTGGGGGTAATAGTAGTAGTTGGGAGTGGACAGTAGGTAGGAGGGGTAGTGAGAGAGGGGAATATGCTGCCAAGTGGTAGTTGGTAGTAGAGGGTGATAGTGTGCACTATTGAGTAGAAACATCAGTAGACTGACAGTAGTAGTAGTAGGAGGAAGGAAGGGTAGTAAAGGATGGTGGTAATAACTGAGTAGGAATAATAGTAGGAGGATAGTAGGAGTGACAGAGAATCAGAAAATAGGAGTAGCTAGAAGTTAGAGTAGAGAGCGAGAGAGGCACTATACGGGAAGTATAACACGAGGCAAGGAAGTAGAGTGGGAGGTAAGACGGAAGACAAGATAACGGAGGTAGAGGTGTAGTTGGAAGTAAGAACAGGAGTAAGAATAGAAGTAAGATCAAAGGATGGAGGTGGAAAGGCAGAATGAGAGATCCGAGGGACAGTAGTACGGTGGAAGGAAATCATCTGTTGAGACCAGGATAGAAAAGGGTCAGGAGACAACGGGCATGAGAGACGGAAAAGTGACACCAGGTGAAAGAAGGCATCATCCCTAACTCCCTAAGACTGCTAAGCAGGATAGGTCAGAGAAAGACTAGAAGTTCCCAGGGAGTCCGCTAGCCACCGGATTAGGGAAAACACCATTACCCAAGGAAGAAGAACAAACAGTAGGGTCACTTGGCTGTAGTACTAACATCTGTGAGAAACTTAAAGGTGTCTCCCTATCTAGTCCCTGGGGATTTGTCATCCAGGTGGCCAGGGCACAGCCATCGCTTTTGGATCCAGTTCCTGGGAGCTGACCAGTGCGGGAGGATCACCTCGATGAGGGGTCATCGGGGAGTGGGACACCGGCAGGTGAGACCCGGTATCCCCCTTCATTTTACACCTTTTCCCCATCCTACCACATAGGACATTCAAAAATACTGCCCCTCCTCCCCTTTTTCCGACACAAACACTTTTGCACAACATGACCGACAACGGATTAACACCCGAGCCGTTTACCTGGCATGTCCCAATACAAGGGTCAGGCAATTGAACAGAATCACACACACCTGACGGCCCTTTCCCTTCCCCACAGGGATAAAAGGTGGAGCACGAAAGCACAGGACGAGCAAGGCAGACCGCACAACTTGAGAGCTAACTCAGCACAGCAGTTCAAGAGGAGGAGAAAGACGGTGCATACCGAGGGGGTGACAAGCAGAGAAGTGACCTTGCCCTTTCTGACCAAGGCCCGTGAACCCTCCACAGAAGGAATCACAAGACTGCAAACAATAGCCAGAAACAACAGCCAGCGTTTGTTGCAGCAGATGTCTACGGTACAAGAGACCCTCCTCCCCTGATAACCAAACTGGGGAGAGACGATTGTCTCTGTGGTACCAACCTTGAAAAAGAACACCAAGCGGTTCATCACAGCCGGTGAGTCGAGGGGAGAGTCAATAAGAAACCAAACTCTGTTCAAAGAAAAGTAGCAAGTGGCTAATTGAACTGTGAAAGGCTTAAAGAGCTATTGATGTAAAAAGGGGAAAACCAGCAACAGAGGAATCTGACACCATGTGGGTGTTCACGCAGGAAACTCTGGGTGATTACTCGATTATTGAAACTACCAGAACCAGAAGGCCTTGGGAAAGGTGAGAAGAGGGGTCAAAGTGATTATACGGGGGTCTTGTAAAATCATGTGTACAGTTGAAAATATTTGACCAACCGATGAATGTGAAGTGAAGGGAAATTAATCCAGCTTGGTGAAATTAACGAATGAACAGTGTGTTGACAGAAGTGAACCCTACCGAGGGATATCCACCGTGAATTGTTTGAAAAGACATTAAGACTCGTGAAAGTAAGAAAAGCCATAGTGAACCGGAAGGAGGGAGGCTGACGTCTGAAAGGGGTCTGAGCCCGAAGGAGGGAGACCCAGGGGTGTAAAGTCATGAACCTGAAGCTCATTTTGGAAAGGAACTTTTTGTTTGTTTGTTTGGACCCATCATGCCCCGGCGGCAAGAGACTTTTTGACAGAAAAGAGACTTAACCACCGGATGCCCTGATTGCTGAAAGCGGAACGGTTAGCTCGTGCTGGGAAAGCTCAGGCGTGGGCTGTGCTCCAAAGTCCCATCTTGTCCGGTGCTGAAAACGTGGGGATGGGAGACCTCGAGTATTGCATCCTGACTTATCATTTTGTGAACACTTCTTTCTTAAAGAACATTATCCCACACTTCTTTTTGTATTTAGCGTAAGGATTGGCAATGTTTTTTTTCTAGTATAGGCCCTTTTTATTTGACACAACGCCACTAGGATTGCCTTATTATTATTTGATGGTTGAAGCTTGCTCCCATCTTAGATTTAGGTTTAGATTATGCTTTTTTCCACCATGCATTTCCAGTTTAATAAACACCCTTGAACTGTGATCACTTGTGTCTGTCTTTACTGTTGCGACCATGATTTTCTTACACATCCCATTGTGGACGTCCGGGCTAGGGAAGAGAGAAAGGCCAGGATAGACGAGCCAAAGAGTGATGGCCCCAGTGCCGAATGCCGAAGACCCGAGAACCCCTGGTAGACCCTAAAGAGTCCTTTTTAACTGCTGTATTTGAAATAAATACCCTTGGACCTACTACCTGAGACACCGTGGTTATTTGTGGTTGCCCATACCGTCACATCAGTCATTTGCTATTCAACCTGATTTAATTCAAGATTTTCAACATTTAATCATCATGCTTTCTAGACAGTGTCCATAAACTAAGTCTTTCTTTTTATGGCATATTTCATTTAGTGCCACAGGAGGGGCAATAACAGAGGGGGTCATAACACAGCACTGTTTTAGTTAAGCATAAATGGACTGTGCATTAGCACCTTTGTTTTACGATAACTTCCCAATGCTGCCTGATGTGTCTTTACTTTTCAATAACTGGTCGATTGTGAAGAGCCCTTGCAAACACTGGTTGCTCCAGGGGGCAACACTAGCTTGACATCTGTACGTTAGAACACAATACTAACTGTGAGGGTCTCTACTTGTGGAAAAGGTTCTAGGAGAGTGGTAATCCTTCGATCGCCCACCAGCGTGCCTGGATGCCCTCAATTACAGCTCCCCGTTGACCCTTTTGACTGATCACACTTACTAGGACCTGCATCACGGACACAAACCTTTGGTTGGGCAACTGAACTACTGGTTGAACTCTAGAGAATCAATACATGAGTTAATTACCGGTTCAACCAAGTTTGCTTTGAAATAATTACACTCTCAAATGGCTAAAAAAATTATATATTTCATAGCAGGTGGTTTTGGATCATTAGAATAGAGACTATTCCAAGAAAGAGAAAAGCGTAATGGTTGCTATGCCTGCATCTCGGTGGTTAAAGCACAGCTGTGAAAGCTGGCAGTGCACAGTTAAGAATGCCATCATTCCGGCATACAGTAATGCGCTCACAGTACATTTCCCGCCATGAGGTAGAATGACCTCACCATTCCATTTCCCTCTGCTAACAATAAAATAGCATGCCTCCATGAACAAACATTGTAAACGGAGCTGCTTCTTTCGACAGCAGATGACAAACCAGAACTAAGATTGCATGGTCTTTGCCATGCTAGCACGAGAACAAAGAAACGTGAATATTGGCACAGCTGCTACCACTTAACTGTATAGTCATTGAATTTAAAATAGAACCGACTGACTCAAAGAGCGGTTCTCCCGGTGCTTCTGATCACAGAGTCACAGGGCTGTGCATATTCCATGCAAAGAGAACATTCAAAGGCCATGTCCCAGGTGGCGGGAGCAGGATGATTTCATTGCATGGACCCAATGCAAGACGTGGTCTGATGCTCCACTTCAATAAAGTAACCTACTAGAAGCTCCTCACAGGAATGGCACCAGTTATTTAAGTAAAAACAGTTTTACGATGGTAAGTGCTATTTGTAAAGGGCAATGTTAGGCCTCTTGGTGCAGACTGATGGCTGGGTGTGTGGGCAAGATCTGAACGAAGACATTTGCAGATGATTTGCTCCAGGTGGGTTGCCCTCAGGATACGCCCCCAAAAGGGAAATTGGTTCATATGGCCTTCTCCGACCCCTAGTGTGTGGTGAGCGTGGGCATTTCATTTGTAACAGAGGGCCCTGTAGGAATGCTGTGTTGTGTGTTTGGAGGGGATACAGGTTATAGTGTTGGATGGTGCGTGCTTGAATGTGTGTCAGCACGTGTGTGAGGAGACGATGGGTCTTGAAAATGGGTGTCCTCAGACTCACAACATGCGCAAGTGTGTTATCAGTTAGGGCCTTTTGTTGTACTGCTCATGCCTATCAGATCGTTTCCCTGGAAGCAGTGTTGGTTTCATCTAGTTGCTACTATCTGAACGTGCCCCACAAAAGCAATGCTATCACAAGGACTAATGTCTCTGCAAGGACTGTAACATCAACCGAACCGCACACCTTTGTACCTTTTGCCAGTGTATAATGAAGAAGTGGTGAAATGTACTCTCCTACGAACAACCAAAGAGTTAGTTAGAAGAACAAACTACTTTCTTACCTGGTAACGTTCTTTCGATGGGATGGTCCGACGACATATTCCATATCTATGACAGTAATCACCACAGCTGTGCTGCTTCGGAAAATCTTTCGGCGTCTGCGCCCTGCGTCAATGACGTCGATACGCCGTCCTCGAGGACCTCCTCCGACGGCCGACGTCACCAGATGTTATAAGTAGGATGCACAACGCCCATAGCCTCAGTTGTAGTTTTTTCCCAGAACATGTGGCACCAGTCTTCTGCCAGTATGACCACAGAAAGCCTTGCGGAAACGTAAGCTGCAATCACATAAGAAATTCTGTAGTGGGGTAGGCAGGGAGGGAGCGATATGGAATACGCCATCGGACCAGCCCATCGAAAGAACGTTACCAGGTAAGAAAGTAACTTGTTCTTTGAGGGGTTTGGGTCCTCCGACGTATTCCATATCTATGACAGACTCCCATAGCAGTACCAACGTAAGGAGGTGGGAAAATAATTTAGAATATACCATTTTAGAATGCCCAATCAAATTGCAGAGTAAAGGACCGCCTTGCCAAAGGCCAGATCCTGCCCCCGGATAGAATCGAGGGAGTAGTGACGTACAAAAGTATGGACCGAAGCCCAGGTGGCTGCATCACAGATGTTACGAATAGGAACACCCCTCTGCAGGGCAGTAGAGGCAGCCATACCCCTGGTAGAATGGGCCCGTACGCCAACCGGAGGGTCCTTACCCGCCAAGCAGTAACATTCGGAAATTGCCAAGATGATCCATTGAGACAAAGTCTGCTTAGTAACAGCTTGTCCCAAACGCCTTCCAGCGTAACCAATAAAGAGTTGTTCGTCCACTCTGACCCGAGACATGCGTGAAATATAAATGCTTAAAGCTCTCCTAGGATCCAGCCTATGGAGCCTCTCCTCGTCCTTACCAGGATGCGGAGGAGGATAAAATGCCGGAAGAATAACCTTCTGGCTTAAATTTAATTCCAACACCACCTTCGGAAGAAAGGAAGGACGAACTCTAAGGACAACCCTGTCCTTGTGAAACACAGTGAAGGGTGGCTTAACGGAAAGTGCCTGTAACTCACTCACTCACTCTGCGAGCGGAAGTGACCGCAACTAAAAATACAGTTTTAAGAGTTAATAGTCTCAAAGGGCAGGAATGCAAAGGCTCAAACTGAGCACCCATTAGGAACTTGAGAACAAGGTTCAGATCCCAACCGGGCACCTGGAAAGGTGACGGAGGGAACACATTAGTGAGCCCTTTCAGAAACTGAGAAATTAAAGGGCTTTTAAAATAAGAACACTCCTCAGACGAGCGCTTAAATATAGACAGCGCCGCCAGGTAACCTTTAATGGTACCCACTTGCAGGCCTTGCGGGCCAAAGAAAGCAAAAAAGACAGAACGACAGGAATGTCACATGAAAAAGGACATTCTGAACCCTGCACCAGTCGCAGAACTTTCTCCAATGGCAACGGTACAAGGACTTTGTTGCCGGCTGTCTGGCCGAAAGCAACACCTCCATCACGTCTTCAGGGAGGTCCCAATCCTTATACCTCAACCTTTCAGAAGCCAAGCGTAAAGGTTGAGGGAGAACCTGACCCCCCCTCCCTTGAGAGCAGATCGTCTCGGTAGGGAAGACGACGTGGAGGGCAGATGGACAAGTCGAGATGAACCGGGTACCACGTCCTCCTGGCCCATGCCGGAGCAATGAGGATCATCCGGGAACCAAACCTCCGTAACCTATGCAGCACTTGCGGGATGACGGTGACTGGAGGAAACGCGTACAGCAGTGGGAATGACCACTCCACCACAAATGCGTCTCCTAAGGCTCCTCTTGGAGGAAATTCCCGCGAGCAGAACCTTTCGCACCTCCGGTTGACACTGGAGGCGAAGAGATCCACTTGTGGGGTCCCCCAAAGGGCAAAGATCTCCAGGAGAATCTCCTGAGCCAGCTCCCACTTGCAAGAGATCGTGCTCTGCCTGCTCAGAGTGTCCGTCATCTCACTTTCGTCTCCGGCCAGATGAACTGCCGAGATCGAAATTTCCTGCTGGATGGCCCAGAACCAGAGCTGCATCGCCTCCCTGCACAGAGGAAGTGACCCTGCCCCTGCCTTTTTGTTGAGGTAGTGCATGGACACCGTGTTGTCCGTCAGAATCAGGACATTCTTTCCTCGCACAGTCGGCAGAAAAGCCTTCAGGGCAAGCCTGACGGCCCTCAGCTCCAACAGATTGATATGGAGTCTGGACTCCGACAGAGACCAACGACCGCTGACTGTCAACTCGTTGGCATGCGCTCCCCATCCCATGAGGGATGCGTCCGTCACGATCGTCACCTCCGGCCAGGGTAGCCAAAACGGAGCCCCCCTCATCAGATTGCCTTCCACGGCCTACCACAGAAGGTCCTGGGTGACCGAGGGCGGCACCTGAACGGGGTCCGACATCCTGCCGGAGGACTGTGACCACTGGAGCTTGAGAGCCCATTGCAGAGATCTCATCCGCAACCTGGCCTCTGACACCAGAAGAATGCAGGATGCCATGAGGCCGAGCAACCTCAAGAACTCGAACGCTGGGAGACTCTGTGCATGTTGAAACTTCAGCACCATCTGCTGAATGTGGTGAGTCCTCACCTGGGGAGGAAAACACTACCCCAGGGACGTGTCGAACACTGCTCCGATGTACTGTAGCGCTGAGTTGGCGTCAAATGGGACTTCAAGTTGAGGGAGAATCCCAGCCAGTGAAGGGAGAGGCAGGTCACAGCGGCAGGTCACAGACAGATGATCCAGGACTTGCTTGTGAGAGCACGCCCTGATCGACCAATCGTCTAGGTAGGGGTAGATGTGAATCCCCCCTTTCCTGAGATATGCTGCCACCACCACCATGAGCTTGGTGAAAACCCTTGGGGCGGAGGTCAATCCGAATGGCAGGACCTGGAACTAAAAGTGCGAGTCGCCAACCGCAAACCTCAGGTACTTCTTGTGCTTGGGATGGATCGGCACATGAAAATAAGCGTCCTTGAGGTTGAGAGACACCAACCAGTCCTGAAGTTGAAGGGCCTGGAGGACTTGAGAGAGAGTAACCACCTTGAACTTGTCCTTCCTGAGGAGTTTGTTCAAACCGCGCAAGTCCATGATGGGTCTCAATCCCCCGTCTTTCTTCGAAATCAGAAAATAAGGGGAATACCATCCCTTGTTCCTCTCCACTACAGACACCAGCTCTATGGCGCCTTTCTCCAGCAGGGATTGAATTTCCTGCGCAAGGAGCGGATCCGGACTCTTCAAAGAGAGATTCCCTGGTGGATTGTCGTGAGGCCTCTGCCGGAAAGGAAGACAGTAGCCCTGGGCTATGATCTCCAGAACCCACACATCTGAAGTAATGGCACACCATTCTCCAAGATGCTGTGCCAGCCTTACCCCAACCGGCGAAGCATGGGCCTCATGACTGAGCTGAAGCGGCTGCGGCGTTGCCTGAGGGCAAAGAGGCAACTGCTCGCGTGGCCTTGGCACCTCAAGTACCTTGTTTACCACCTTTGGCACTCCTACGGTTGCCCCTTTGACTTGCAGCTCCTCTCGCTTTACTAAAGGATGAGTAATAACGAAAGGAACCTCCCCTTCACTGCTGTAACCTAGGACGAAAAGGCGGAGGTTGGCGGACTGCAGCGCCCAACGACTTCTGCAACCTCTCAAGGCTCTCATCAGCCTTGCTGCCAAAAAGATGTTCACCATCAAAGGGCATGTTGAGGAGCCTGGCTTGCACATCAGGAGCAAACCCAGACTTCCTCAACCACGCAAACCTGTGTATTACGGTGCCCGCCGCCATGGACCGGCTGTTCCATGTCCAAACCCGACTGAACGGACTCACACATGGCATCCTTACCATCCTGAATAATAGCAAGAAAACCATCCCGTTCGTCCCCTTCGGGAATATGTTCAGCCGCTAAGGAAATACAGTTCCAGAGAGTGTGCGTGAAACGTGACAAGGCACATACGGAGTTGGCCGCCTGAAGAGCCATACCCCCAGAAGAAAACACTTTCTTCGTCCAGCCATCAAAACCCTTGTCGGTCCTATCAGGAGGGATGGTAGGATACGACGCCTGCTTTGCTGGGGCCGTAGCCGCCTGCACCACCAAACTCTCCGGAGTGGGGTGCGTGGTCAAGTAGCAGGGGTCACTACTGGTTGGGCGGTATTTTCACAGCAAAGACTTGCCCACTCCAGGGAGACTCTCCGGAGCAGTCCAAGCCGCTGCCACTCTTCTATGCAGAGCAATATGGAATGGCAGTACCGGGTCAGTGGGTGGACCTTTGTCGAGGATATCCGTCAGGTCATCCTGCACAAAATCAACTGGGGGCGCCGATCACCCCAAGTAGTCCGTGTCCCTTGACATAAGGCGCCGGTACGATGACTCGGCATGGGTGCCAGGCTCAGGCCTACAGAACTCCACCTCCGGAGAGGTGTCCAGACCACTGGCGTCATGCAGTGACTGACGCAAGTCCTCAATCTGGCTATGACCAGAAAGAATCTCATCTGGTACCGTGTCCGGAACCAACCAATCTTCAGAACCCTCTTTCACCTCAGAAATGTACTCCATAGGCTTGAAAGTGGGCATTGAATAAGGGAGAAAGAAATGTTTTGCTTTGGCCAGAGCCTTTCTAGGGGGTTCCCCCGTGCCACGGGATACCTCCGACACGACAGCCTCGAAAGGCGTCGAGGGCATTGAGTGAAACGGCGTCGACGTCTAGTGAATCGGCATTGACGTCGAGTGTGGCGCTGACAGCATTGACGGCTTCGACATAGGCATCGAGGGCAGAGCCCCGAGCGTGTCCTTCGACAGCCTGGGCGCCGATGGCGTCGATGACTTCCTCTGAGGCGGAGCCTCGAGAGAGTCCGTCGACGACCTCGGCGCCACCGGCGTCGACATCTTCTTAGAAGACTTCACAGGTGCACACAGGCTCGAGCGTGTCGAGGACCGGGACCTGGAACGGGCATGACTGGAACGATTCCCCTTGTCCGAGCGGCACCTCTCCCACGAATCGTGCCGACCACCCGAGCCCGAAGGCGTACGAGCGGTGTCTCCAGTATGGTCACGACCGACCCCTCTCGGAGGCGTGGATGGACCGGAGCCCTGAGATTCAAGAATCACCAACATTTTCTTCCCGAAGGAAGCCCATTCCTCCGGGAAGGAACGCTTGGTGGGATAAGAAACCCACCGACGGGCGGAGTCTTCGGATGAGGACGGGGAAGGCGACCGATGGTGGCGCTTCTGGGAGTGCCTCAAAGAGGCAGAGGAGTGGCGGGGCCCACTCCGGGACCGAGACCCCCTAGACTTACGACTACGATGTGGAGAGTCGCCCCTCGAAGCGTCCGTCGAAAGCCCAAAGGACCTCGCCTTCCGGGACTTGGACACCTTACCGACCGACAGCTTCTTCTTACTTTCCCGCAAGGCCTTGGACGTAAGCGACTGGCAGTCGACACAATCATCCGTGTTGTGGGCCTCCCAGAGGCACCAGAGGCAGGCGTCGTGCGAGTCCGTCACCGATATCTTGGACCCGCAGTCCCCACACTTATTGAAGCCCGGACGCAGGGTGGAAGAAGAGGAAGACATCCTGATACACTTCACAAACAAACAGGTTTGAAGAACCGAAAGAACAGAAACTCCAAAGAGTCGAGGCACACCGAGATCTCCGAAGCGAACATGTTCGGGGAAAGATGGAACTGAGGCTACGGACGTCGTGCGTCCTACTTATAACATCTGGTGACGTTGGCTGCCGGAGGAGGTCTTCGAGGACGGCCTATCGACGTCATCGATGCAGGACGCAGACGCCGAAAGATTTTCCGAAGCAGCACAGCTGTGGTTATTAGTGTCATAGATATGGAATACATCGGAGGACCCAATCCCCTCGAACATGACTTTTAAAACCATGAAAACCACCTCACAATGGCCATTTTATTGAATTTTGGGTAAAATGCTCTTTTCATTATTAATATGGTAACTATTGATCACTGACCTAGCTTTGGGAAGCAACTGGGCGCTTTTCAATCATAGGAGGAAGAACAAGGTTAGGGAGCAGAGAAACAAGAGAGTGGGGATATAACAACAGGGGAGGAGGGAAATTGTCTGCAATGGATCTACAAGTAAATAGGGTAGGAAACAGTGGGGATCTCAATTCATCTCCTCAAGGCAGGATCAAAGCCTCATGGGTTAGAAAGATCTCCTGACCATCAATGCACGCTGCAGAAGTAGCGCGGGAATTTCTACAGACAAGGTAAGCCCTGATGAACTTTATCATAATAAATTGGGCAAAATTCAAATTACAACAAGCACTCCACACCCACTGCATTTTGTTTGAAGAGCCTTATCATCCTTTCAGTGGTAGTGCAATTGTGCGCCATACTTTTCTAAAGATGTATAACCTTGCTAAAACTAGTTGGCTATTTGTATCCTTATTACCGAATTTGTTTTCAACATGGCCGCTGCCTCCTCGTGCAGAGGAGTTCATACATTGCCTGGCCAGTTGCCTCTCTGATAAATCAGCCTCCCACACAAAGAGACAATCCTGGGAGCCGGCAGGTGAAAGCCGGTCCTCTTACCAAGGCCCCCCCAATAAGGCTCCTGTCTGTTCCTGTCCAGAGCTGGAGGGAGCCCCCTCCATGCCGCCACTCCTGCATCTCTCCCCAGGCCCACGCTGCACTACAAACAAACTTACTGTACCCCTGCAATTCAGGACCAATATCAACGTGCTACTACATTGTACCGGTAAGCACCCCTGATCACCTGCTCCTGGATGACAACCCTCTACCTGGTTTCTTGCTGAATTCTGCCTCCCTTGCCCTACAGCCTGATTGCAGCCTCTACCTTCTTCCCCCTGATATCGGTACCTAGCTTAAACTTCACATATAACTTGCTGCCTGCTAGTGCCAACCCCATACTTCCTCCTAAGGCCTAACATTGTTATCCTCCATTTTGTGTTCTATTAGTGCTTTTTGGCCATTTTGAATCTAGGTGCCATTTTAAAAACACTGCAACCTCCATTTTGTGCTATTTTTAGGCCTTTTTGGCAATTTCGAATCTAGGTGTGCTTTTTCAATCACTGCAATCTACATTTTGTACTGATTTTAGTGCGTTTTGGCAATTTTGAATCTAGGTGTGCTTTTTAAAGTCACTGCAACCTCCATCTTGTGCTGTTCAGTGCTTTTTGGCAAATTCAAACCCAGGTGTGATTTTTATCCTGTACACGGATTGTCTTTCTTACACACCTCCTACACTGTGCCTACCTGGCTGCTAGGCAACTTGGTGAATTCCTGTGCACTGTGTAGCACTGCCGATTATCTCTTTGTCCTCCCCCTACTGGCAATCTCCACCTCTGCTATCTATTCCAACTGCTTTTCTATCACTTATCCTACCTCTCTCACGAAGTATGGAAGAAAAAAGCTGAAAGAATCTCTCCTGACCGCTAATCCAGGCCTACCTATCAGACATTTACGTTAATGTCACACCCACTTGTGTCTGATGGATGAGCTTCCCTTGACCCTGAGTCTTCACTTCCCCGGTTTCACCCGGAGGAATACCTGTCAAAGACAAGGTTTACACTCAGACCTGAATTCGCCCGATTCCCCTGGGCCCTTCCCTTCTCATTACTGTGTGCTGTGATGTCCCCCTATGGGCTTACCTTGATCTTTAGTAGGGTGTGCACTCCATCCTGCATTTGCAGGAGCGCGATTCACTCATGTGATTGGTGCCAATGTCTGTAGGCTGAGTTCAGATGCCAACCGCTGTTTTATGCCTTCACAGCGAGGCCGAGAGTTCAAGGCGCCAGTTTCTTCACTGGCTAGAAAGTCCTTCCCACAAGTGAACATTGCACGGTGAATGTTGAGTGCCCAAAATTGTCCGCATTGTCTTTGTTTGCCGGTATTTTTGTGGGTAAGTAGCGCTGCGTGTAGAAGCTAGCTGCTGGTAGGTTTGCGCAGCGCCTTCAATTTGAGCGCGCCTTGTAATGTCTCTCCCTTTCCCTTGCAGGAGAAATTATGTGGTATTAGCGCCTCGAGTCCGTGTTCAGCGCTACTAGAGACTTGGTGGTTAGGTAAGTTTGCACGCAGGCTTTTGGTAAGTATGCACCGCATAGAGAGAGAGCGCAGTGAAATAAGTGTCTGCGTTATTAGAGCAAGCGCAATGAATAATGTCTCTTCTTTCTTACAGGGGTTTGTGCGCTTGTGCAACTAACCTGGATTCCAGCATTGCGGGAAGATTTGTTGAGTATGCGCAGCATTACTGATATGCGCGTGTTAAAGCTGTTCCTCTTTGTTCTTACAGGTGCCGGTGTAGAAGTGCCCTCTTGACTGGAGATAGCTGTGGCGTGGAGTAAGAACCAGGTAAACTGAAGCTGAATGATCCAGAGTGGGTAAGCAGAAGCAGGATGATCCAGAGCAGGTAAGCAGAAGTAGGATGATCTGGTGCAGGTAAGCAGAAACAGGATGATCCGGAGCAGGTAAGCAGATGCCGTGCTCTGGATCAGCCAGCAAGTGTGTTGCTGATACAGCTCTCAGTAAGCAACACGAAGCACTGGAAGAATCTTGGGTGTGGTTTATATAGCCAGCCACACCCAAACACTAGAGAGCTCATGAGTTATCATGTACTTCCTGTTTGGCAAAATGAAGTGGGAACCAGGAAGTTACTACAAACACTAGGAAGGAAAGAAAGGAGGGATGTGTTATGGGTTCTTTGTGTGCCTATGCCGGGCCTGCCAAGCCTCCACCCAGCTTGCCCCAACTACCTGCCTGATACCCATGACAGTCAATGCCACTTCCAGACAAATCTTTACTGACATCCTTCTTCCCTGTCCCCTATCCTGACCTATGGATCCCCAAGTTGGTCTCCACTCTTTCTCCTCCTCACCCATCTCATCCATTAATCGTGGCACTAGGTGGGATGTACTACTTGCATTCTTCTCATCCTCAAAATATATCATTAATGTCCAGCACAATGGCACTCTCATGGCCAAACGTTCTCAAACTACTTTTCTCCTTCTCGACCGGGGTCTGCCTTCTCTCATAAACGTTCTCCCTTCTCCTGCCACCCGTGCTTCCTCTCCCCTCACTTCTCCACCACCACAGATGGGAGTACCGCGCCCCTGTACACCCCCTTGGAAAACTTTCAAAGGGGTGATAAGCTACATTTTGCTACTCTGAATGCTCACTCTGCTGTCAAACATTCCTCTGACAACCGTCTCCTTCTCGAAAGATCTTGACCTGGACATCCTCGCTCTTACCGAGACGTGGTTCAATACCAGCTCTGTCACTCCTCTTGACACTCTCCTTCCTGAGGGCTACAAAATACAGGCCTGGACGTGGAGTGGCCCTGATCTTCCCTGAATGGGTCACTGCTTTCATCATTCCTACTCAATCCTTCCCCTCTCTTGAATGCCGCATCTGTAGGCTTGGGGTCTCGCCTACTCTCTCTCACACCCTTGCCACTATCTACAGACCCCCTGGCCCTATCTCACTCTTTCTCTCTGAACGGGCCAACCTTGCTTCACTCCTTTCAATCTCTACTTCCAAACTCCTCCTTGTTGACTTCAACATCCACCTCAACTCTCTTGAATCATCCACCTCTCAGTTCTGGCTCCTCTCTGACTCCCTTTCACTCACTATTCTTCTCTCACTATTCTTCCTTCCAGCCTGGCTCACTCTGCGGCCACACTCTTGATGCCCTCATCTCTGATGACATCCCTATCTCTAATCCAGTCACCACCCCCCTCTACTGGTCTGACCACTATCTCCTTTCCTCTCTATCCAAGCACTGCCAGCCTTCTACGCCGTGATTCGACCAATGAAGCGAGTGTCAGTTGCTGCTTTTGCCTCTACCTTCATCCCTCCTCCCACCTCCTCTCCTGACTCTCTCTCTCCGACTCGGTCCATGCTAACCTGCACCTTGCCATCTCCAACACTCTCAACATCCTTGCCCCTTCCATGAAGATCCGCCTAAAACCGGCCAACAAGAACAACAGCTGGTACGACTCCGATCTAGCATCTCTAAAACGTGCAAAGTGCAGAGTTGCTGAACGGAAGTGGCAGACCTTGGGCTTATCCTATGACAAACTGGCCCGCCGCCTGCTCCAAAGGCAATATCGCCCCTCTATCTGCTCCAAGAAGCGGGGCCACTTGCAAGTCTGCAACTCTGGAGCCACTAAGAATACGGTGGAACATTTCCAAATCTGCAAGGAACTTGCCAATCCACTTGCAGTCTCCATTTCTCTCCTTCATTCCCAGGCTCTCTGCACTGCCTTGGCCTCCCACTTCACATCCAAAACTCAAGACATCCTGTCCTCACTCTCCTACCGCCCCTCTCACTCTCCTCCATCCTCCCCATAGCGCCGGATGAGTTCTCTAAAGTGGGCTGCTCTATGAAGGACTCCTTCACAAAGGTGCTCCCCTGCTCCTCCAGAACCATTAAGGACAACATCACTCTCCCACCAGCTCTTGCTGACTTCTGTAACCACTCCTTCACCACTGGCTCTTTGCCTCTATCCCTCAAGCACTCCCTTGTGCACCCTCTCTAAAAAAAAAGCTCCTGCCCAGCTTACTATCGCCCTATCTCTACTACCCCCTCCCTGGGTAAACTCTTGGAAAAGTTGCTCCTCCCCCAACTGACCCTCCACACTGATCTTGTTGGTTGCCTACATGACCATCAATCTGTATTCCGGGTCGTCCAGAGGCACAGAAACTGCTCTCCTGAACACCTGTGAAACCAGGCTTGCAAATCCTGACTCCAACTCTCCTGCTGCTTTCATTCTCCTCGATCGAACTGCAGAAGCAATTATTTTTGCTCTTGCAAAAATAATTGGAAATTCACTTATTGCATGCATGCCTCGGCTTGTCATTTGTAACCGTTTTATTCTGTTGAGGTCATTGTTTAACCTCAGATGACTTTGTTGCACTCTTACATAATGCAAACTCAGATAACTAGTAACTTTCAAATTTCTACACCCCTTCCAATGCCGTGAATCAGTAGACTGTTGGAGCGCTTCAGACTGTGTAGGGCAACCGGGAAGTGCCGTCTGCTCTCCTCCCTTTTTCAACACTTAAAATAGAGCCATTGGGTGCTACAGAAAGACCGAAAAATACCTTATATGAAGGAAGCGCATGTCACTCAGGATGGTAATTGCATTATATACACCAAACAACCCGACCTAAGTGTCTTCCAAGGACATCAGAAGGTAAACGCATGGGGGCTCTTCTCGGAGGTTGTGATAAACTGGAACAAGCAGTTTACTTTAACTTAACAAGCTTGTTAGTGGATACGTTTTTAATTAGGCACAGGACAACATTAAATAGTTGGATGACCATAATCACATATGTGCCAGTTCCTATTCAAGGCATATGGTAAACTCTCAAGGAGGTGGAGATGTACCTAAGCTTCTGAGTGGCGTCATTCCTCCCCAAAACTGGGATGATCTTCATTATGAGGATGTTGCCTAACTTCATGTGTGTGTTGCTTAACAGGTCACACATGGCACCCCTCCCTTTATTCTGGAAACTGTCCACATTGATGGTAATGTTTATATTGGCACTCAAGCAGGATGAGATCAGCGCTGACGCCTTTGTGCAGCTACGCAGCAGCTGGATTATCTGTGCTGGACCTAGAGCCGTCCTATTTAGTTGTGTAAGCACCGCATACCTTAGATGGGGTCTGCCCAGAGAAGACGTGTATTAGATGAAGCGGGGAATCATTACACTGGCACCATGGTGGTGGAGAGGGGCTGTGGGGTCTAGGATTAAGCTAAGCCACTGAAAGGTGATGTTGGGTTGGTTAGGAGGTTGCTGAGTTGAACAGGCTCTGCAGGGGTTTGCACCCGACTTGCATCTATGACAGATAACAGAGCATCAGCGGACATTTGATTTAGGGACAGGTTTATGAAAACAATATGAAGGTTTAGGACTTCAACTGCATGTGACCTGAGTTGTCCCATTAGCATAGATGTGTTATTTGTAAACAAGAATTCAGATCTCAGGGCGGAAGTTCATTGCTTATTATAGCACTTCTGTAACATTGAAATGTTTGAATGCTTCTCCATGGCTCCTAGTGTTTCTAGTATTTTTTCAGTATAGGATAGCAGATAGGGAAGAGGGTTGGCTGCTCTCAAGCATGTACACAGTGGCATTGGAAAAGAAAGGCGTGTCCAGGCTCTGCCTGAAAATAACTGGACAAACACAAGAAAACAGCTCAGATGATGACTATATGTGCCAGCAGACAAGGAATGTAGAACAAGCCTTGTTTTTTACAAGCCCAGGTGGGCTAATCCTCTCTTTCTGGATAAGACCAATGGTGTGACAGGCGCAGAAGTGCTGAGGAAGGTTTTCAGTATGTGCCCTGGGAGTGCCATTCTGGACAGAGGTCACCAACTCCGTGGTAGGAGATGTGGGGGTGGGCAATTGATGGGGGGCTGTTGTCACATGCTGTGGGTGAAAGCATTGTATAAGTTGTATAAGAGATTTAATTTGAGCCTTTGAGGACGCTGTTTGCTAGAGGAAGTATGTAATACGTAAAGCATGCAGACATTATTAATATCCTTCGATATGTCATTGTATTGTAAAGCCAGTTATCAACGTTTTTCGAAACTGTTTGAAATGTTATTTTCCAGATGTGGAATTTATAAAATATTTAGAGGAAGGTGAAACATTTTCCGACATCGTTTTCCTTGCAGTGACGTTTACTTTTCAGATAGGCACCAACATAGTATCAGTATTCAAATCATTCCAAAGTAAATCACGCAGCCTATGGAGGGCTACACATATCAGCAGCTTGGTGCTAGTCAATCGAAGGACAACATGCATTCATGTATCCTTAAATCAAATCTACTCTTTACTTAACCCCTGCAAGCTGAAGAATAAAGTGTTCTTTAATTAGCTACTGGTGTGCATTAACATGACGGTGATTAAACCATAAAAACAACTGTATGTTACTCCTGTCCCCGCAGGTCCAGGTGGCTCAAATTACTCCATCACAAAATGGACTCTGGGTCCCTTTAACAGTTCACTCTTCTGCTTGCAGAGAATTAAATGCATATTACTGCAGAGGGAAGATAATATTTCAGACCTCCAGGCCTATATTAAACACACTGGCAGCACATTAGAGAAAATGCTTTACTTATTAGATACTTCCTATTGTAAACAGTGTCATCAAAGGCTAAAATCAAAATCCATATAAAAGCTGCACAATGCTTCCACACAGAGCCCGTGCCAAGAGCCCGCTGCTTTCCAGCTAATGAGGAAAGGATGTGTACTCCTAGCACATGAATGTAAGATTTTCCAAGCATTCACTTTAGGAAACAAGGCTATTGAGTCCATATGGCGCATGTTAAACCAAACTGTATTGGTAAAATAACCTTTAAGATATCTGGAATGATAAGGGTAATTAAACAGTATTCAGAGGGCCAAAACAAAAAGTGACTTGGGTTCCACAATGCCTAATTAAAATGAAATGAAACAACATAGCTTGCCAGCTATCAAGATAAAACTGTTATTGTTTGAGAACTGTTTAAATGCTGTTAAAATATACTTTTAGATAAAAATCTAAAAGGATTTCAAAAATATTTGCGGCTTAAATATTGATAGTTTGCCCAAAGAAAAAAGCTCTGGGCCGAAATTGTATGCTGAGATAATAGCTTGCAAGCTTTGAGAATAACCAGATGGTATTTGAATTGGGAGATTCTAAGGTTTCAATATCAGGAGGTCTTCAATAGCTAAGAAAACAATGTCACGATGATCACTTCCTTCTGAGATCACTTGGGCGAATTTCCCCGTCTCTCTGCAGCTACTTACTCTACTCTGTATGTAGCCGCTGCCGCGGCAAAGGTGTTGACAGCCGTTCTACTGGTGAGTGAACTTTCTTTAATGTATGCACTGAAAACAACGTTTGCGTTACCACGTGAGTGCCTTTGGGTACCTTACAAATATTATTTTAATGTCCTTCCATAGCACTTATGCTGACTCACTTGGCCTTCAGGGCACTTTTTCAGAAAAATTTAAATACAGATTGATACAACTTAAAATCGTAGGACATCATGATTGAACCGAACGCCCTAGCTCGGAGGCCACTGTTCATATGCCAAGTGACACTTCAGCCCAGCCACTCTCGGTACTTCCAGAAGTCTGTGTCAAGCGCAGGGCTGTGGGAGTCAGCGCCATACCTTTGAACTTTGCATGTGGGAAGGCTCTTCCACTGGGTACAGCAAGGAGTGCCTGGGAGGATGATCAAAGGGATCGAGATGGCTGATAGTGATAGAACACTATGAGAAGGTAACCTGCTGCCTATCTGAGCACATCTTTAAGCTCTAAGCAGACGCCTTTGAAGTCCGAGCCAAAGAAGAGTCTACAAGGCGGGGGCAATGGCATCAGAACGATTCAAGCAGGCTGCCTACATTCTCTGCTCTCTAGCTTGTGTTAAGGGGCAAAACGAAGCATGCGCCACTGCATGTGTCAAGGGAGGACAATTCCACTGCAAGGACCAGAGCAATCCAGTAAGTTAGCAGCAGCGGTGAGTGAATCAAACAAGCACACCATTTGCACCGGCATTCACTTTGGGCTCATAAGAGAACAGGTTACCCGATGACTCTGGGCTCAAGCCCTGGGCTTTGCTTTTGATTTTGGTATTACTTTCGTTCTGTGTAATTAATTGAAGATAAGGAATACTGCATCTCCCAGAATGCAATTGATAGTGAAATAATACCGCAGGACTGGACCACACAGTTCATATCTGAAATCATTAATAAGATTGCATAAATGGTGAGATGTATGCTCAATGGGGCGCAGTAGTAGAATGCATCACTTCAGGTGTGGCCACACTAACTCACTGTGTCCATCTTTTGGCTTGCTGGAGACATCCAGAGCACTAGGGAATTCGGGAAGGATCTGGCTGTCATTGAACGTACATGTGGAAGACCAGTTGGTAGTCACCAACAATTGTAGCCCCAGTGGGGAAAGTATATACTAGAGATGTTGAGAAGGCTGCAGTCTGGGCTCCTCACCAAATATGTATGTGATGTCAGAGAGGGATTGAACTATAAATGCAAAGATCCTATTCGCAAGAAACCCCAATAACACAAGTGTCCTTGACATATACATGTAACTTGACGCTAGTATACACATTTCTAAGAGACCATTCTCAAGAAAGTAGTTGCTTTGTAAAAGAGAAGTTCTTTATTCTAACAAATGTGTTTATGAATTATAATGGTCATAAATCAGATGTGGTCAGTGAGAGCCCACCAAGTGACCTTATGAGGGGGGAAACAGTGGAGTACTGGAAAGTGGAAGAAAATAAGTGCTACTTGTAAGGTGAACATCATACCCATACTAATTGTAAAGCACGTCAAAAAACTACTTTAGGCCTTTCATCCAACCCAATGAAATCGCAGGTCTGAGCGTTCGTAAGCATGGTCAAATAACTATATTTGTATTATTCAGAAGGTGTCACAGGTTTCCCCCCTTCTCACCTGTCTATGTTGCCTGATGTCCTCTTGAGGCGGAGTCTTCTTCCGTATGGTTCGGGACTTAAATAAGCCCGCTCGGCCGTCCTCGGCTTCCAGATTACGTTCAGCTTCGATGTCCAGGATCACGGGAAACTCCAGGAGTATTCAAGAAGGTGTTGGGGGCAAGCAGAAGCGGCACAGGGATTCCGGGAAGTAGGAAAGAGGGAAGAAGTCAGGAGAAGGGAATCCAGGGGCTAGGGGATAGCAAGTAGCACTAGAGAAGGTTCGGAGCACATGTCCGATCGCAGCTAGTAGCAGCGTTCTGAGCTTGCTGCCATGTTGGTAGTATTATGGAGTGTAAGGCCTGACGTGTCAGGGACCAGGAGGCCCAGAAGGGGCGAGTTTGATGGTTCACGACAGCATGCCTCCTCTGGAAACTCGTTCCACCGGGTTTGCCCGGGTGTATGAGATGGAACCTTCTGAGTAGCCTGGGGGTATTTAGATTTGAGATAGGTTCCCAAGTGCGTTCACTGGGGGGATATCCTTTCCACTCCACCAGGTACTGGAGTTTGCCACGTCTATACTTAGATTCGCAGATCCTGGAGACCTCATACTCCAGTTGGTCATTGATGAGTACTGGTTTGGGCCGAAGGTTAGTTCGAGAGGTCTGAACATATGGCTTTATTAAGGACGTGTGAAAGACTGGGTGGATTTTCTTCCAGGAGTCTGGAAGCTTGAGTCGGTAGGCCACTGGGTTGATGATTTCCTTTATAAGGAATGGCCCATAATATAGAGGAGCCAATTTATTTGGTCGCAAATGCCGTGGTAGCAGTTTCGAGGACAGCCAAACCGTATCCCCTATTGTGTAGGAGGGGCTTGGTCTTTGTTTGGAGTCCGCATACAGTTTGGTCTGGGTCCTGACCTTTTCTAACTGTTCTTTGGCTTCTCTTTGAACATTAATGAGCATTTCAATCCAGGAATCGACTGTTGGTACTGGTGTAGGATGACGAAGGATGGAGCGTAGAACCAAAGGGTGGAATCCTTGGCTACAGAAAAAAGGACTGGTCTTAATAGCAGAGTGGTCCGAATTATTATACGCAAATTCTGCCACTGGTATTAAGAGGGACCAATCGTCCTGGACCTTGGTATCGAAGCAACGGAGGTATTGTTCCAAGGTTTGGTTTACGCACTCTGTGGCTCCGTTGGTTTGGGGATGATGTCCTGAGGAAAGAGCGTGTTGGATTCCTAGTATTTGGCAAAGATGTTTCCAGAACTGAGAAATGTATTGGGGCCCTCTGTCTGATATGATCTTGGAAGGAAGTCCATGCAGTCGGAATATGTGTTCCAGGAAAATTCCAGCAAGTTCTGACGAGAATGGCAGTTTAAACAGAGGTGTAAAATGGGCCACATGGGTGAACAAATCAATGGTGACCATGATGGTTGTGTATCCCCTGGAAGGTGGTAATTCCACAATGAAGTCTGTTGCTATGAATTCCCAAGGCCTTGTTGGAAGTGGAGGTTGCTGTAATAGACCCGCTGGTCTCTTGTTGTCATGTTTGTTTTGATTACAGACAGAGCATGCCTGGATATACCTTTGTACATCAGCTTTCACTCCAGGCCACCAAAATTGCCTTTGTATTAATCAGAGGGTATTGGTAATACCACGATGCCCGGAGTAAAGAGTATCGTGACAGAGATGTATTATCCTCTGCTGTAGTTGTTGTGTTGGGATGACCAAGGCATTGTCTTTGAACAAGTATCCATCTTTGGTCTTCAGTTTCCACTGGTTCTTGTCCGAGATACCTTTCCAAAGTTCCGAGGATTGAGTCTGACTGCGGACTTCATCTAGGAGGCTGGTCGCCTGGGCTACAATTATTGTGTGGGGAAACATCTTGGGAAATGTTCGGTCATCAGGAGGTTCATAGTAAGGGCACCGAGACAAGGCGTCAGCAATTACGTTTTGTGTTCCCGGAACATGGTCAATTTGGAACTGGTATTGAGCAAAGAAGAACGCCCAACGGGCCTGACGGCTGTTCCTGCATTCCAGGGCCTGTAACACTTGGAGATTTCAATGGTCCGTCCGAACCTGGACAGGATGTTTAGCTCCTAGAAGTAAATGACGCCACTCGGTGAAGGCTTGACGGATGGCTAGAAGTTCCTTTTCTAAGACTGAGTAATGAGTTTCACTGGAGGTCAATGTCCGTGAAAGATAGGCAATAGGATATTCCAGCCCGTCATCTAGTTCCTGTTTCAGAACTGCTCCGATGGCATAGTTAGAGGCATCTGTTTCCACTAGGAATGGTCGATTTATATCAGGTTGAACCAGGATGGGGGCTTGTGTAAATTCTGTTTTTAGGCGTTGGAAGGCCTTCTCCTGGGCTGGGGTCCAATGATAGGGAGTATCTTTCTTCAACAAGGAGATAATCGGTTGAACAATCTGAGAGAAGGATGGTATAAACTTCTGATAGAAATTGGCCAAGCCCAGGAAAGATTGGATCTGTTTTACAGAGGTCGGAGTTGGCCAGGATAGTATGGCTTTAACCTTGGATTGATCCATGCCTATGCATGAAAAAGGCATTTCTCAGATTTTGCTAGAAGCTTGTGTTCACGTAGCCGTTGTAACACTGATTTAACATGTTCTTCATGTTTGAGAGGATCCTTAGAGAATATCAAAATATCGTCCAAGTAGACAATGACGAAAAGAAATAGCATATCCGAAAACACTCGGTCCATGAAGCGTTGGAAGATTGCCAGAGCATTAGAGAGTCCAAAGGGCATGACCAAGTATTCGTAATAACCAAAGGGTGTTCTGAAGGCTGTCTTCCATTCGTCACCTTCTCTAATACGAATCAAGTGATAAGCACCCCTAAGATCCAATTTGGTGAATATTACGGCTCCTCTTACGGCTTCCAGGATATCCGAGATCAAGGGTAATGGATAACGATCCTTAAGGGTGCACTGATTAAGACCTCGATAATCAAGACAAGGTCTGAGTTCCTTGGTGTCTTTTTTAGGAACAAAAAATAATGAAGCTGCAGCCGGAGACTTGGATGGGTGTATGGTGCCGTTTTTTAGGTTAGTATCTAAAGGGCCTTTTTCTCTGGTTCAGACAGGATGAACATCCTTCCAAAGGGAATCACGGCTGAAGGTTCGGTTTCAATAGCACAGTCCTCAGGCCTATGGGGTGGTAGGGCTTGGACAATAGCAGAAGAGAACACATCGGCGTATTCCTGGTAGGTTTTAGGAACCTGGATGATGTTGGAGACCATAAGAGGATCTTGCTGAGTTGTTGAATGTTCTGCTGATGTTGTCGGTGAAGGATCCTGGAGCAGACAATGGGACATGCAAAATTCGGAACCTAGGAACAGGGAACCAGCTGTCCAATTGATGTATGGGTTGTGTTTTTGTAGCCAGGGCATTCCCAAAACCATTGGGTAATGGGCAGATTTTATGATGTCAAACTTTATCCTTTCTCAGTGATGGTTTATAGCAAGCTCAATTTCCTTAGTCTGAAGGGTTATGGTTCCAGAAGAAAGAGGTCTTCCATCAATTGCTTCTACAGGTTGCTGGACGTTCCGGGATTCATAAGGAATATGATGTTTAAGGACCCATTCCTGATCTATGAATATTCCCATGGCCCCACAGTCCACTAGTGCCAGAATGGGGTAGGATTCCTTCTTAGAATACGATAGAAAAGCCTGTAAGACTACAAGGGAGTTTTGTCCAGGAGAGTTCAAGGATGGTATAGATGTGGAGCCTGCATCTCTCTCCCGAAACTGAGCTCCATCTAGGATCGGGAGCTGGCGTTTCCCGAACGCCGTGAAGGGACTAAGGGACATTCTCTGACTAAATGCTTGTCCAAGGCACAGTACATGCATAAGCCAGTATGGATCCTTCTCAGCCTTTCTTGGGGGGATACGGGTCCACGCAAGGCCCCTAGCTGCATGGGTTCATTTGTAGGAACAGGAGAATCTTTGGATTTTGAAGGGCTCACAAGAGGATTTTTTTGGATGGTTGACTTGGTCTTCCTTTTCTCAGCCTTTCTTTCCTGGATGCGGAAATCAATTTGTAGAGCAATATCCATAAGTGCCTGGTAAGAACTAGGACGTGCTACCCTGGCTAATTCATCCTTAACATCTTCATTTAACCCTCTTCGAAAGAGGGTGAAGCAAGCTTCAGAAGGCCAACCCGCTTCTTTAGCCAATTGCTTGAATCGAGTTACGTAGGTGAGCATGTCCTGAGAGCCTTGCTGGAAATCGAGTAAACGTTCTTGAGCACTAAAGACCTGTTCTGGGCGGTCAAACATAGTCTTTAGTGCTTGAATGAATCCATCAAAATCATTCAAAAGGGAATCTCCGGTGTTAATAAACGGTGTGGCCCAGGCTAAGGCATTCCCGGAGAGGTGAGAAATAATAAAGACCACTTTAGCCCTGGGGGTGGAAAAATAATAAGGTTTAAAGGTAAAGTGGACCAAACAAGAATCCAGGAATCCTCGGAGGGTTTTTGCACAGCCGTCATATTTGTCAACAATGACGCCCAATAGCACGCTGTCCTTTGAGACAGAGTCGCATGAAAGTACCAATTGTTTCAGCGCGGCGTTCTCCACTTTCAAGTTCTGTACTTCAGTCGATAGTTCTTGCATGCCACGCATAAGATCCTGGATGGCCGCCTCCATGTCTGTATCGACTTCGGTCAGGTGGCGTCTCAAACTGTCACAGGTTTCCCCCCTTCTCACCTGTCTATGTTGCCTGATGTCCTCTTTAGGCGGAGTCTTCTTTCGTATGGTTCGGGACTTAAATAAGCCCGCTCGGCCGTCCTCGGCTTCCAGATTACGTTCAGCTTCGATGTCCAGGATCACGGGAAACTCTAGGAGTATTCAAGAAGGTGTTTGGGGCACGCGGAAACGGCACTGGGATTCCGGGAAGAAGTTGGGAGAAGGGAATCCAGGGGCCAGGGGATAGCAAGTAGCACTAGAGAAGGTTTGGAGCACACGTCCGATCACAGCTAGTAGCAGCGTTCTGAGCTTGCCGCCATGTTGGTAGTATTATGGAGTGTAAGGCCCGACGTGTCAGGGACCAGGAGGCCCAGAAGGGGCGAGTTCGATGGTTCATGACAGAAGGACAAACATTTTGCGAAATTGAACAGCTTCTGCAGTGCAGCAGGAATAGAGTAGGATTCCGCTACTGTCTGCAACCTTTAGCTCCCCAAATGTGTTGGACTACAACTCCCATCAGCCATAGGCAGACTATTCAATGGTGAAGAATCATGGAAGTCGTAGACTGAGAAATCTGGAAAGCTGCAAGTTGCACACCCTTGCTCTAGATAACAACCTATGTTGCTGCAGACGGTCTCAACTTTCCAACCAGTCACAGCATGGTAGCCTGCTGTATAGTGCAATAGCAGAATGTGGCAAAAAATAGTTTTAATGTAATATTTAGGTGACAGAATATAACGCAAACTTTGCTATTTATGTTACTACCAAAAGTGGAATTTCTCCAAAACAAAAGCAACGTCATAATCTTCAAAATGTAACCCAAGCCACATTAAACTGAACAGTAGTTCTACCAATTAAACAATAATTTAATGCGGACATTATTTTAACAACGATGTAGCCAGTTACTGATTCACCTAGTTGATACTACTCTGTCACGAGTATCCCAGGCACTGGACTGTAGGATATCTTATCGGTGTGACTATGCAGTCAGTCCAAATCTGGTAGCTGCTCACTAAGCTTCAGATGTGAGGCTGCCTTGTGTGATGAATCTGGCAAAGTCATCACCCCTTTCCCGGGGGATGTCTCGCCCCCATGTGGCCAGGGAAAGGCAGAAGCTACCTGATCCTGGCCCTGGGGGTGGCTATGTGCGGGAGAACCACAAGGGGTGGGAGGGAAGATGACCCTTACGGGAATAGGAGAGACTCGCCAGATGATACATGGTGTTCCCCTTTTTTTCTGAGGGGATAACTATAACACTGAAATTCCCCAAGTCTCCATGACCAATTGTAATGTGACATTAGAATGTCCTAGGTCCACTGTTAATTCCGGACCGCCTGATCCCGAGTCCTGCAGGCGGGAGGTGATCTTCCCACCAGATCTGACCTGGCGGGTTGAACACCTCCTGCTTGCAGGCGGACGTGGAAACACCGGCACCATCACAAGATGGTGCCGGTGTTTCCACTTCCCCATTCCCATGGAGTACTATGGGACTCAATGGAAATGGGGATTTACATCATTCCGCCTCCGGGATTCCCAGGACACCAGGGTCGTAATGCCCTGGTATTTCCGGGAGTCACGGAGGCGGAATGGTAATATGAGTCCGGCGGTAACCAGGCGGTTTTACCGCCGCGGTTACCACCGGACTCGTAATGAGGCCCAGAGTGATTGCGGGGATGGGACACGTACCCATGAGTACTGAGAGAAATAAGAAGAGGGAAGTAACCTCTTGGGAATGTGGAAGCTCAAGTGGAAGGAAGCAATACCCCCTGAAGTTTAATGGTGTGTTGGAAAGAAGCAATGGCGTGCCCTTTGAATGTGAGAAATCCAGGGGAAGAGAAGCATATACCCTGGACCTGAGGACTGCAGGTGTTTGAGAAAAAGAACTGTCTTTGTGCTGAGAACTTCGGGGGGAGGGAAGACCCCTCCTGAGGATTGTGGAACTTTGATTACTTATTTCTTTGTACACCTTTTCACTTTGGAGCTTTGTGCTGAAACTGCGGAGGGAACCACGATTGCTCACTTGAAAGACTATACCCCTTGTCACGTTATAATAGGTTTAGAACGTAAGGGTAAGCTTAGGATTTATGACACAGGGTAGAGAACTCTCTTGCTTTTGGACATTCTGACCATAGAAATCCTTAGTTTCGTTGAGGCAGGGAAACCCCTCATAGTGATAGGGCAAGATAGGTCTTTTTCCAACCCATTTTATGTTAATAAAAGTCTATAGCAATCAACAAAATGCTTCGAGTATTACTCCAGATTCCTTACACTTGTCTTTTAAAAAATTACTCGGTTGATATGGCACTTTTGACAGAAAAGCCAGATGAAGACTCAGCATCAGGGTCACCTGCCAAGATACACTCAGTGAAACCCGGTCCAAGGAAAGAAAAGAGCTGACTATTAAACACTAGGAAACCTTGTTGTTTGAACAAGCCAACATGCCGAACAATAAAAGTATAGAGGCATTGCTATTACAGAAACATGTGTTATAGTACATCTGTCTAGTGTTAAGCTGACACTCACTATATCAATATCTGGTCATGCTATACATATTTATTGGACTGTCGTGTTGAGTGGAGCCCTATCACTCTCCATTACTTAATGAATTTTTTAGCCTCTGGTTCCACCCTGTATTCTGAAGAGCAAGATTGGTTCCATAAGAGATGACTCTTCCATCTTTCTCTCCGCCCCTCCCTTCATTCACCGTTTCCACAGAATAAACTCTTTACGCGCAGCTGTTATTTGCAGCATAAGTTGTGGAAATCCCAATTTAACATCCTGGTTGTTGGTAATAGGATAATGCATTGTTAGGTAGATGGAGATCAGCCAAACCAGATTTTATAATAGATAAATTAACGTAGGAAATCCAAAATAAATGTGGGGGTTCTGCATGAACTAAAAGTGTCAGGATGGTCACTCTTCACAGTCTAAGTAATTCTTTGGGACAAATTACTGAAAGGAAATGTCCTTCAAGAAACAAAGTGGGTTTAAAACAAATGTTCTCCCAGCGAATCCGAGATTGGATCTATGCTGGCAGGCCAATTTATCAGTAAGCTGTACTCTCTAGTTTAAAGGGTCACCCGCGTGCTTATTCTTAATGTCTCGGTCTTAAGGGTTTCCCCCACATTTGACTTACCTGGTGTAAAGACTGGAGAGGGGTGTCTGTACTTCTGCTCTCTATTTGGTAGAGGGGAGGCACAGAGGACCCCAGCCAAGATTCTCTATTTGGTAGCTATGGTCGAGCTATCAAGGCCTAGCTCCTGAGGAGGTGATGCAGGCTGGTTCTTAAGTACAGTGTAGTCCCCAAACACCCACAAAGGAATGTCCACACACTGTATTAGTTAAAACACAGTCTTTATATAATATTCAAGGTTATGTTCACTATCACAATAACTCACTTTGTGCTCAGAAAATTAACAATGGTAAATATACACAGTTTTAAAGTGGTCCCACAATTATTATCAGATCTCATTAAAGTGCATCAACTATACTGTCAAAATGCCACACAGATCAATAAAGAGGAAGCCAGCAGTAGAGAGGGGAAGGAAATCAAGATGGTTGAACAATTGGCAGAATACTGGCCTGTGTGGAGATCCGCCAACCTGGGCATCCTGTAAAGCAAAGATGTATCACAAGCCCAGTTCATATATTGTTCTAGGAGTCCCATTTCCCTCTACAATAGTTCTACAGCCCCAATGTACCTGGAATTGTAGCTTTCGTCAATGGGAAATCGACGGCCATTCTTGAGTGCCCTCCCTTTAAGGCAGGAGTCATGGGTCGTCGAACGTCCGACGGAGAACAGGGTGAACTACGGCGGTGAAGTGGCAGCTTCGTTCCTAGTGGTGCTCGTCGACGACGGAGCGTTGGCATCCTGCAAGGAAAAGGCGTGCGGGGCACCTCGGTGACAGTAGTTCTGGACTGAAAAGAGATGTTGAAGAACTGGCGCCCAGCAAGGGCGTCGAGTCGTCAGTGTCTCTGTGGTCTTTAGGTGGCGGGAAACCCACCGACGGATGCTCCTCGGCATGTCGACGTTCGGGCCTTCTCCAACGGGATAAAGCGGGCAGCGATGCAGACGAGAGCGTCCTTGGCTCAAATTAAGTTCTTAGGCAAACGGGAGCACGGTAGCTCCAGCCGGCAATGGCGGTCGTCGACAGTGGCGGAGAAGAGTCCGGGCGCTTCTCTTTGGAATTCTGCAGCAGTCCCCGTCTCCGGTCGGCAGCCTGTGGTCGGTCTGTCTACCAGGGAGCTTTGGCAAAGATCAGCTGGTGCACGATGGTCCCTCGTAGCTCAGGAAGAGGGCGCCTTACCAGGTCCTCTCTGGTCAGTTCTTGGAGACACAGCAGCTTTCAGATTGTGAAGGAGAGCAAAAGCAATTCTTCTCTTCCAGCAGGGCTTCAAGGTTAAGCTTCAGTTTCACTCCAGTTGCTCTTCAGCTTCTGAATACCAATTCTAGCAGTGAGAGGCCCCCAGATATACTAGTTGGTTTCCCATTCATTCTGCTGGGTCACACTCAGGAAACCAATCGGTCAGAAGGGCATTCATGCAGGCAGGCAGGCATACAATCAGGTGCATAGTGCATTCAGGCCATTCACTCCTCTCCAGATACTCACAACAAGTTATGTGTATTGGGACAGGTACCCAGCCATTCAACCCTCCACACTGCATTCATACCAGTTTCGGGCAGGGCTGTCTCAGTCATTGTATCAAACACCAGATACTAGACAACCACAACACAGAATGCATATTCGTCACACATTCCATTCATCCAGGTCCCACCCACAGGATGTACCCACACATACAGTCACTGGGAAGGCTCCAGCCAGTCTGGCCTGGACTTCACAACAACACCATATATGGCACTTCCACCCAACAGCCGGTCAGGGGAAAGGGACAGAGTCAGCTTCCCAGGACTTCGGGAAAACAAGGTAACAGGCAATAGAAAGCAAGAGGCCACAGGGGCCATCTTGTTTCCTATCAGGAATCAACTGATCCCAATGGCAGGGCCTGGGTATCCCAAAATGGAGGATACTCAGAGCACCTGTCAAATTCAGCATGGAGCTGCCACCAGCCCATACCCTGCTCTGTGGACCACCCACAGGTGCCCAACAACATACACTAGGGGCAGAGGGTTGTACCCCCCACCCGTGGGTGCCATAAGGGTATCCCATGGGTCTGTTCACCAAACCAAAAGAGAGGGCTGCACCGCCAGGAGTCCCACCTGAACTCCTGTGCGGAAAACATGACAAAACACATGATACAAAGCAGTAAAGGACAAGGATACGGGTGCCCTGTCCCTCCTATGCATTTCCAGCATCACACCTGACCTTATGGATTTCTCCTCAGTAATACAGTCTTGTTCATTTAATTCTTGCAGATTTCATTGAGATCAACAGGGGTTGACTCCCCTGGGACATAAGAGTGTCCCCTTTCCTTATAGCGTCTTGGATGCTTTGATAAACTGTTTCCCTGATGCACAGAACCACAGAGGAGGAATTCTTATAGAGGGTGTGTTCTCCTCAGCTGCTTATCTTTTCCTCCTAAGGTCTGGGTTTTTGTCCCCTCCTTTGCTTCTCTGATCCTCACACAGCCTCCCTGCCGCATGCTTGTTACTCCACCCCCTCTTCTGTATGTATCCCGATGACATCCTGATGTTTTGCATCCTCCCACTCAGACTCTTCTACCACCTCTGGATGTTCTCCCACCTCCTTAATCTCTCCAACCTCATCCTTCTGACATACTCCCTCCTCCTATTTTTAACAACCCCCTTAAGATCATCAACCTCCTCCTGATGCTCTCCACCTACATCTTCTTTGCCATCCCAAACGTCTACTGACATTTCCCAATCTCCTATCACACTTCACCAACCTCCCCGTCATTTGTCACAACCTTCTCCTCTCTATCACCAACCTCATCCTGAACCAATTCCCCCCCCCCTCTACTCTCTCAACATACCCCCTTCACTCCTATCATCTTCTAGCTCCCTCCAACCTGTGTAATCTTAACACTCGCCACTCTGCTCCAGACATCTCTGTCTGACCCTAACAATTATACTATTGTTTTTGAAACATCATTGTGTGTTATTAATCTTGTTAGACTCAGGACCATAGAAGGTTCTCACCAGCATTAACCTACCACTAGTGCCCACCTTGAAAAGAGAGTTACACTTATGGCTTCCGTGTGCGTCTCTCATCCAGGTACAGCACTTGAAACAAATGTTTTGAAAACTGCAGTTACAGAATAGAAATAATTTTGAGGATTAGCATCAATGGTGTTGCACTGCAGACCAAATGATCAGAGTCATCTTTGCAAAATAAACACGCACCAAACTCATAAGTGTAGCAAAAGTGACAATGCACGCCCTTCGACCCATGATATCATCAAAGGAAGTAGCATTGCATACGGTCCGATCCTGAACACAACCTCATCACAAAGCCTTTAAACCTGATGAAACCACAGCAAGTACAAAACGAATCATATATTAATTGTAAAACAAAGGTGGTCAGTCTTTCACAGACGCAGGCAAAAGACAGTCATTTGAGTCACAAGAGGAAGCTCGGGGGTTCATAGTTGCAACGCATAATGACCACTGATCCCACCAAGATGGATTACTATGGCAAATGTTCTGGGCCATCAGCCCCTCTTTGGGTCCTGGGGAAGAAGGATACTGCCCTGAGACGAACGTACCTCTGTTAGTATAGTGACTGACTCGGGTGACAACTCATGTGAAAGCGGGGGTCTCGTGAACATTAGAGGTGCTAGGGAAAAGAGACGACACAAAAGTGACCCAAACATGACGACCCTGAATCTGACTGCAACACTTAAAACACATTCTTGGCGTGATACATTAGCAATACTTCCTAGAGGAATTACTCATTACAAATCAGTACTGCATTTAAATGTGGATATTTAGCTTGGCTGAATTCGGATAACATAAGCTTTTAAGTCATTATTATATTTTAAAAAGACCAAGTTCAGTAACAACGCCAACAACTTTAAATTCCATTAGCTTCTGCCTGATAGCGTTCACAAGTTCATTCCTTAACGTTAAAGAAATGATGGAAAAAGTCATAGTGGGAAACCACAGAACTGTAATAGCAATCCCATCTGGAGCATCGCTGGGACATTGCAACTAGTTTTATTGCTCCCGCTTAAAAGTAGCGAGTGCTTGGAAAGAAACATCTTGTTCATCCTGTAAAACCAAGTGCATTAAGAAAATTAGTTACAGTATTCTTATTTTGTATTGCTGTGCCTTGCTCAAGTGTTATAGAGCATTGACTGTGTGGTACTTTTCTAACTTCAAAAGAGGCATGCATCCAATTTTCAGTGGATATCCAATATATAATTCTGTTCTAATATTTATTGTATGTGCGAGAAATGTTTTCACCACCACAACTTCCAACCAGTAGATATGTGCTGGGATTAGAAGGTGTTAAAAACCTGAAAGGGTCTTCCGATCTAGTCCCCGGGGATCTGTCATCCAGGTGCCCTGCACACGGCCATCGCTTTCGGATCCAGTACATGCGGGTGGACCAGTGCAGGAGGATAACCTGGATGGGGGGTCCTTGGGGAGTGGGACACCAACGTTTGAGATGCGGTATCCCCCTTCCTTAAACACCTTTTCCCCATCCAAACACGTAGGATATTCCAAAGCACTGACCCCGCCCCTTTTCTGGAAAAAAAACACTTTCGCACATCACAAAAGACAACGGACTAACACCAGAAACGTTTACCGGACATTCCCCAATAAAAGGGTCAGGCAAATTCAGGCAATTGATCAGAATCACAACCTGACAGCTTTTTCCCTTTCCCGCAGGGATAAAAGGTGGAGCACTGAATCCATCTTGGCGGGGTCAGTGGTCATAAAAGGTGAGAGCACAGGAGGAGCAAGACAGACCGCACGACCTGAGAGCTAACTCAGCACGGCAGTTCAAGAGGAGGAGAAAGATGGCACAAGTCGAGAGGATACCAGGGGGAGAAGTGACCTTGCCCTTATCGACAGAGACCCTTGAAGCCACAAGAAAAGGAATTATAAGACCGCGAACCATAGCCAGCGTGTGTTGCAGCATATGTCAAAGGTACCCGGGTGCCTCCTCCGCTGACAGCTAAGCCGGGGAGAGAAGCATGGCCCAATGGTACAGACCTTGGCTCTACAGACAAGAAAGCAAAGCAGTTCATCACAGCTGGTGATTCGAGGGGAGAGCCGATAAAGAAACCGAACTGTGTTGAGCGAAAGTAGCAAGCGGCTAATTGAACTTTCAATAAACAAAGAACTGTTGATTAAAAAAAGGGAAAAGCCAGCATAGCAAAATCAAACACCATGTGTGTATTCTCTTGAGAAACTCTAGGCTATTGCCCTGCTATTTGAGCTACAGTAACCAGAAGACCTTAGGAAAAGGTGGAAGGGGGTAAAGATGGTCATACGGGGGTCTTGCCAAATCCTCCGTACAGTCGAAAGGCTTTGACCGACAGATGACTGAGAAACGAACAGAAACTAATACTGCATGGTATGAGAAGTGCGTTGTAAAGTTTAGCAAGAGTGAACACGGCGGAGGGATGCCAACAAGAGGGGACGAAATCTGAAGTCCCATGAATATTGTGTTGATGGGAGTGAATGCGGCAGAGGGAGATCCAGGGTTGGAAAAGCACCACCCAAAGTTTGTTGAGAAAGGAACTGTTAAATTGAGTTGTCGAATATGACTGTGAGAGGTCTGCGACCGAAAGAGGGGGAACCAGGGGAGAAACCATCACCCAAAGCCATACATGGGAAGAACTTTTGTGTTTGTTTGTTGTTGTTTTATTGAAAAGAGACTTAACCAGCGAAGAACCTGATAGCTGGAACGGAACTGTCCGCTCGTGCTGGGAAAGCTTGAGTGTGTGCTGTGCTCAGTAGACCCACCTTATCACGTGCTGAAAACGTGGGGAAGGGAGACCCCTGGCAATCACATCCTGACTTATTATTTGTGAACACTTCTTTATTGAAACCCCTAACCCACACTCTTTCTGTAATTAGTTGTGGATTTGGCAATAGTATTTTTTTAGTGCAGGCCTTTTTACTTTTGACAAGACGCCACAAGGACTGCTTATTATTTTCCATTTGATGGTCGAAGCTTGCCCCCATCTTAGATTTAGGCTTAGGTTAGGCGTTTTTCCGACCTGTATATTGTTTAAATAAACACCCTTGAACCGTGACCACTCATGTCGGTCTTTACTGTTGCCACCATGTGTTCCTTACAAAGGAGGGCGATCAAAAAGTTTAAAATGAGTCTTGGCTTGTTGGTTCACTCTCTATGGTTCAGCCTTTGCGTGGACCATCCCCTAGCCAAATCGTGCCACGCATGCACTTATCCTCTTTCTTCACACCATCCTTACCATCTCTCCAACACCCTCTACACTCTTACTTTGCAATCGTCTCTACCGAAAGCCAGAAAATTCAAATGCCCCTTCTTCTAACGTCTCCTATCCTAGTATCCAATGGGCCGGCCTTGTTTACCCCCGTCTTGCCATCTTACTTGCCATATTGTCCAATCAATCAATCAATCCCATGTTAGTGGTAAATAATTGTATTCAGATTTCTCCATTAAATGGAAACAAAGTTAAACACTGCCCAATGTAATTTCGTACAGTTGTACGAGATCAGCTTTTCTATTTAATCTATTCGAGCACCGGTCTGAAAATATATTTGTAATAAGAAATTTCACTTATCTGGGTGCACGATTTAACAATGTGAAATGCAGGTAAATAGCTGCTTTCCCCGACATCCAAGAAGGGCCATTGCTGTCCTTGCAGCACTTGGTTAATCAGGTTGATCTGGCACGCAATTACTAAGAAACACCTTGAACCTAGTGCTTCAAGTGCACACAGGTTCTTAGCTGTGCACTTGCGGTGGGACCTTTAGCCCCTATTTTCATGATTTGTTGCAGCACTGGGTGCGTTGATATTAGCTTAATAGCCATGTGGGAAAGCTGACACCAGAAATTCTTGCAAAAAATAGTGGCATGTTCTCAGCAGTTTAATAGCCGCATCGGAGTGCCATCAGAGCAGTCAAGGTATAGTACCGCGATTAAAAATTGTTACTATACCTAGGGTATAACAAAAAAAATGCTTCAGATATTTACGTTCCCTAAATTCTTTTCTGCATTCTTAGCCCCCACGTCAGTACTCTGCCCCTCCCTTCGGTCGCAGTCTGGCTATTTCAAATATGATTAATACAGGCTGGAGGAATACCTGGTTCCAGTAATGCGACTACTGTTCTACCTGCTAACATGTCCTTCCTCCTCAGCCCCAGGTTTCACCTTCCCCTCTCCAGTCCCTCCCGCCCTCCTTTACAATCGGTGCCATCGAACACCAAAAAGAAATAAATACAAGCACTGGAAAATATTTCGTTTTTTCATGGGCTAGTAACCCGGGTTCAGCTTATTACAGTTATTCCAATATGCCACTTTTTGACGGATTACACATTTAGTTTTATTAACACATCAATATCCGGCAGCGACTGGGATTCTAGCAGGGTTTTAGGAACAATGTCCAGTTTTTTACAGTTCCCCCGTTTCAGCCAAGAAAATGTGTCTCTTCTGCTGGAATTAAGTATTTATTTCAGCACATTCAGGATATGTGGGTAGCTTCATTGCCCACTGCATTTTTGTTGAAATATAGCTTTAGTGTAATTTGTGTGCTGCAGTAAGATTAATCAATCCTTTCGGGTGCCCAATGATTCCTTGACTCCAGAAATCATTGAAAGTCTCAAGACACCGAGCTCTACTTAACCAATATCTTTGATCAGTTATCTTCCATCGTGCTTTAAAATGCCCATGGTCATCTCAATGACCAAGAATCCCTAAAGTGGCATTGCCAGTCTCGCCATCTATGGCCCACTTCCACTCCACAATTCCTTCCTAGGTACACTGGCCAACTCTGTTGTTCAATAGGTCTGCACAATACATTTCTTTAACTTCTCCAAGCCCCCACTTACCCAGCTTCTGAAAATGCATCCCATCTGCCTTCCACAACTATCCACAATGACCCACCTCCACCTATGTGCTGCATCCATAGAGTTGACCACTAACTACTAACTACTAACTACTATTACCAAGGACCATGATGAAATCTGGGCATCAGTGGGTTGGCCCTGTAGAGTGATTACATTACATCCCACAGCGTCTGGTTTGCTCTATCCTAACCCTTCTAATTGTGCATGTCCGAAGCTTGGTCCTCTGGTATGGGTGATATTTTTTTGTTTGGTTTCTCATATCATCTGCTTAATGACAATACCCATACCTGCACCTCTTACTCTAGCAGACCAACACAATTACACCCTCGTTTCCGTTTCATTGGACTTAATCTTCTGTCATTTCGTACCTGAAACCATGTCACCAATCATGACAGTGAAGTCTTATGTCTCACCAGTCTTAACTTGGGTTCTTTTATCGCCTCATAAAGATCTGCAAAATCTGTCCCTGGATTACCTTCTATTCAACTAAAGCACCTCAATGTTGTGTTATGTTTCCTTCTACCGCACACCAGGTCTTCGGCAGACGTATCCATTGCAACCACAATTTCCTCGTCATCCAAAACTGTGGCTATGGTGTAAAAGGATTGATGGATGTTTGCAGCGATAGGAGCACGCTTTAAAAATCCTGGAGTACGGTGGAAGGTGAATAAGAACATTAAAAACACTTGCCTAGTCCCAAACACCAACTCATCAGTGGCACTTTGTTCAAGGTGAGCTTGGACATGCCTCTACCATGCAGGCCGCATGTGCTCACACCACAAACCTCAAATGCACACTGTAAACTCCTCCAATAGAAACGTATGTAAAATGGCTTACATTATGGCTCAGATAGGTGCAGTATTGCTGTCATAGGTGCGACCTTGATTTCATATAAGACTTAGCGCCTCATTGAGAGGCCAGCAGAATGCAGTTAAAAATGCCGCCGCGGAATGAAGTCAAAGATTACTGCCACGGAATACCGCACAATTACAACATTTTCTGAAGTTTCCAACACTAGTGGAACAAACCTATCTGGGAGGAAAGCTCATCAACGCAATGATGTACTACAATATCCAGTGGCATAAGAACATATTAGTTATAGTGCTGATGCCAGCATTCAGGCATTGCCATTTTAGACACTTCTGGGCACTTATCATGTGCCTCAATTCGCTATCTCCGTTGTATGCTCCTGGGTAATTTTACAGCATATCAATTTGTTTATTTGTACATGGTTTATCATAAACCTTTACAAAATTATCACCAAACAAGACAAGAACATTAAAATCTTTGAGAAATAATACTCACAAAATGTAAACAGTTCATGATATAACATACACATAAAGAAAAGTGTGAACATTAAAATCGAGCAAAATAAAGAAACATCCTAACCCATTAATAGATTAACTTAGTTCACAGATTATTTTTAAAAAGGAAATAACACGCATAATCAATCTGGGCGAATAACCATTGCTCATCTTGTACCAGATGTATTTAGGGTCAGTACATAAAATGTTATCAAAAAATTCTAAAAAGTATTCAGTACGTTGATTGATCAACGAAGGACATCTTACCATGATGTGTTCCAAGGTCTCCTCATTTCCAAAACCATACAAAATCTACACCATTTTTTATCATCCACAGGATTTCTTATATTTAGTATAAAATGTGTATTCAAAACATTCAACCTGAACCTCATAAAGCTATTTCTGAAGGTCCTTGACGGATATTTTATCAGATAGTGCTCTATGACCGGCGAAAATTTCCAAAAGGAATGAATGTGGTTCTACAGTTTCGAAGAAAATACTTTACTTTTAGTCAGTGACCAGTCCATTCCATAGATAATCTGTTTGCATCTATTAGGCTTGTTAATAGCGGTACACTTGGCAATCCCTATCTCTTCCATCATCTTATCCATTTCATTGTTTAAAAAAATCATAAAAGGGCAAGTTAAATCAAGTCCTGCTTCAACATAAAAGTTAGAAATCCCGAGTGCTTTGCATTTTCTCCACAGCCTCAGTCTCTTCACTGCCACCACCGCGTGGAGAGATTGGAGCCCCAGTTCATACCTCAATACTTCAATAGGGATACAGTTGGGCAGAAAGAATAACAGCCCCCTCCATATAATACCTTCCAATGATTTCAAAAAATCCGAAATGTCAAATGGACAGATCTCTAAACCATAAATTATCCTGGGGACCACTTTTCTTAGATAAAATTCCCTTAAGGGAATCAAAGTGAAGCCTCCAAACTTCTTTTCAAGGATTCTCATCTGTCTAAGAGCAACTTCTGCTTTGGTCCCGAGTTGATTTTTAAATAATGTAACAGATTCAAAACCAATAAAGCAGTATCCCAAGTATTTCAAGGCTTTCTCAGACCTAATATGTTTACCCTCACAGAACCAGGTAAATGAGTCCTGCTTCTTGTTTGCACGTCCCATACGTATTATAATTGTCTTAGCCGGGTTGATTTTCAAATATAAGTTACTTACAAACAGTTCAAAAATCTTAATTAAACGCTGAAGACCCACCTTTGTATTATCCAGGAGTAAAAAATCATCGGCATAGGCCAGCCAAGAGATGGCCCTTTCATTCAACTTAGGAGACACCAGACCCCCCTTCTGAAAAGCAAGATGAGCACCACTAACATAGAGATTAAAAATCGTTGGGGCCAACATGCAGCCTTGACGTAGCTCATTAATGGTAGAAATCTGTGAAGAGAGATCACCCATTGAATTCATACGTATGACTAAACTAGTGTCCGTATATAACTCAATCATAATATCCAGAAGGTGATTTGGGATATTTAAGGATTTTAATTTGTACCACAAAGTAGGTCTATCGACTAGGTCGAATGCATTACTAAGATCCATCGATGCCACAAAAGTAGATCGCGAGCCCCCAATCAGGGTTTTGCTTTGCAGGCATCTAAGGACTAATCCACCACAGTCCGTACCACAATTTTTTCTAAAACCCAATTGGTTAATACTAAGGATCTGATTATCCTCCATCCATTTCTGTACATCAAGCAATACCAGAGATGCAAAGATTTTAGACTCGGAATCTGCAATGGCTATGGGTCGATAATTACAGGGAATTAATCTGGAGCCCTTTTTAAATACGGGAATCACTACCGACACCCTCCAGGATTGTGGGACAGTTTTGGAAATGCACACGTCTTTAAATAGTATACATAGTATTTTTGCCCATGCGAGGGGGTTAGACTTTAATACCTTATTCGTGAGGTTATTTAGGCCTGTGCTCTCTCCCCTATTTCTGGATTTAATTATCAGACTTCTGATTAAATCTACCTCACAAGACAATGACCAAGAAGTGGAAGACTCGGCACAAGGTGAAGAACATCAATGATTTAACTTATAAACCTTAGCAAAATGACCGTCCCAGGATGCTTCAGGAATGGGATTTACCATATCAACGATTTGAGTCAAGTCCACATTATTGATCAATTGCCAAACATTTTTGGATGAAGCCCCTCTAATGGCCCCCAACATCCTTTCACCGTCGCGTTGAGCGAATTTTTAAATTCTAATCACCTCAAACGTTAGAAAACCTGCTTTGTACACTGCAAAGGCATATTTCAAACACACACATTTATTGTAGCTTCCCAATTATAATCACAAGTTCTGCTTCATAGGGAAATGTTTAGACTCATTTGATTGCGCGTGTAAGGCGCGCATCGCAGAATGCAAATGCTGATTTATTGCAGCATGAAAGTAAGCTCCTTAAACTGATTAACGAAACCAAAAAACATGTTGGCTCATTTTTTTTTAGATAGCCATCCTTCTATATGTTAGGTCCGAATTACAATTCACAAAACAGTGCTGGACTGCCTTGCTGCCGAAGTGACCCTGTAAAAAAGGACCCATGCACACACAACCCAGCAAACATGAAACCGGTTTCATAATCGCTGCTTGGTGCAACTGTGTCTAAAGCAGGCACCGGAGACGTCAATAAAGCAAATTCCTCATCTGTGGTATCAACCATTCGGTCTGTGAACGCAAACAACAAAATCAAAACACTTTACAATCCGGCACAGCTGATCGGTGGAAACTGTCGAGGAGTCAAGGAAAAGGATGGCATGGAGCAAGGCAAAAGGATCAGGAAATGTGCTACTGGCAGGGAAGTCCTTCCGATTCTATCTGCCCTCACTACTGAGAGTAAAGGGGATGCTTTTAGCAAGGTTCTCCGAAAGTGACTTTGCCCATCGAAAAAGAGTATCTTTGTAGCCGCATTGTGTTACTAGGCTCTGGTCTGAAATGGGATTTGTGAATCTATGGCAAATTATGGAATACATAAATTATGCACAAAATCTAAGATTTGTGACTCAAGAAATATTTATTAGCCATAATTGTATCTATCACACATGTCATAATGTACTGGGCCTCAGAGTACTTTGGTCCCTGCTTTCTTTGGGTCTCAATTCAAAACTGTCCAGAAGGATCGAAGTTAAACAATGAAAAACTAAGGGGGATACGGATGACGAAAATGTGAAATGTTCACAAATGGATAACAATATGTTTTCTAAAGAACTAGAACGGGTTCTGCAGAGAGTCATGATAACACTGATCCTTTAGGTCGCTGTTCCAATTTGCTTATTGCTTGATGTGTGTTGCACCCTGAAGTAAACTGCACTCAGAAAGGGCGTGTGTGGCTGGCTGACATACGCCGGAGTAGACGTTTGGGGGAGGAGAGAGTTGGTGTGCTGCTGCATACTGGGATCTTCTGTGCTCTCTCCCCACCGGTCGCCTCACTCTGGTGTGGTGCAAATCGTTGTGGTGCATTTCAGTGCAAATATCTTGGAAACCGTGCATCTTCGGGCCTGGACCTTGGGTTTTGTACCTTGTGCTGTGACCGGTCCTTCTTTCACCACATTGTTGTTTTGCTGATTTCAGGCAACTGTCTCATGTGTGAAGGGGTTGAAATCTAAGGAAAGGGGTGGGGTGTCCAAATGCCATGTAGCCAGTAATGTCCACAGGGTCCTAACAGGTAACTATGAAAAATGTGGTGCAGATTTGTGAAACAGTGTGGAATTGTATAAGGAACAATGCTTCCCCACAAATCCCACCACAAACAATATATAGATGTGTCATGGCTACTGGTAAAAAAAAAAGAATGATACTAATATCAGCAATAGATATATCCACATAATACAATTAATTTGAAAGATCGGCAGAACCGACTCAGCCCTTCATTTTTACAAGGTTGGTAAAATAAGTATCAATAGTAGGAGCTATTATTGCATCACTTAAAAGTGGGTAGACTCTTATGCTTTATGTATTACTGTTAACAAAAAAATAAGTTCACTGTGTTAAAAGATAAAATATGATATGGCATTCATAACGTCTGTACACGGGTGTTTCTAGGCACCAATACAAAATATACATTACAAAAAAGAGAAAGGAAATTAACAAGATGGCCCCAAAAGGAGAAATAGATTCAATAAGTGAGGAAACGGGTGGGATGGGGCCACCCTGGCATAAATGTGAAAAGGCTACATTGCTATGCGCGATTGAGGCTGCTCCCTCACCTGTATCATTTGGGAGTTTTGGTGAGAATGTGAAGTCTTTTCTTTACGAATGCAAACTTTATATATGTATGTGGTTTTGAGAGTGTGTTTCAGCAACAAGTAACCTTGTATACAGAAATGGTGCGCCAAGCATCACGAGGTAGCGTTAGAAAGGGCGCCAAAGAGCCAGCATCGGGCTGACTGACTTGACGCACGCATAATAACGGCTTTCCAGCTCCCGTAATGGCTTCCAGTCGCGCGCCGCATTCACGCCCCTCATAGCGCGGCGGCGGCGGCTGCAATTATGCAAAGGAGAACAGCAATGCCACCCATTGCTGTTTGTCCATAGAGGCCTGCCAGAGCGAATTACCACTGTAAATATTCGGCCCAGGTGTTTATTAATCTAGTAGTCATGTCTTTCAGCGAAACACTTCTGCATAATTCTGGGGAAACAGCGGCCCCAAATGCCAACATGCCATCGTAAAAAGAAAAGCAAACGGCCAGGAGGCCAAGAGCATCTGAGAGCAATTTGGAGGATAAACATCCGATTTACTGTAACACTGATCCATTATTTGAAGTCGATCGGGTGCACCGAGGAAGTGGGCATTCTCCTGTTACACAGATCAATGGGCGTCTCCGGAGTAGACTTTTCCAATGCATTTTTTAAGCTCGGTCTTACTAATTAACCGTGATAATTGCGTTTACACTGATTTTTAGAGGCGGGCCGAACCCGGCAGATATGTAGAGGAATTCCAATACCTTGGGTTACTGACATTTTGAGGGAAATTCAGTTATAATGCAGACAAGGCGCAGAATTATTCAATCCTTTTCTTTAAAAAACGGTATCCTGTATTTAAGAGTACAAAAAAAAATCAATTGAATATTTCGGTTTGTGAATATGCAATCCAATAGACAACTTCAAGCACTAAATCTCGTGTGTGCTACTGAAGAGAATTGCTTACAACATTATGGCATATGTATTTAATCTCATTCAAGCATTAGCCAAGGATTCGGGAAATCTTGGAAACAAAATGGCTGACAGATGCCGAGTCATAATGTCTCTTTCCTTGAAAGAACTCCGGCATGACTCTAGACACTGAAATAGCTAACACCTTCTTAACGGTCTATAATGCTGACAGCTTATAACACAGTATACAAAAACGAGAACCATGGACCAGAGGCAAGAGGTGGGTTCCGTTTCTAGCATCGAGCCAGACCTCATTACTTCAATCATTAGGCTTGAGTTGTCCATAACTATTCCTCCCAGACAGCTGTCATCTCGTTCCAATGTCTGAAGTGCTCACAATCATGTTCTTGTGATTTTGCACACATGGGAAGCTGACGGCATAGGAAAGACACATTAAATGGGCCAACTCACCCGCCATGAGAAAGCGGTTTGATCACAATTTTGGATTGAATCAAAAACGCCAAGAACGATCAGGGGAAAGGTTTTACAAATGGCTATTACCACAAAAAAGTAGTGCACCGTTTTGATGTAAAGGCACATTTCTGAGAAGGGATTCCTAAACTATTGCAGGCCTAATTCTCATTTTTCAAGACCTGTTCAATTCAATCTCGCCTCTCTGCTTCCCAAACCATTTTGTTCCATAGGGTTTAAATGTGTCAAATAAGCATCCATCTCCGACTGCTTAATAGAAGACATCTCCCATGTGCTCGACAATGGGAAATTCCCAGGAGTATGGTTTTGCAACATGTTCTCTACCTTTTCTCTCGTTGCAGAGAGAAGCTGTAGGATGACGCAGAAGACAATCCCTTGGACTTTCTGGATAATCCCGGAGAGTGTACGGAATTCGCATCAGCGTGGTCTCACTGCGGGAGCATGCATTCAGTGCCCAGCCTTCTACAACCATATGTAAGAGCATGGCAGCCACAAACATTGTCACAGGGCCCCTAATATCAGCAATGTCAGAACCATGAAACCTGAGCTCTGGACCGTCCCCCTATCGGAGCTAAGGAGCGACACGGCTTCCAAAGTATTCAGAACCTGGCCAGAGATTACCTTCTGGTGGAGGGCTGTACTTGCCTAATGCCCCTTCCTTCAAAATGTAGAATGATGCGTGCCTAGGCCCCACTGAAACCAACGGGAGAGAGGAAAAGGAAATCCGGCTCGGCTTAGTTCTTGAAAAATAGCAACGACCCTCATTGATGATATATATATATACATATATATATAGATAGATATATATATGCACACATACATACATTGGGATTGGTCCTCATAAAACCCAGTGCCACCAGGCTTACTACTGGAATCAAAGACAGGGGGCCAAATGCCACTTCGGAAACAGGGTGGCTGACAGGAGAGGGCCTAGAATGGCTCCGGCCAAGATGGGATGGCACCACGAGTCTCTGAGTCCGTCAAGGGCACCAGAGGTTACCAGATGCACAGAAATTATCACGCCGCATACACAAGAAAGGACAAAGGGGCAAACATACAGAAACTAACCTGAAATGCCAGGAGAGAGAGGGAGTGCCTCGGCATGACCCAAAGAGGGAGAAAAGGCAAGAACCTGGAGGGGCAACATGTGACATGGGATTTCCCCCAACGCAGGAGAGGACCACGAACAGAGAATGCAGAGATGCCATCAGCCAGAGGGTTATGGAGAAGGAAACATACCCAAGGGTACAAAAGGAGGAACCGTGGATGGTATTGGAAAACGGAGAGCAAAGAAAGCGCCATTTTTGCAACCAGTCATTCTATTTTACATGCCATTGCACCCTAGTCACAGGAAGGGGACCGTCCAAGTTGAAGGAATTCAAGGTTTACTATTTCTTGGACGATTATTCTTTCATAGTGAAGAAACCCCTGAAAGCATCAAGGAAAAGGCAAGCAGAGTGACATGAACCTTGTTAGTATACACCTCTATTATAATTAGCAGACAGCTTTTCTCCAGCCAGCACTTGAAAGCAGCCCCACATCCCCGATTCCCTTTGGTCCTTGCGTGTATGAACTGTCCTCTTTAGTTTCTCCTGCACTTTATCCGATTGGGCGTTTGGGGGATGGGAGAGTGGAGCAAAGGGTCCAGTGTGCATGTCTGTTTACAAAACTGGGTGCCTATGGGGTCACTACAGGAATCAAAGGCAGGCAGCCACATGGCCACTCAGAAACATTCACTGCTGACAAAAGAGCCCCCCCCCCTCAGGAGATGTAAACCCACTGCAATAATGACCACAATGTACTCAGCCACCAAAGAGGCATGGGAGGGTTTGGGATCCACTAGTTTGGCGAGACAGGAATGGGCCTGGGAGATAGGTTGAATGTGCGTGGTGCCTGGGTGCCGTTGGTGATGTGCTGACGTGATGTGTACACAGCTCTCAACTTCTCAAAGTTGTAGTGATGACCCATTGAAAGGTCAGCCTAACTTTCTGAAAGGCATTGGGCTACAGGGTGGTCCGGAAGGATAAGAGTGGAGCAATTGCCATTGTTTGATGGAAAACACACTGCAAATGATGGCCCCTCTTTGAACAGATGCCTGGTAGGGGTTGACTTTAGGTGTCATGAAAATGTAAAGCAGGGATGAGGTGGTGATACAAGGCATGTATTCTCAGCTCCCAACCTTTCAACGGTTCCAATCGGGATCCTTGGAGATTAAAATGGTGGTCCAACCTTAACTTTCCATTGAAAGGCATTGGGCTGCACAGTTAGAGTGTGTACAAGATCATTTTTAGAGAGAAAATGAGTAACATTTCGCCCTGACCCTCCAAATGAGGATCGCTGGGACCCTATGTGCATGTATGCATTAACATTTCTTCTATGTCAGTTAAAGTGCAATGCCCCCACTGCATAACCCACTACATACTGAGACATCCTGCTTTCCTGTCAAAGGTGGCAGGCTCAGTAACTCCCCCCCCTTTGTTGACTGGTCGTCCGAGGTTGGGAGAGCGCCTCGGCCTATCCATTAGCACATAAGGAGTGTCTCCTCCCAGAAACCCCCATCTGCTGCTGGCAGCCCATCCCTCTGAGTTGAGCTCGGAGCCGCAGGGTTAATGTATCCTTTAGGGAGAGAGCCCAGGAGGTGGAAAGGCCGATCAGTGGATAACATGGTAAAAGGAGGAGAGGACGGAATGCCTGCTATCACTCGGTCCTAGTCGCCTTCTCAATGGGCTCCATAACTAAGCTCTACCTAATGTGTGCCTGGCTTTGAACCAGCAGCAGCAAGCAAGAGCGAATGCTTTTTGCTTGTAGAGTGTTTATCGTTTATTAATTTAACCCATGAATGTACACTTTCATTAAATTGAAGGATAGTGTTAGTATTTATAATCCAGGGACACCCCGAGGTATTGCCTACCACTCTGAAAGGCGAGGCATGTTTCATATGAAACACTGTAAAGTAGCAGACATGCCAAAGGTGTCCCAAGGACAAGCCTGTATGCACCAGTCCATGAACAGGATGGGGCATGAAAGACCCCCCCCTGGTGTTGGCAGTGGGTTGGGGGTACTATAGGCCCCCTGTGGAAAGCACACCTATCCCCAGACTCTATGAACTGATTCCAAGAATTGAATACTTACAATGTCTATACACCTATAAATCCCCTCCCTTCACGGGTGTGGCAAGATATGCCCCCTGTGGACCCTCACAGTTCGATACATCAGCCCACCATAGCCTTAATGAATGCTCGATCCGCTGTGAAACACAAAGCACATACATCTCTAGTTGTATTACTACCCAGACAATTGACATTACCTTTATAGTTGAATTTCGACTAAGAGATGGTCAGCAGGTCCTACCAGGATTATAACATTGTTACACTCCTCACTGGGAAATATTTAAGTTTTTGTTTTTTCTTTGGACACGATCTTCTCATTTAAAATCCCTCTACTGCAAGTTTGGACAGATCATTATGCCATCATGTTTGAATTCTTATCCTTTTATCCCTATTGCCTACAATGAACCATTGTGACGCTCACTTCAAGAACTTAGTGCGACCATGGAGAAACCGTAACCTGGCCTTCATTGCTAATATGTTTTTCTTGGTTTCTGATTTAGATGCTAGCACACTACGTACAATCTGTTTGTTGAGAAGTGGCATTTTTAATGTTAAGACCTTGGTAAAAACTTTACATCTTTATAAGAAAAGGAATTGTTGGTTCACGCCAGACCATCTCATACTTAAAAAAGAAAATAAGAGAGCAGAATGAAATTGGAGAATATCTTTTAATCTAGAATCTAAGAGGACACTGCTCCATTTAAATAGACAATATTTAAAAAAAGATTGTTCTTGACAAAAATGCATTCCCTCACATTCCATTCTAGAGATCAGCCCAAAGCGAAATTGAACAAATGTTCTAATTACCCAAGTTGCACTATGTAATGACCATACAAACTTGTATTTATGTACAAAATGTATTCAAAGATAACATAAATAACTAGTTTCATACACTTTTATGTCGTGTTGTGGCTAAGCATCTTCACTGGGAGCACGACAACCTGGGTGAAATCCTGGTAGCTAACCACTTGAGCAGATTGCCGACCTCAAAAACACCTAAGGAGGATTTGTTTGCCGTCTGAAAATAGTGTGCGGATGCGGTCTACCCACATATATCCTCTACTTGTTTACAGAAAAGCAGCACATGGCACAAGCAGGGAAAATAACCTCAGCTGCATTGCAGCCTCTCTTGCCACATCCTGGGTAAATATTCATGACTCACTTGCCCTCTAATCACATCCATGTTTGGCATTTATCAATACTCTAGTTTATAAAGATGAATTGAAAAGTACACAAACCATTGTAAGGTACTCACACACACATATTAATCCTAATACAAATATGTACGGCAAAAAGTGTACAATTTTGGAATTAGTCCCCCCATTTTGAATGGCAGCCTATAAATCCCAGAATGCAAAGGAGCACAAGGCAAGAAATGGCATTTGGGTTTTGAAAATTTCTTAAAGGCTCACAACAAAAGCCAATGTGTGAAAAGGTGGCCTGCTTGTGTTTCCATGTTCGACTAATGCGGGTTTCATATTTGATGTGGTGGAAATATTACTTTGTATAAAAACAGAAACACTTTTTGATGTGTTAAATACGACCATATGAAAATAACGCAGTTTAAAACCGTTGTGTGTGCTACATTTGAATTGACCTGTAGGAGGGTGTAGATTTAGGCAGCTAACTGGTGTTTTGTGTGTGCTTTCAGAATAGAAACGCACCTTCGCATTTCTTAGCATGGAAATATTAAGGACGCCTGGCACAAAACAATGAAACAAGCATTGGCCCGAAGTTTGGCCTTTTGCGTAGGCATAGGAAAGGCACTTGCCAGGCGCAAAATGGTGCGAGTACCTGGGCATGTAATAGCAGTGCCTGGCAAATGCCTAATATTAATACACAAGTCAAAACTAAGATGGCTTTGCCAATGCTTGTTTTAACGGGACTTCAGTGAAGGGCACACAGAGTGCTTATAAATCGAGTGGCTGAAGGCAGACCTGGTAAAACATTCTTATTACACCAGCAGCATGTTTAAGACTCCAATTAAGTCATGAACTCTCAGAAGACTGCTTTGAAAAAAACACTGACAGGCACTTTTGGGTGCAAAGTTTGATGTTAACGCTTAATTAAAGCTATCTCAAAGAGTTCCCACGAGGAAGTGCTTTGGGTGTGGAGGGGCAGGAACTGGGTTGGGAATGGCAAAGGGATTAGCATGGCCATGGGCCTTCAACAAAACAACACGTAAAGGCTGCGTGTCCCTCCTCACATGGCATTCCTCTCTGTACTCTAATGCAATAGTTGCGGTTTACCTAATAACCCAAACTAATGAGCCATCCCTTCTAAATCACCCCCACTTTAAAAGCTCTGCTAGAAAGAAATAAAGTACTATTCGATCATTATGGGGCCCTTGGCACCTGATGGGCACTGGGAGGGGGTTCTTTTTCTAATGCTTTCACTGTGGTCTCACTCTGGCAACCTAAAACGTGAGCCTCGTACATGGGAGTAGCACAGCCCGTCTTTAAAACAATGTCACATAGTCAAGGCATGCCAGTGGGGCCTCGTAGAGAGGGGCCCGGGGAAATCGCACAGACGGGCCAACGCCTACATATGTCACAGGTCTTAATATGAGCATAAGAGTAACAGTGAAAGAAAGGCACTATTTTAAATAACACTTGTTTTTCAATATACCTACTCTCACTGTGAGTCACAGGGGGATAGCTCAGGGGCAATGTGCTTGCCTTGGAAGCAAGACCACACAGAGAAACACAGGTTCGATCCCAAGACCACACGGAGAAACACAGGTTCGATCCTGGGTCCTCACTTAGAAACCTCTGAGTATTAAGCGCGTTATAAATAACCAATTACAATGAGTTGGGAGTGCATTGGGGCACCATGGAAACGAATGCATGACGTAAATATTGACTATTCATCGGATGGCTATGTACCGCCAGGTAGGGTCCCTCGCAATTCAAAATGAGGTTGTGTTTTAAAAGTAAGAAGTTTTTAAAATAGCTCGTGTTTACCAATATCCATGTTCATGATGTCCTTTGTCCGCAGGAAAGAGATCTACTATTGCAAATCACTCGGGAGCCACTGATGCACAGGACCGCAACGATCAACCCCATCTACACACTTAACATCTCCCCATTTGAAACCTGCCCTTTACGTTCCCGAGGTAATCCATCCATTTTCTGGAAGGCCCACACGTCGTCTTGAACTCGAGAACGGAAATTCTGCACAGGGGAGAGAGGGGGCCCAGATGTGCTTCATAAGTGAGTTGCAAAGATAAACCGCACGAAAGAAAGTTGCTATCTGTGGATCATGCTCCCCCGCTACACAGTTTGACTGGTGTAATTGAAAATAAAGATATAAAAGGCATGCCTTCTGAACAGGTCGTCTCTAAGCAGACACATAAAAGCCTGCTGCTGTTATTCCCCAGAAGACCGGACAGGCCTTTCGCGTGAACCTTGTAGTTGGGTTAGGGCATGGCTGCATGGCCACAACTTTGTGTCAACGATTCGCCACAGGCGTGGGTCTTCAGTCTGCACATGTTTGAATCCCGGCCTGGCCGACGCAGCATTTGGCGCCCCGTTACATACCAGTACAGAGCTTAGAAGCGGAACGAATCCTAACCGAGGCACTGTACGATATTATGATCTCAAATGTTAACACATATAAATAGAAACGCTTTAAATATGTCAATTTCACACTTCTAGAAGCTACTATTGTTCTGGTAGAGACTGCATGAAGTAGCTTTGTCCAGAGTAGAATACATTGATTTCTTCAGTGGTAACTGACCAACATTTCACATTGGAATCTGGACGTTGAAGTCCGCGTTATCACAATGGACTCTGCTCTTTGTTAGAGGCCTCGGAAGGGCCCTGGCAAATACTGATATTTAGGATTGTGTAAGGGAACTAAATACATTGTATGTTCATAGTCCCATGTACTTGCTAAATGTCAAGTAAAAACTTCACGACTCGAAGAACCCATCAGACTTGACATGACATTTTTCAGTTCCTTCTGCTGTATTTTGATTTTTCGCATAGTAGTTTCTAGGCACACGGACAGGTTGGCTTTCATCCAGAGGTTAAAAACAATCTTTGTAAACATTTCTTCTTTTAATGCAAATCAATGAAAAGTTCTCAGAGTTTCTGTACAGGCGTTTGAATGTGTTTTTTTAAAAATAGCAGGCAAGCTATCCACAAGTCCTTTGACAGAGACAATTCTCAGTTTTAAGGGGTAAATGGAGATCCCAGGGGACATCCACGAGAACCCACAGGGGCCAGAACGAGGTCCAAAGAGCAAAACCATATCCAATGGAACCTTCAAGGGGCGAAACCCGAGTCAAGGCGGCATCCAATGGGGCAAAAAGAGATGCAAGAAGGCTTCACCTTTCAATCAAGTCACAATTTGTAATGAACTTGCAGCACGTTGCTCTACAGATTTGACGGTTTGTAAGTATTGAAATTAATTTTTATTAAATCAAGTTTTTTTTAAACACCCAAGATTGTATACAGTAAGTGTGAGTCAATCAAGAGCCCTATACAACATCGATTAACACTGGCTTCTTCATGTATTCCCTCAACTATGTGCATAACACACAGGGCAATCAGCGGACAAGGAGGTGAATTACTACAAAAGAAAATAATCTGCAAGCCAACAAGATTTAAGAAAAAATTTGGGGTTTCCTCATTCACCCACTTAGCCACAAAAATCTGGAACAACATCCTGAAAGAAATAAGAAACACCAAAGACTACCTACAATTCAGAAAATGACTAAAAACCTGGCTCTTCCACACCGCAGATTCAAACTGAAAAAGCGAAACAACCGAACAGGAAACACAAAGAAAAGGATGACAAATTTAGGATGACACTGACAACATCCAGAACCGAATAAAGAAACTCTTACTACAGGAAGAGAGATGACACTAAGTCAAATAGGACACAAGCAAAACTCATGAGGACAGAAATCAGCATCCCTAGCCAATTCCAGCCAACAACCTCACCCACTCCATAATTGATACCAGATATCATACTTGTATAGAGTTGTGTGAACGTTAGCACATGCCACACTTGAATGGAGTTAGGAATATTGGCATGGGCATTGACTGAATGGAGTTGTGAATAAAGGCAGGTGACGCCCCTGGACGTAATTGCAAGCATTGGCATTTGCCATGTTTTGAAGGGGCTGGGAGCGGTAGCATGCATGAGCAACTGAATAAGATGACGAATTCCGACCAGCCGCCACATATGGATGGAGTAACCTTGGCTGACCGATGCCGCGCACCGACTGGATTGGGAATGCTCTCTGGGCCAGATATGAAGGGACGCACAAACGCCTGCCTGCCCCGCATACAGACAGGTGTCACATAGGTGGCCGGTGCACAACTTGGGCAAGGTTATGAATGTGAGTGGAAGCCATGTGGGAAAGGGACTTAGTGTCGGACAGCCCCAGATCTGGACGGAGACGCAGAGATGCTCACGCACCCCACCTGGAGAGAATACAGAAGCTTAGCGCCTCGCTTCCAGACAGCAATGCCAATTAAACAATCCACTAACAATTTCACCACTCTGCATACACCTCTCAAACTCTAACCAAACACAACCACAAGCCTACAACACAACAATCTGCACAAACTTCACTACACTGCAACAACAAAACAAACCACACATACTCACACAACAGCACACAATGAACATGACCGTAAAACACCCAAGCCCAGCCAACCGACTTCTGGGATGAGGGCGCCAACAGCACATCGCTGCTCTCTTGCACTTTTCCAGCTTATTCCCACTAACTCACCCCACCCTTCCCTTTTTCAAGACGCCAGAGCACCAGGGGACCACTCCGGTGGTGATAGTGTGCGGTACAAATATCCTTTAACATTAATACTAAAATGCTGAACAGGGAATTATAAATCTTTACAACTAGATCACTAACATACATGTGCTCGGACCTCCAAAGCAAGAGGGATTAATGAAGACTCCTGAACATATCTGACAATATCGCTCCCCAGTGGCTTTCTTTTGAAACTGGTGCAAGGTACACTTAGAGTGCTAGTGTGAGTTGTGGTGAACCAGAAGTACCAGTTGGATGAGAGATTAAGATTTCAATGGTGTTTATTTAAAATAAAGCGAAAATGTCTATCTGTCCCTATTGCTATGAGGGATTTTCCCCTGCCTAAAAACTAAACTAAGGATGCTCGTCAATTGTCCGAATCAAAAGTAGTCCTCAGTCCAAAACATAACACCTATCTGGCCCTACTACTTTTAGAAAAAACTTAGCATAAAAATAAGCCTGAGCAATAGTCTTTCGACTCAGGTGTCTTCTGGCCAAAGTTACTTGGGTTGCTCCCAAACACTGCATCACTCTAATGTGGGTTTTCAATAGTTTGTCAAAGTAAAGTTTTCAGTCTTCTCTTCCAGTTCCTTTTAAGTCTCTAAATGAATCCAATGGTTCCAGTTCCTTAAAAGGAGAAATGATCCTCTCATTGTGATTCCAGCAACTTGGACATTGTCTTTCAATTGGTTATTAATTTAGGATTGAGTTATTGAACCCTCCAGGTTCCATGTTTTTCAAGTGTTACAAAATGTGACATATTTTTCTAGGGCTCCCCAAAGCCTTCTGGCCCTCCGATTTGCTCATCTCATCATGGTCTCTCTTGGGTGTCTGGCCTTGTCCAGCAATCAGGTTTCTCAGGCTCCTGTAACCCTTTTGGCATCTCCAGCCTAATTTTGCGCTCACTTTATTTAAGTCCCTTTTTCTTTCAGATTTGTTTAACTCAGGGATGTAACCGTCTGTCCCTCTCACCAGCTTTAACTTCCTGGAAGCGCTCGCTTCCCTTTGCCTGCCTGGCTCGGCAGCTGCTACACTTCTTGCACGTATATCAGGGATTGGGATTCTCTGTTTCAACATGGTCTCAGGCCACAGTCCCAGGGGATTGCAAGGTCTGGAAATGATCCGGGGCTATGCAAATGTTGCGACTTGTACCCCAAGAACCGGGAACAGAGTACCCCCCTGCAAAACATAAGAAAATAGAAGCTTGTGGATAGATGGGGCTCTGTACACATGCAGATCCAACACCCTTATGGACCCAGCAGCTAATCCACCAGCATATGTATACCTTCTATACAAATGCCACAACAAGCAACACAAAAGGGGGAATGAGTTGCCTGAGAAAGGTAGAAATGGACAAACAGTAAATTACAACCAGAATGAGTAACTTCTACCTATCGGTACAACCGGTTCCATTTCCTCCAAACTCATATGAAGGATTCCACAGTTGTCATGGGATGCACTGAGTGGAGAACATAACAAAAGACAGTGTGAATGTAATTAATGGATTGGCGTACAGGGAGGAAGGCGGCACAGGCAGTGTAGGGAAATGACTGAGTGTGGCAAAAGCCTCTATAAAAAAAAAATACCTAAAAGTAGCTTGATGCAACTGGGACCTCTCCATGTGTGCTCTTGGGGGGAGGGTGTCTGTGCTTGAGCTATACACGGAAAACCTATAATTTGACTTCTTTTAAAAGTATCTCTTCAAAGAAAGAGCCAAAATGTAACATACAGGGGGTCATTTAGAGTTGGGCAGTAAGGGTTTACGGGCACTGGTAAGGATGCCGGTGCCGGTAAACCCTTACCGCCCTATTCTGAGGTCCCTTAGCGGGTCCCAGCAGGAACGGTCTGACCACCCGTTTTCTGCGGTTCCCGTTAAGGGACCTTGGAGCGAATAACGATACCGCAATTTGCGGTACCGTTATTAGCGCCTTCCCCATTCCCAATGGGAATGGTTTACTGAATGGGGACTTAACGGGTCCTCCAGGGTCGGAATGACCCGGTAAGTCCCCAATTCAGCCAGACCAGACCCAGACCGGGATTTGGAGGCAGCCATGGTGCTAATAGCTAATAGCACCATGGCTGCTTCCAAACTCGGAATGACCCCCACAGTCTTTTAAAAATTCCCAAGCATTTGCTATTCTCCAGTCTTGTGGGGATATCGGGTTGATGACCTTGGTCTTTGTCTTCAGGTTGTTTCACAGGGTTCTCAGATCCTTGTTGGTAGAGTACTTTGGTCTGGGCCTCCGTGGCCAACTCGTCGCAGGCTTGGCGGACACATGAACTCCTCCAGGAGGCAAATGTAGTGGTAACTCTTTGGCTCGGGCTCGGGCTCAGCAGGTCGTGATCTTAGACTATGCTCAAAAGAAGGGGTTCCTAATCGTTGCCGAGACGCTTTTCCCTGGGTCACCCCTTCACTGTTACAGCCTCGAATAAGTTCCCTAACCTCTACTGAGATTGCACTCTCTCGAACTTCCTCCCATGGTGCGAGATTCGGCCTTCTACCGAACTGACCCTGGAACATCCTTAATCTTTCCTTCTAGGGGGACGTATTCTCCACCCTCTTCCTCATTGGAGTATCTCCCTTCCAGTTATTTTCTACCGGCCATTTATTTAAAGGGCTTTTAGCTCCTCCCACTTCCTGGTGTGCATTTTTGGAAGATGCTCATCGAAACTCCCATGCTCTCTCTTGATAACCTCAACTCCCTTCCAACTTCCTCTCAGTTCACAATGCAAACCTTTTCCTCTGGCCTCCTTGATCTACAGCAGCCTCCTTCTACTCTCACTCTCTTAGGCAGTTCTCTCTTTTTCCAACCTCCTCGTTTTCCAGATAACTTTCCACCTTTCAATGACATTCCTCCTTTGCTCCAACCTCCTCCATTCCCCAACTACTTTCCCTCATCTGGCACTCACATGGAACATGTATTCAAACACTTGCTCAACATTCCACAGAGCTGCACATGCACATATCATTCCTGAGCATTCTACACTCAGACATGGCCAGCTGGCGAAGCACAGGACACAACTTAATGCCTACAGTTCTTTCAAGTCTGACTGCCAAATAATGAATATGTCAACAAAACATAGTGTAGAAAGTGCTCCTTCTGTTTTCCCATGAGCAGAATGTAGTACAAATCTGTGTTAAAAAACTCCATGAACAAATGAGCATAATTAGGGGCAGATGTTGCAAAAATGAATGTACCAACTAGTCCTTGATAAAATGTAGTGTTGAATCTGAAATAGTTATGTTCTAATGCTACAAGAATGGGGGAGTGTGGCAACTTACCAAACTCACAAGGCAGCTGGAGGGGCATGGGGAGCCAGAATGTGGGAGGAGCACCGAAAACAGCTCCCGACATGGGACCAGAGTCACAGTGGTTGACTCCCAGTGGGGGGAGACAGCCTGGAGGAACCATGGGAGCCCTCTGGGTCTGCCGGCGTCGGGAGGGCTGGATCCAGAGAAGACGCCGCGGACGGCGGCTTCAGGGGCCCCGTGGGTGTCATGGCACCACCGACCGGAATTGACAGGGGCGTGTCCACCCACTGACCAAATCTGAAAGCTGAGCGGGTATGTGCGGGAGGGTATACTTGGAGGACCCCGAACCAGCAGAGTACGGGTCTCCGTGGAATTGGAATGGGGCGGGGCTTAATACACAAAGTAGCAACGGGAAGCCCAGCCGACACATCATTGGGTCTAGGGGCCCAGGGGACATTGAAACACCAATGAGGGGAGAGGGAGGAGGTTAAAAGGGGTTGGGGATCTAATGAAGTGGTTCATTATTATTACCTTGGGATAGGCGACGGAAGAGTGTGCGGAAGAACCAGAAACCTGTAGCACCAAGTAATGCAGTTCTGTGCATGGGAGGTTTTCTATTCTTAACAAAACACCACATTTACCCTGTACTTGGAAGGGATTCTAAAGGCAATGCACTAAATAAAAGTCCTAAATAACTCATGGAATCACTCCTCCTTTCGTTTTTGGTTTACTCATCTCCAGATCAGACACCTCAGTCCACCAGGCTGGAGACGGACTAACAATACACCAATAGACCAACTGCAAAGATTGTGCTGCCATTACAGGTATGCATGCTTCCTTTACACAAGGAGTGGTTTTCTCTCTTCTCCATACAGAAAAGTAAAGAAACACATGACCCAGGTTATGACTTTTAGAGTCATCAAGCCCATATGATAAAGAGGGCCCTCAAAAATACCCTGCATTTAAGAAATCAACAGCATGCTTATCTGGGCTAGGCAACAAATAAAAATGATTGATGTTGACAGCCCCCTTTTAATTCTTTTATACATCTCCTCAGTCTCTCTGGCAGAGAAACGGATTTATTTCTACCGAGAAGATCAAGAATGGTCTCATCTGTGTGTCATCTGGAAACACGACACATGCTGGAGCCTGAAGTAAACTCAGTGGAATCACCAGTTGTTGTTTTTGCATAGATGGATGGCCAAATAAGGCTAAACCTGTTCACTGATGGGGTCTCTGATAAAACTGGGGAACCTTTTGGGGATCCTCAATGCAGCTGGCGAAGCAACTCCCTGCTCTGTACTGCCAGTATCTCTTGGTCCACTTTTTAGATTTCTACTTCCTTAACAAACAGGATGTTTTCTCATCTATATTCCAATACTAGTACCCGGAAACAGGACTGCTCCACTAACCTTTTGTACAGTGTTTCTGTTCGAAGCACTATGTGACAAATAAATAACAAAATACATTAAAAAAATAATTTCACCTTTGATAAAAAATACATTTGAAAATATGTATTAAGCAATTCTGTGTTTTTGGATAAAGCAAAGGTAGCCATCGTTTTAACATTTGTTGGGGATAAAAATAGCAAACATGCTTTCAGGGAACATTCAAATGGTGCCATGTCTGCTAACCTAGGATGCTTTGTTTTTTGCAGCCAGTGCAATGTTTGAATTACCCAATAGGATTGATTGATAGGTTATTTATAATGCGCCTATACACAAGTGTTGCAATGCGCAACCAGGCAGGGAAGGGGAAAACAGGGGTGAACAAGACAAACGATCTTACTAGGCCTAGTATCCTTTAGATTGTGCAAGTGAACAGACAAGAAGTGCAGGGGAGGGGGAAGAGGGAGAAGTGCACCCTAGTGCACTCAGTGGAGCAGTGTCGTGGGTAAGTGCAGAAAGGTAGGGCCTCCAAAGGGGAACATACTAAGGTAGTGCAAGGAAGGCCAGGTGGCAGTTCAAGGTGGCCCAAAGGCAAGTGCTAGGGACTGGGCAGGGGGGTGGGGGAGGGGTAGGTGTCCTATATGACTCAGAGGAGCACCCGTCAGTCGAGGTAACAGCAGGAGGAAGGGAAGGATAGAAGGAGAAGGCAGAGAGAGAGAAAATGAAGTGGGGAAAGGTTAGCAGGGTAGAAGCAGAGAGAAGGAAGAGGAGCTTCCGGAACTTGAGGAGGTCCGGCTCAAGGCAGAGATTGGCCGGGAGGCCATTCCAGAGGGAGGCACCTTCGGAGGAAAGAGATCTATCACCCAGTCTCTGTTTGGAGAAGCCACTCACCCGTAGAGAATTGGAGATAGATGATCGGAGGGCTCTGGAAGGAAGGTACTTAGGAAGACAGCGTTGGAGATAGTACGGGCTCCGGCCCCAGAGGCCTTGAGGAGAATGCAGAGGGTCTTGAACTTGATCCTTGCAGCCACCGGGAGCAAGTGGGGGGATTTCAGAGCCAGAGAAATTCAGTCCCTGGGCGTGAGGCTAAGGATAAGTCACGCAGTCCTGTTTTGTATAAGTTGCAGAGTGTAGAGTTAGGTAGATTGAGAAAGAGGCTGTTGCAATAGTCAGGCGTATAGAGAACCAGGGCTCTGAGGAAGGTGAGAAAGGTAGAATAGCTCTGAGGAGGTGCAGTTGGAAATTGGACTTTTTAGAGACGTCCATGATGTGTGGGGAGAAGGAGAGAGTGGGGTCGAAGATGACCCAGAGGCTTCTTGCCTTAAAAGAGGGTGAGGGCGCTGGGCTGAGGTAAGCCGGCCAGAGTGAAAGGGAAAAAGCGGGAGCAGGTATCTCAAGGAGAAGGATCACTGTCTTACTGGCATTAAGGCAGAGATCATTAGAGGCGCACCATGCCTGTATAGCAGAAAGACAGTCAGGGATGAGCGAAGAGGAGGCCGAGGGTAGCCTGAAAGAGAGCTGTGTGTCATCCGCATAACAATGAATGTTAGTAGAGTTCAGACAGGCCAAGGGGGGCAGATAGACAAATGCAAAAGGACCTTTGGACCCAAACGATAAGGGTTGTAAAAAGAAGGGGGCCGCTTGCAATAAGAGCCCTCCTTCACACTGGCCACCTCATAAAGGAGAGGAGACATATCCAATAACCAATCAGTGCAGGATTTTAGGCCCTCATCTATCCTCTTTCAGGGTCCTTCTATGTGCTATGTAGGAACTTCAGGATTGATGCTTCTAGTTCTGGCGTAGCTAGCATATGGGAATCCTTTTGGACCGTTGTTTTACTTTTCCAGGGGAAAGCAACCTTGTATTGTGTAGATGAGATGTTTTATAAAGTCAAGATAAAATAAAATATAGGTTAGAGCTTGTCTCTAGCAAAGGAATAACAAATTGTAAAGTGAGATGCAAAACTGGTTGAGTAACCAGCACGCCACCAGAATGAGCAGCAAGAGACTTTCAAACTCAGCAGGATTTGTTTTATCATATCAAGTTCTAAAGACCCACAATATTCAGCTGCTGCTAGTAGCAGTGATGTCATTTTGCTTGATGTTCGCCTTCAATCTTGGATAAAAGGACTATTGTGACGCACTTCGAAACGTTCATTAACCATAAAGCACTTATTTTATTTCCATAGTATATTGCATCCGGTAGGAGTACAACATTATTTATGAAAACACATTCTTCAAGTAGAAATGGAAGGTATTGTGTGTCCAAAGAAACATGCAAGCATTTTTACTTTCAGACACATAAGGAAAATGCATGTTACAGTATCGAATGTAAACATCACAGGAGACATCTTTTCTGTTCTGTGATTGGCATCAGACATCAAACAGCTCGTTCTTGTTGAAGCGCTGGTGTCATTTGCCTGAATGCTACTTTTGTTAGGTGTGGAAGACAGAGAGTAAAGTAGATCTTTCAGTGTTCGACAAGCTCAAATGTACAGATGCAAACATGAAACCAATCATATGGGAGTCTTGGAAGGATCTGACTTCCATCCCAATGACACAGAAGGGGCTCATGTACCAACTCTGGAATGTCATCGTTAGACAATGCACTAACCAGTTCCAACATCCTCCTGCAAGAGGATCCTTGCGAGAGAGATGGAAATGCCATTAGCACTAATGCACACAGTGACTTTCATGGTCACTAACATTTCATCTCAATAAGCATGTACCTGCACCTGACCCAAACGTTTAGCGGTCTTCCTGTTATTCATCATAGTGCTGAGTGGCTCAAGCACACCACATGATTTAGATGTTGGAGGCAGGAATTGGGACCACGGTGGAACACATGCTCTTTTGACATTGTGTGTGTTTTTTCTCAAAATAAAATTACAAGAGAATCAGGGGTAAACATTGCAAGGTGCAAGCTACTAACCAGCCATAAAAAGTAACGTGCCACCTGAATCCTGTATTCATACATCCTCATACCCACCCGTTCCTACCTGCCAAGAGTCAATTATCACTAGGCAATGGCTAGTGGCGAGAGCGCATTTATTTCCCCTGCGAGAATCACACAATTTGAATGCACATTTGACAGACAGAGTGTAAAATTGAACCTTAATTATCAAAATAGTGACTGTTGATAATACAATGAATATGTACTCGATTAAAATAGATGCATATGTTCACCAAATCTGGAACATAAAGTGGCAGTGCTTCTTATCATGCCCGAACCAGTCCAAGCTAAGCATGAACCCACAGAATGGCCATAAGGGCGACCATGTTGAACTTCTCAGACTTATTTCTAGGCTAGGGTAAAGAAGTTGGACCTCACAAAGATGTAAGACAAACCCTTTGGCGTCGGCATCCCCATGGGGAAGTCAGCTGGATAGGCAGGATGCTGTGGCCAACAGGTTGGAGTAGAATTCGAGTAAGATTGGGTCGCTTTATTTAGGAAATATGTGGGGACATATGCATTTTTATGAGGGAGTTTAAAATCACTGCAGCAACATGGAGTGACAAGTGTTCTTGCTAGAGACAATACAACATCACAACGACTGATAAGCCGATTGCTTACAGGTCACAACTGAAAATCACAGAAAATGGCAGGTCATTTTTGAGGGTGAGATCCTAAGGTCCCAGACACGTGATCTACGTGGGAGGCAACACATTGCAAAGCTGTACCAGATTTTAGGTGATGCAGCAGGAAATCTCAGAGTGACACATGATATCTGTGGAGGCAACACTACATACCATAGGGACACATGATTTGTATGAGGAAGAACACACAATGACAGACTGATGGATGAATTTTGGGGCAAAGAACATAAAATTACAGTGAGTGACATGTGATTTGTGTGGCAGAGAAGAAAAAGTCAAAGATTGAGGCAGGGGCCTCATTGATGTGGAAAAGGAATCAAAGTCATCAGACTGTAATATGCCTGAGCACTTCCCAGGGGAGTAGGGCTTGGGAGGGGTTCAGCTGATGCAAGATGTTCAACAGCGACTGTAATATGCACGAGAAAAGCACACATTGTATATAGTATTGTGCGTCCTCGTCAGCCATTTAAATTTCACATATTTCTGCTAGTCAGAAATTTTGGACAGTCAGTCATAGTTCCTCTGGTTTGCACAACGGTTCAATACTACAAGCACTAGTGCTGAAATGAGGCAAAGGTTTCATTTGAGACACCAGAGGAAGAGGAACAGATCCCAGCCATTTGAACCAACACAATGTTAAAGAGCAGGATATCAGAGATTGGCCTACAGCCATCGGGTGTCTGGCATCTTTGTAGCAGACACCACTGATATTACAGAGGTCAATGCCGCAGACAGGGAATATGGCGGGAGGGATAAAACGAGAATGATCGGAGAACTGGGCAACAAGGGCCAGATACTCATATGCTTGTGAACAGTCTATTGCACATGGACATGCAGATTCTGCTGTGCTGGTATAAACCTTCACTTCTAAACTAAGAGATGACCTGGGGATTAATTTTAATAAGAGAACAGGACTATGCCCCTGCAACAAAAAACTATTTTCCAAAGAAATCCTGTCACTTCTTTTGCTACAACCTTCAAGGTGACAGTCCCCTATGTGAAGACCAACCCTAATCAACAAGGAACAGTCAGTGTTACATACCTAAGCAGACACCACTTCAGTTCTTTGAAATTCTAAAAACGAGAGTCAGATTTATAAATATAAACTCTCTAAAAAGATTTTTTATTCAATAAAAATCAATAATTCTTGCTTTAATACTCACAATTCATAGTCAAAATGCTTCACACCACATCTCTAAAAGAAAAGATGAAACCCACAATTTCTCAAAAACCAATTTTGTGTTCTAGAAATAACCTGAATAACACCATTATATACTTTAGCAAAATAAGCTCATCAAAACAAATGGGCCCACACCATAAAAACTACCTAAAAACAGATAAAAAGGTAGATGAAAAGTGAAAAAAATGAAAAAATTGAAAAAATTATGTAAAAATTAAAATAACTTGAAAATTACATATATATTTTATACTAGCACTAGGTCCTGGTTTGGAAATACCTGTGTCTAATTTACACGCCGTCTTTAATCAAAGTAAAAGTAAATTGTTGGCATGTGTGGCATGTATGGCACTAACCATCAGTATCTAAATACTTCTGTCATGATTAATATAACGGTGACAACAATCCCAACATGTTTCATTCCCAATTTTGTATCACAAACATAATTAAGGGAAATTCTTCAGGAGAAATAAGTTAAAGTGTCTCATAACATGAGCTTGGTAGTCGTCCCGTCTACCAATGGGTTCGTGCTTCTGACTGCTGCTTATAAGGGTAAACTGCCTAACCAGACAGTGACCGCATTGCTATAAGTATCCCGGGTATAATGCAAAGAGTGGAATTCCTTATTATTAGGAACTGGATCTGCAAAATTGTCAAAATCTTTGTCCCAAGGTGCAGTCCATCCAGAACAAAATATGGTGTCTGCTATGGGACTCCTCAACTTCAAATAGTGTTAAGCCCTTCTTCGGTAGGCATTTTAGTGATGCACAAGTAGCAGTTATTGGATCACTCAATCCTCATCTCAAAAGGTTCTTTGTTTTAATTAATAAACTAGTTCTCGCAAACTCCCGAGAAGTTACGTACTCGCATCAGCGGCTCCAGTCCTTCAACCTGTGGCAGTAAACCACCACTGCTACCACAACAAACTTTTCATAGTACACCAAGATGATTTGAATGACAAGATTAACGGAAACCCTATCTGAGACAATAACTGAAGTCTATTGTGGGAGTTTTCTTCACAGGAGACAAGGCATAGCCGCATGCTGGGAGCTGTAGTCGGTGTAAGCAGACTGTGTGCTAAGAGAAGGCTGGGTCAAATTTGGGAACCTCATCTGTAGGTGATTAAAAAAACTGATGCCAAACTAGCACAACAAGTGCTTTTAAATGTACTATTATGTGCATTTTCTCATCTGTGTTGAAGCCACAGAAGGGCCAAAATGTTTTGTTTTTCTCCAGTCGTCTCAGCAGAGCTCTCTGCTGGCCCTTGGATATATTGGTCTATTTTTTAAGTACAGCATGAATCTATGGGCATAGGCTGTCTGTATTATTAATTAGTGTATTTATTTATTGAGCATTTGTTGGGTGCCTATAAAACAGAATGGTGTTTCCAGGCGCCACAAGGAAAAGTGGGGAGAGAACAAGGGGAGTAAATAACAGTGGAAAAACAGTAAATATACAATTGTGGTCCTACTAGGCCTTGTGGCTTTCAGAGGTGCGAGTGCAGTGAGGGGAAGTGTAGGAGATTTGGAAGGGGGAGAGGGGAAGAGAGCAAGGTATGGGCAAGTGCTGGTGGGAGCCCCTGAGGGCAGTGCCCAGCGGAGCCTCTGGAGGAGGCCAGGGGAGGCGGCCACTGGGTAAGTGCTAAGGCAAAGGAATCCCCAGGGTGGGGTGCACAACGGCCAGGCAGGGGCCTGCAAAGGCAGTAATGAGGAGGCACAGGGGGAATGCTGGTGTCAACTGGGAGGGCCTGGTAACCTGTAAGGTTCATGAAGGACCAGGCCACCAGCCTCAGCGGCAGTGGGGTGACTAGCAGGGGAGGTAAAGAGGGAACGAGGTAGAGAAAAGTTGAGTTTTCAGAAGTTTCCGGAACTTAAGGAGGGGCAGATTTGTCCTAATATGCACCTATATTCTTTTTCAAAAGACAAAAGGCTATTGTGTGGAACCAACACAATTTAACATACTATTACTCTACTGGGCAGTAGGTAGCCTGAGGCAGTCCATCTTTCTGACCTTCGAGTTTTAAGCAATGACGGAAGTTCTAAATCCGGATAGAATTGCAACATAAACCAGTGTCTCTGGAGTGCTCGAAACGCTCCATTTGACTTGAGAGATAGCAAATGTATGGCTTTAGATTGGCTGTACGTCCGAGCTATAACTCAGGCCAAAGCCAAGCATTGCACCCCCAATCCGCAACCTCTTGATTTATTGGACAGTGGGCTGCGAATGCGATTCTTGTACCACAGAGGCCAGGAGAAAAGACTGAAGACGTTTCTGAAGGTTTGTTCCGGAAACTTACGGCCCTTAAAACGGAGGCAGGCAGAGCTAATGCCCGGCTAATAACTAAGGGCGGCTGAGTTTAGAGAACTACAGCTGTTTATATTAGGCCCGTGAGTGGCCTCCTCCATGGGCCATTTCCAATCTATGGCGGTGCCCGTGTGCCTCAGGAATGCCACTTTAATGTGCCCGCGCGGTGCACCGGCTCAGCTCCAGACAGCACAGTGGGCTCCCCCTCGGCCAGGCATCATTTTTCCTAGTCCAGTAATCTCCTTCTGACGTTCACAGGAGCCGGGCAAGCCTGGTAGCCCCCGGATTACAGCCCAGTGGGGCTTGCTTCATGCATCCGTGCAGGGAGGACAGGAGCTCGAGCATTCCCGGCCTTTTCCAGGCTGTGACCTCCAACCAAGGGGGGCGCTCCCTCGCCAGACTAGTCCATGTTGAAGGCTGCCTGAGTGCATCTTTCCTCAGTAACCCCTGCTCATAGCCATGTCAAAAGTATTATGTCCATGTGTCTTAAGCAGACCCAAAGTATGTGTCGAGCAATCAGAGAGAGCTATAGGTTTCCAGTTCAAGCAGGCGGTGGATCATTAAAATGTTTGAACTAGAAAGGGCGCCATCTGGCCCATTTCAATAGCATGTGCCTGTAGCAGCAACCGTGGAACGTTTCAATGGTTTCACAAGCGCAATTTCTGCAGAGCTGGCTGCCATCACTTTCTCACTTCCACCCAAAAATGTATATGTTGAATAAACGGAATGTGGTTCATTACAGAACACGAGATTCCCAAACGATCGCCCTGTTCAGAATTATAACTGTTTAAACATGTGACCTTTGGCCGATTGATTCCGGCAGGAATGACAGTCTGCGGCGGCGCGGGACGCTTCATTAGCGCGTGAACTTGTGACAGGGACGTCCCCGCCCTGCGCAATGAAGTTCAGAGCAGAACGCTCTGTGCACGTGTGCATGGCACCGCGATAGCGTGCACGCCACACCGTCAGAGTAGGGGGAGGGTAATCACTGGAGTCTCTTACATTAAGGGTGGCGGGGCCCACCCTGTCAGCCCTGAGCGCACACTACTGCCCCAGGCCTGTGGTCCCCAAACCGTCGTATGATAAACCCCCTCGGTTAAAATACGCCTTATCTGCTCATGAAAGCAGCAGCTTCGGTCCCCCGTTTTTGGAACGTCCTCGCGCACCCCTGGGCATCCCCTGAACCCCCAGTTGGAAGAGCACTGCGTAAGCTTTGCTTAAGGCAATAACATTACTAACTGTATTTACAAGCACAGGATGAAAACTCTGTGCGTGTGTCCACGTTCGCAGTCCGCTATTTACAACGCCGTGAAGATACCGGCACTCACTGTTCTGCAATGCTGGCATGTACTGGTAATGGTTATTTATAAAGGGCCTATACACAGGCAAGTGTTTCAAAGCGCTCAAGGAGAGTGCAGCCAGCATGTGCAGCTAATCAAAAATGCTTTTGGCATCTATTGGATGGAGTGTTTTATGTCTTCCAATACTGAACCGACTGTAAACTGTACAGCTATTTTTATGAACTTTTTCAGAAATGTGCGCTGTATAATGCAACAGGTCAACGCCTTATCTAAAAGGAACTGGGGGGGGGGGGAGCTGCTGCGTTCTACCTACCACCTGCACTCCACCCAGTGGCAAGCGCTTGCACGCTACAGGCCACTCGACTCAATCCCAGTTAAACAGGTCACAGCATTCGCCAGCTGAGGTGGATAGTGTGCTGGGAGCAGTTTTCGGGGGCCTCTGTGTTGGAGAGGGTAGCCACTGAGTGGTATCAGGTGGATAGTGTGCTGGGAGCAGTTTTCGGGGGCCTCTGTGTTGGAGAGGGTAGCCACTGAGTGGTATGAAGTGGATAGTGTGCTGGGAGCAGTTTTCGGGGGCCTCTGTGTTGGAGAGGGTAGCCACTGAGTGGTATGAAGTGGATAGTGTGCGTGCTGGAAGCAGTTTTCGGGGGCCTCTGTGTTGGAGAGGGTAGCCACTAAGTGGTATGAAGTGGATAGTGTGCTGGGAGCAGCTTTCGGGGGCCTCTGTGTTGGAGAGGGTAGCCACTGAGTGGTATGAAGTGGATAGTGTGCTGGGAGCAGTTTTCGGGGGCCTCTGTTGGAGAGGGTAGCCACTGAGTGGTATGAAGTGGATAGTGTGCGTGCTGGGAGCAGTTTTCGGGGGCCTCTGTGTTGGAGAGGGTAGCCACTGAGTGGTATGAAGTGGATAGTGTGCTGGGAGCAGTTTTCGGGGGCCTCTGTGTTGGAGAGGGTAGCCACTGAGTGGTATGAAGTGGATAGTGTGCTGGGAGCAGTTTTCGGGGGCCTCTGTTGGAGAGGGTAGCCACTGAGTGGTATGAAGTGGATAGTGTGCGTGCTGGGAGCAGTTTTCGGGGGCCTCTGTGTTGGAGAGGGTAGCCACTGAGTGGTATGAAGTGGATAGTGTGCGTGCTGGGAGCAGTTTTCGGGGGCCTCTGTGTTGGAGAGGGTAGCCACTGAGTGGTATGAAGTGGATAGTGTGCTGGGAGCAGTTTTCGGGGGCCTCTGTGTTGGAGAGGGTAGCCACTGAGTGGTATAAAGTGGATAGTGTGCTGGGAGCAGTTTTCGGGGGCCTCTGTGTTGGAGAGGGTAGCCACTGAGTGGTATGAAGTGGATAGTGTGCGTGCTGGGAGCAGTTTTCGGGGGCCTCTGTGTTGGAGAGGGTAGCCACTGAGTGGTATCAGGTGGATAGTGTGCTGGGAGCAGTCTTCGGGGGCCCCTGTGTTGGAGAGAGTAGCCACTGAGTGGTATGAAGTGGATAGTGTGCTGGGAGCAGTTTTCGGGGGCCTCTGTGTTGGAGAGGGTAGCCACTGAGTGATATGAAGTGGATAGTGTGCTGGGAGCAGTTTTCGGGGGCCTCTGTGTTGGAGAGGGTAGCCACTGAGTGGTATGAAGTGGATAGTGTGCTGGGAGCAGTTTTCGGGGGCCTCTGTGTTGGAGAGGGTAGCCACTGAGTGGTATGAAGTGGATAGTGTGCTGGGAGCAGTTTTCGGGGGCCTCTGTGTTGGAGAGGGTAGCCACTGAGTGGTATAAAGTGGATAGTGTGCTGGGAGCAGTTTTCGGGGGCCTCTGTTGGAGAGGGTAGCCACTGAGTGGTATGAAGTGGATAGTGTGCGTGCTGGGAGCAGTTTTCGGGGGCCTCTGTGTTGGAGAGGGTAGCCACTGAGTGGTATGAAGTGGATAGTGTGCTGGGAGCAGTTTTCGGGGGCCTCTGTGTTGGAGAGGGTAGCCACTGAGTGGTATAAAGTGGATAGTGTGCTGGGAGCAGTTTTCGGGGGCCTCTGTGTTGGAGAGGGTAGCCACTCAGTGGTATGAAGTGGATAGTGTGCGTGCTGGGAGCAGTTTTCGGGGGCCTCTGTGTTGGAGAGAGTAGCCACTGAGTGGTATGAAGTGGATAGTGTGCTGGGAGCAGTTTTCGGGGGCCTCTGTGTTGGAGAGGGTAGCCACTGAGTGGTATAAAGTGGATAGTGTGCTGGGAGCAGTTTTCGGGGGCCTCTGTGTTGGAGAGAGTAGCCACTGAGTGGTATGAAGTGGATAGTGTGCTGGGAGCAGTTTTCGGGGGCCTCTGTTGGAGAGGGTAGCCACTGAGTGGTATGAAGTGGATAGTGTGCTGGGAGCAGTTTTCGGGGGCCTCTGTGTTGGAGAGGGTAGCCACTGAGTGGTATGAAGTGGATAGTGTGCGTGCTGGGAGCAGTTTTCGGGGGCCTCTGTGTTGGAGAGGGTAGCCACTGAGTGGTATGAATTGGATAGTGTGCTGGAAGCAGTTTTCGGGGGCCTCTGTGTTGGAGAGGGTAGCCACTGAGTGGTATGAAGTGGATAGTGTGCTGGGAGCAGTTTTCGGGGGCCTCTGTGTTGGAGAGGGTAGCCACTGAGTGGTATGAAGTGGATAGTGTGCGTGCTGGGAGCAGTTTTCGGGGGCCTCTGTGTTGGAGAGGGTAGCCACTGAGTGGTATGAAGTGGATAGTGTGCGTGCTGGGAGCAGTTTTCGGGGGCCTCTGTGTTGGAGAGGGTAGCCACTGAGTGGTATAAAGTGGATAGTGTGCGTGCTGGGAGCAGTTTTCGGTGGTCTCTGTGTTGGAGAGGGTAGCCACTGAGTGGTATGAAGTGGATAGTGTGCGTGGTGGGAGCAGTTTTCGGGGGCCTCTGTGCTGGAGAGGGTAGCCACTGAGTGGTATGAAGTGGATAGTGTGCGTGCTGGGAGCAGTTTTCGGGGGCCTCTGTGTTGGAGAGGGTAGCCACTGAGTGGTATGAAGTGGATAGTGTGCTGGGAGCAGTTTCGGGGGCCTCTGTGTTGGAGAGGGTAGCCACTGAGTGGTATGAAGTGGATAGTGTGCTGGGAGCAGTTTTCGGGGGCCTCTGTGTTGGAGAGGGTAGCCACTGAGTGGTATGAAGTGGATAGTGTGCTGGGAGCAGTTTTCGGGGGCCTCTGTGTTGGAGAGGGTAGCCACTGAGTGGTATGAAGTGGATAGTGTGCTGGGAGCAGTTTTCGGGGGCCTCTGTGTTGGAGAGGGTAGCCACTGAGTGGTATGAAGTGGATAGTGTGCTGGGAGCAGTTTTCGGGGGCCTCTGTGTTGGAGAGGGTAGCCACTGAGTGGTATCAGGTGGATAGTGTGCTGGGAGCAGTTTTCGGGGGCCTCTGTGTTGGAGAGGGTAGCCACTGAGTGGTATCAGGTGGATAGTGTGCTGGGAGCAGTTTTCGGGGGCCTCTGCGTTGGAGAGGGTAGCCACTGAGTGGTATAAGGTGGATAGTGTGCTGGGAGCAGTTTTCGGGGGCCTCTGCGTTGGAGAGGTTAGCCACTGAGTGGTATGAAGTGGATAGTGTGTTGGTGGCATCTGTGTTGGGGAGGCTAGAGATCGGCTTGGATGCACTCACTAGCAGTCCACCGGGTGCGTCACTGTTGTGATTCGGCTGGTTCGGAGCAGATGATGTAGGCCGCGTGTGCGCGTTCAGTGTTTTAAGTCTGGAAAGGAAACTGGGGGAGGTGTGGGAATGGTGTCATGTTCTTGGATTATGGGCATGCGCGGTAAGGGCAGAGTCATGAATGGATCGGCGGTGCTGCTGCTGTGTTGAATTTGGTAGAATGTGGAGGGCACAAGGCTGTTCCATTGTTGGTGCCACTGTAATGGATGCGTGCCAGTCTGTCCCATATAACAACCAAAGCTTTTCTTTGAGTGAGGTTAGTGCTGAGCCTTTGGGGTTGTGTCGGCTACACGTGTGGTGGTGGTATGTCTCACGTGTGATGTGGGGTTGGCAATGTTGCGTTCCCTTCTTTACTGTGATTTATTTAGTGGAGTTTCTTTTCATTTTTAAATATTTTTTTCTGTTTTGCAAAATACAGATAAAACCATGCCATTGACCTAAACAGAAGCTGAGAATGTCACGCCACATAAAGACGGCCGAGCACTTTTAGCCACTGCGCTTCCTGCTTGATGGACACGCAGGCACTTCATGGGTCCTTACACAGCCTTCGCATGGACACTTATTCCGAGAAGCTACTCCTGCGCCTCTCCACTTATCTTTCTCGTGACTATGGGAAGCGCTCGCGTGCGAGCGTGTGTTTAGGGGGCGGTGGGGGGCTGCGTTGTGTGTTATTGAATGCTGCAGAAGGTACAGCCCACCTCGAGCCATTGTCACACACTGTGCCATCTGCACTGGCTGTCACTTGTTTTCCGTGTAAAGGACAAGCCAGCCAACATGGCTTCCAGAGCTTTAAGCGCCACTTGCTATGCAGTGACACCTGGTTTGCTGTGCAAACTGAGAGCAGCCACACTGCGTGGGCCCACGTGGGTTTCACTGACGTTGCACCTTCCCCAGTGCAACTGCAGAGAAAGGGGAGGTGCTGCTCCTGCAAGAAGGTGGACAGCCAGTTGGCTCCAGTTCGGGGACCGCTGCAAGACCCACTTTTTCTATCTTTCCCCTCCACATGTGGATATCATTTCTGCTTTCATGTTTGCGTGGTGTTATGTGCCCCGCCCCCTTAATGGGAGTAGAATAACTTTTCAGGTTTCATGCAGCAATCTCTGTTAAGGCATACCTATATACAGTTAACACTGTAGATTCGGATCGCATGGTACATTTTATTTATTTATTTGCATTTGTATAGCACGCTTACAGCCCAAAGGCATCGAGGCGCTGTTACATGAAATTTGTAGGACATTTTCATTAAGTGGTTACAGTGGACCAAGGTGGTCTCTTAGGTACAGGCACATTAGTAGTAAGTGACTACATCATTCATTCATTCATTTGGACAAAAGTGTTGGGCATCCTGATTCTCGCCTGAAGTATCAAGAAACATACAATGGGCCATCAATAGTTTTAAACTTGCTGTATAAACAAAAAGGTTAACCTGTCAAAGGGTACCATTCATTTCCCTGGGAGTTCTCTGTTAACTACCCTTCACTGCAGGACCGATGGTGCCAGCATGGAAGGCCAATCAAAGGCTATCCTACACTGGGGCATAGCACTGAGGGAAAAAGGCACTCCTAAGGATGTAGGCACCTGCCCCTCTGGTAAAAGCACAACAGAAATCAGGATAGTACTACACAATAAATTAACAGAAACTTCAAAGCTGATATGAAACACTTGGTACCGGATTTAAGACACGTGGAATTCTGGAAAGAGACAGTGGACGGGGAAACAGTCATGTAGCAGATTACAGCAGACTGACTGTGGCCTATTGCGCGTTGCCATGGAGCAGATTACAGCAGGCTGACTGTGGCCCATTGCGCGTCACCATGGAGCAGATTACAGCAGGCTGACTGTCGCCCATTGCGTGTCGCCATGGAGCAGATTACAGCAGGCTGACTGTGGCCCATTGTGCGTCGCCATGCAGCAGATTACAGCAGGTTGACTGTGGCCCTTTGCCTGTCGCCATGGAGCAGTTTACAGCAGGCTGACTGTGGCCCCTTTTTGTGTCGCCATGGAGCAGATTACAGAAGGCTGACTGTGGCCCAGATTACAGAAGGCTGACTGTGGCCCATTGCGCGTCGCCATGGAGCAGATTACAGCAGGCTGACTGTGGCCCGTCTCCATGGAGCAGATTACAGAAGGCTGACTGTGGCCCATTGCGTGTCACCATGGAGCAGATTACAGAAGGCTGACTGTGGCCCAGATTACAGAAGGCTGACTGTGGCCCGTCGCCATGGAGCAGATTACAGAAGGCTGACTGTGGCCCATTGCGTGTCGCCATGGAGCAGATTACAGCAGGCTGACTGTGGCCCGTCGCCATGGAGCAGATTACAGAAGGCTGACTGTGGCCCATTGCGCGTCGCCATGGAGCAGATTACAGCAGGCTGATTGTGGCCCGTCGCCATGGAGCAGATTACAGAAGGCTGACTGTGGCCCATTGCACGTCGCCATGGAGCAGATTACAGCCGGCTGACTGTGGCCCGTCGCCATGGAGCAGATTACAGAAGGCTGACTGTGGCCCATTGCGTGTCGCCATGGAGCAGATTACATCGCTCGCTACCTACTAAATCATACTTGGGGATATGACTTCCAGCTGTATTCTTGACCTAAAGGATGAGAGCAGCTGGTGGGGAGGGCCTTGTAAGAGGTTGTCAGCTGAAAGGGAAGCAGCAACCAAGGGAGAAAGAGACTGGCAAGGGGCATCGTAATAAACCAGAGTGAGGCAAACGGGTCAGACCTAGTGGGAGCACACTCAAGCAGGTCCCTGGGGGCATTTGTCACTCACCTCCACGAGGTTAGTGTTCTCATCAAGGATGGTGCAGGGTTTTTTAAAGGTTACCCAATGATGTCTACAAGGGCCTGTTTGTGATAGTGTGCTAAGCCTTTGAGCTCTGGTTCCACCAGTGACAGGTGGGGTGCATTTACAGGCAAGAGTTACTCGATGCTGGGATGTTGATCAGTCCCTCCTCGTATTGCAGAACATCTGATCCGGTGATTGATACTGTTCAGGCACTCTTACCAGTGATGAACACAGGTATGGATACACTCAGCATGCAGGCACCTGAGCAGTGGTGCTCGGTCACACACAATTAGTGTTGCAGGACAGATGAGGGCACCAGTTCTCGTGTTCTTGTTGCCTTAACCCTAGGTTAATCGGTGCAACTGCAGGCCGTAGACTCTGCCAGTTACCAAGTGTCTCCGTTCACATGCTCTTGCCTCATTATATGGTGCCAGTGCAGTCATTGGGTCAAGCAATGCCTCCCTAGGGCACAAGGTTTGATTACACTGTAGCTTAGTTCTCTGCCTTGGATAGCAACAACGGGCCTCGGGTGCAGCCAGTTGTCGGAGCAATCCCTGTCTGGTGGGTCTGCATCTTTGTGTCAGGTTTGCCCTAGGACTAGGCAGCAAGGCTTTCCTGGAAGTAGTTCATTCTTGAGAGTTTACAACGGGGTTGCTCCTCCTGAGTCAGAGGAAGAGGGCACTATGTCGTGGTCTCTGTCTGATCAATAGAAATCTGGTGTCAGCAGATAACGGGGAAAGCTTCCCCGTGGAAAGAAATATTGAAAGAGTGCTGGGCCAAGCAGCGCTTCCACTCGATTCCTCTCTTGTTTGGTATCTTCTGCTGAGCTACTCAACCTGTCACCAGATATGACAAGCCAAGAATACAAATTCTCAGGTGTAGTAGGGAAACTGAATGCTGAGTGCTCAACAAAGCTTCTTATCAGAGGGTTGCATTCATGCAACCTTCGGACGACACTCAACTCTCGGGGGTGATGTTCCATTCACATTTTGCAGTCTTCTTAAATGGCTTATTGTTAGGTGTGGATTCAAGATACCATTAACAAACCAGGCCATGTCTAGATAAATTAACTGTTGTCCTCACTCTATGTGGTATGTAGTAGCCATGACATTATCTATCACAATCAGTTACTGGTAGGAACAATCAATGGACGTTAGACTCATTACTAGATTTACACAGGGTTTCCCGGCGGGCCCACCTCCAGTGTACAGCAGCTGTGCCCATCTAAAAACAAAGGCTGCCACCAAGCAGCGGAGTCCACACACCCAGACCTAAAAGAAGGTTCTCACACAAAGGCTCAGTGATGGATCAAGAGTAAGACTCGGACACCGCAACGAGTTTTGTATTGAATAAAGACTTATCATCAGAAGAAAAAGAGGGGTTTGGGGAAATCCAACCTATCCCTGACTCTAAGAGGGGTTTCCCTACCTAACAAAATGGAGGAACGTCTGTGTCAGGATGTCTAAAGCAAAAAGAGTTAGCTTCCGTCCAAAGTTCCAAATATAAGTCTTTAAGGTGCAGAAAAGAAAAATGAAAAAAGTTCCACTAGAGAAGGGACTTCCATTCCCATAGTGTCTTTCTGGTTATTCAAAGTGTCACTTCTCATATGTCCACAAGCACAAAGGGTATGGCTCTTCCCTTGAGTTTTCTCTGTTTACACAACAATTTAAAGTTCTTTCTCTGGACCCCTGATCTCTTTTTCAGAAAGGGGTTTGGTTCTTCTCTTTTTGTCCACAATTCAAAAGGGGGAGTTATTCAACTGTTTTCTCAGCACTTCCTAGGGGTCGCTGTCCCGCTTCTCCAATCCCTGGTTTAATCTCCTGCCAGGGTTTTATTTCGCTACTTGGGTGCAGGTCCCATACTCGTCGTATGCCTGGTTTCATCTCCTGTCAGGGCTTTTTGTCTTTTCACTTGCGTGCGCATCGCAGAATCGATAAGTGCCTCGTTTACTCTGCTGCCAGGGCTATTTCAGTCCTCTCAATATTCAAGTGCAAATCCCAGGTACACACTCATTAGCAATCACTCGTTTCTGTATCCAGGCAACTATATTTTTCATTTGTTGGACCACCAATCCTTTTCCAACTGTGTTAAATGTCCCATCTCCCTTGTGTGGGTTTTTGCTCTTTACTAATGACACGCGCATCTGCTCTGAAGTGCCCCGGTATCCCAATCTCCTTCTCTGGGCTAACTAATTGTCTCACTGTTTCCTCCGCTGTCTGCCTGCTGCCTGGGAGAGTGTCTCGTCGGCTTCTCGGTTCCTGCCTTGCCTTCTCCTTTGCTCGGCAGCTCATGCTGTTTGGAATGGCAGAGCAGCAAACACTCTTCCACCTGACTTCCTTGGAGGCTGTCCTCAACAGCTTCCTCACTCTGGTCTGCAGTTCACTTTCCTCCCGTGTCCCAACCAGCGTTGGGAGGGTTGACTCTCTCATGTTGTTCCGGTGTTCCATATTTGGCACCGGTTAACATCTTCCAATGACGAGAATGCAGCATTTGCTTGCCGCTCCTAGTGATCTTCATCACTCCATTCCTCTTCCTCGTCTCAATGTTATTATAAAGGGCGGGTGTACATAAGTCCCAGTACTTGTTGTCTTAACGTTATTAAAGGGAGGGAGATGTATGTAAGTCACAGCACTTACTGCTCAGTGTTATTAAAAGAAGGGGGGCCCATGTAAGTCGCAGCACTGGTTAACATCCTCCAACGACTAGAACGCAGTGTGGGCTTGCCGCTTCTAGTGATCTTAATTCCTCTATCTCGCTTCCTTGTCTCAGCATTAAGGTGGAGGTATGCATATGGTTGGTGACCAGTAAACAACTGAGATTCTTTATCCACCCTACAATATGCCACACAAGAATGGGGAAAAGGCAGATGGATGTTATCAAGGAAACCAGGTAGAGAATGATTCTGGTCTAATGTCCATACCCTGCTTCCCTGAAGTTGGACTTCTCCCATGTGGTCTTGCCGCAGATAGCCAACCTCTGGGGCAGAGTCAGGTAACTTCTGCCGTTTCCTGGCCACGTAAGACCAGCTTCCCTCTAGTGAAGCAGTGACGATATCGCTAGATTTGTCACAGCTCCTAACCCTCCTCTCAGTCTCTCTCCAGGGCGCACTCAGTGTTTGCATTCCTGAGGAGGCCTTTTATAAGGTTCCATCAGAAAAGGTTGTTTAAACTAAACCAAAGGAAATACACAGGGCTTTGCACCAGAAGTACAAGATGGAACTTTTGGTCTTACACTCCAGTATATCGCAGAGTCTTTTCAGTGCCTTCCTTAACCTTTCAGAAGCAGCTGCTGTAGAAAAGTAACAGTAATGCCAATTCCCAATGGTAAAAAGGTGGTTAAAAGGCAGAGCCGAATGAAAATCTTCAAATGACTTCAATTCCTAAGCAACCGATCCCATAGCGCATGGTAAGAGAAACATCTTAGAGATGCTGGCACTTAAGATTTCTATAGGGAAGACTTGACACCCAAAACAAAGTGAATACACATATCCCAATAGCAGTAGCACAGGGCACACTCCTTGGGCTATACCAGCAGAAGCCTCTTCACCCGGTACAGTTTCAGCAGCGTTCATCACTGGCATATCCCTCCCACTCAATCCCTGGCCCTGGTTCCCTGTGCTCCTTTAGAAGATTTCCCTCAATGGCACAGAGAAAAGTGGGGTGGAAATGAAACGGGACTGCGGATAGGGGGACCAGGAAGAAAAAAGGAAAGGGAGATCCTCAAGTGCTCCCAGATTTCTTCACCTCCACGTTCAGGTAACTGCCGACTTATTTTACCCATATTCGGGATCATCATAGCATGCTTTGTAGTCAAATGAAATGTATGACATAGCACTGCCCTATCGAAAAAGACATTTTCCTGGAGCAAAGGCTTCACATTTAAACAAATGTGCATACCCACAATGCACTGCCCATTTGGCACTCAACTGAAGTTGAAGTTCCAGTGATGGCTACTGGGTGGTACTGTGCTGTGTGTGACTTGGTTGAAATGGCTTATTATGATTTCACATTTCAAGCAAAGTTCGTTTTTTACAAGCCTTTTAAATCCAACATAGCTTTGCTGGTGTTAGTCCAGTGCTTGAACCAGCAGGAAACTTGGAATATATGTTGGTTCGGCAAGACATATATTGAGAGAGTACAGAACTGAAAAACAGAATAGAAAGAATCAGGCAAGTCTATGCTGTGTAGTTGAGACAGGTATATGGGGGAAGATGCAGCAGACTGACATAGTAAATGACGCTAGGTAATTTGCATACTCTGAATGCATTGCCCATATGGCTCTGAACTGGAGGTGAACTTCCAGTGATGGCTCCTGGGTGGCGCTGTGTTATGTGTGACTGCTGAAATTACTCATATATATATATATATAAATACATAGGAAAGTCATTTTGAGCCAATTCTCACACTCCACAATGCCACCTAGTAGCCATCGCTGGAAGTTCACCTCCAGTTCTGAGCCACAACAGCAAGGCATTGTGGGCTGCAAATGAGCACAAATGCAAACCCTTTTCTCCAGGAAATTGTCTTTGTCTAAGAGGGCAGTGCTACTTTATACATAGCTTAATCAACCAAAGACAGGCATTTGCAAGTCAGAATTGGAGGTGGTGTTGTGGAATGTGCGACTTGGCTCAAATGGACTTTCCTACTTTCACATTTCAGGTGAAAGGGTTTTTTCAAACCTTTTTAAACCCACAATAACTTTCTTGGTGGTGTGTGTATATATATGTATATGAGGCAGAAGGAGAGTAATCAAGGAAGTGATTATTTAACATGAATACTCACTAAAGGACAAAAAACTAAAATAGCCTCCACCATGAGGGAGTCAAAAAGTCATCATTACAAAACTTTAAAACAAAAAAGTGCACTAATTAGTGAAGAATCCTGCATCACACAAGGAGGTTGGATGACAATCACTGGGGCTTCTTACAACTTTATACTCCATGTAATGTAATATAATAGCGAGTTCCATTGTGCCTGTTATTGAGTGGTCTGCCAGTGTGGATGCTTTTCTGAGCATATACTGCATACTACGTGAGATGGCGGGATAGGTTATGATAAAGGGGGAGGGGGGGTGAAGCAGACTTCTGAAACCAGCGAGATTTAGATAGGCCACCCAACACAGCAAACAGGTCTGAATGTCTTCCTTGACAACCAGGTACAAAAAATGGCTGTAAATGACGTTCAATATCAAGCATGACTGACTGGAAGCTTAAAACAAGCAAACACATGAATAGGGTTAAGGCGGGGCAGGGGGGGGTGAATATGGAGCTCAGATTGAAGCAACGTGAACGGCCACCTTCTGTACCATCTAGAGTCCAGTCACGTGAAATGCAGGTAAGTTGAAAAAACAGGATCCAGTTTGGATTTACCAGTCAATAGGAGACCATCACATGAACCCAGATCAGATGCAAGCAGCCACTACAAGCAGGATTGCACAAACTGAGCTGGGAGCAGAAAAGGAGTTTTATGGCTAAACTACCATATTATGCAACTCTTTGTGCTTCCTGTGCAATTTGACATTGTGGAAGAAGCAAACGGGGCTTTTCCGTCGAGAGTTGAGGGGGAGTAGAAGCCTTTGGAGGGAGCACGAAGCGTCCAACATCCTCAAGGTGAGTCCCATGCATTGAAATCCTACCATTTGTCACATCCTCGGGAGAGATGGGTGCCTACCTAAATCTGGGTTTTGCAACTGGGAGCACACAGCTGGGGTTCACATAGGCCCCCCACAAGCCTCTTCTTCAAGGAGAGTGCATGCAATAAAAAAACAAATACCATCTCAAAGCATGTTTTTGGTTTCCGTACCTCACTGGACTTGCTTGGAGGTTCCAAACCACCCATGTTCACTTGCAGTAACTGCTGTAGGAGTTGGACTTGAGACACGCTCAGGAAAAAGTCCAAGCTTGTGGTCATGTTCACTTCCAGAGAATGGCCACACACTAAAATTTCCTGTGAAGATTAAACAACCATATGTTTATTTACTCGTGAGACAATAGGTTTGACGAAAACAAAATCACATTTTGTAATTACAAGTCAAGCACAGCAATGAACAGTCGGTCTAACAAAGCCAACTGCCTTCGGACGAAAAGCCAGAACATCAGCACCAGAGGGCTTCAGGATGTTTGAGGGTAGAGCATCAAATGAAACATTATGATTGTTGACATCCGATATGATCTGCACTGATGTTCCAAAAATATGGACCTCTGTTTGCAGTCCAAGACTCCTATAACTAGAAATGCACTTTTTTCAGCGAGTAAGCCATGAAATGCAGCCCTTAAGCGTAAGAGTCCCCAGGTGGTCGACACCCCCTAAGAATGCTCACATGAAGAACATAAAACATGCAAACTCACTAGAACGTGACAATATTCATGTTAAATAAACGACACACTTCAAATATTAACCAGAGGGGTGTAGGAGCTTTAGGAATTACACATCCGTCAGCAAACAACGTCATGGCCAGTGAGTCGCTCTTAATGAAACCAGAGTTACATTAACTTACATGTAAAAAACAGTGAGACTCTTGGCAGTATGTTATCTGAAAGTGAAAGGTATTGCCATTAGCTTTGCGCTGGAAATGACTTCACATGTTCGTAAAATTATAGTGCTGTTCTGCAGTTCTCGTTGGCATGTGTTATGGTGCAGAAGTAAGACTCTGACACAGGGGGGCCATGGTGATCATTAGAAACTTGTATTTAAGTGCAAAAAAGAAAAGACAACCCGGTCTCACCCTAACTTTAAGAGGGGCCACCCGGCCACAACTGAAATAACTACAGTCAGAATGTCAAAAGCAAAAATCCCAATGTCCAATATAAGAATCCTAACTCTGTCCCTCACACTCACTCTAAGTGGAAACTAAATGAAAAAGAGGGTCTTTCTAGCCCAAAAGTGGCACCCTTCCCCTGGACAATCTTCAGATCTTGAAATGTTGGGGCCTCGTGCAGGCCTCCTGTAAAGTTCAACCATTTGTTGGGGAACATTCTCTTCTCTGGTTGCCCTTTTCAGGCTTCATTTCTGTCCCTGGGTCCCGACTCAGATTGGCAGACCTGGTTCCTTTTCACCAGGCACAGTTACAAAAACAAAGGAGTTTGGACGTCTTTTCCAAACTGGGGTGGGTCCTTCACCCTGCTTGGTAGACCTGGTTTCCTCTCACCGGGTACTGTGACAAAGAAGCACAGCCTGGATGCACTCCCAAAGTGTGCTGGGTCCCTGACCTTGGTTGGCAGACCTGATTTCCTCCCACCAGGTATTGCGACAAAGAAGCACAGCCTGGATGCGCTCCCAAAGCGTGCTGGGTCCCTGACCTTGGTTGGCAGACCTGGTTTCCTCCCACCAGGTATTGCAACAAAGAAGCACAGCCTGGATGCGCTCCCAAAGCGTGCTGGGTCCCCGACCTTGGTTGGCAGACCTGGTTTCCTCCCACCAGGTATTGCGACAAAGAAGCACAGCCTGGATGCACTCCCAAGCTGTGGTGGGTCCCTGACCCTAGTGCCACATACAGCCTTGGTTTACTCGCCTGCCAAGTACAGCATTTATTGTCCATCACTCTCACAGTTCTCTTTATATGGGTGCAGGTCCCAGACTCGCACTGCGGTTTCTGCCAGTATTCTGCTGAACTTAGTTCACTGCTCTGCCAGGTATTATTCTCTTTGGATGGGTGCGGGTCACAGACTCGCAGTACAGGTTTCCGTCAGGTATTATTCACCAGAATAGATTTTCCAAATGTGTTTTGATAGAGTCCCAGACCCAGTTATGTTGCTCCGTCTGCTTACTTCCCCCTTCAGATTCTCTCTGCCACTTTACAGGCCCCCAGGCGTCTTCCCCTCTCTTCAGTATACCTTCTTGTGTGGTCCACGAAGTTCTCAGGACGTACCGTGCGCCTACCGTCACCGGTGGGGCTTCCCCTGCTTCCTTCTATCATCTCTGGAGGTTGACGCCTCTGCCGTGTCTGCTTCTTAATTGTCGGCATAGGACCATTCCTCCATGGCTGTCAACCTTTGGGGATGCCAGGAGCATCTTCCTTGCTGCTCACCATGCTGTCCCTGCACACCAGAGCAGCTTTACAGCAACCTTCTCCTTGCTCGGCTCCCCGGTCTGCCTTCCTTCTTCCCTGAGCGTACTCTGTCTCCCGGTTCCTCCAGGGGGGGCTTGACACTTCGTCAAGTCCTTGTTTGCTTTTGACTTGGCTCTTTCAAATTGGCTGTCGAATGGGCACAATAACCACGTCAGCTTCGGATATGGCACCATAAAGATAGTAGGTGACCTCTACCTCCCGCTCCCCTGTGTTACTATGCCTACCTTCCCCTTCTTATGTATGGCTCATAAGCGCTGTGCTACCACCTGTTTGAGGGAAAATAATATTGTCATAGAAAGTATATGTGACCTTGAAATTTTCCTGGTATTTGTGGAGGGCTACATATATGCCAGTACCATGACCATTAGCACATTATTCTGCAAGTCTAAATTCTTGTCACATTAAATATAAATGAATAGGGTGAACATATTTGACCTAAAGAAAACCCCAAATGGTTGGCTTTGCCAATGCTTATTTATTTTACTTCTCTGGACTCTCAAGTGGCCTGTGCACAGTGACTGGTGCCTAAAGACACACCAATTAAGAAATGAATGCAGATGGTCGACAGTAGTCGAAGCACATTTGCAGCTTACCTTTTGCTCCACAGCATATCAGCATTGAATGGCAGTTTATGATAGGTGCGGACCATTTCTCCATTCACATGTAAGGAGAGCGATTAGGGGGGGAAGCGGAAGATGAATCCCACCAGAGGCAAGCCCCACTTCGGCAGGGTGGTCTAGTATCACGTCTTCTAGTCGCTTCAGGGGAGCAATGTGATACAGAGGAGGACTTCCACAAAAGTGGATGGCTCTCAGACCAGTGCATCTGGAGAACTCGCTGGTAGTGTTTCACAGACGGAAACAGATTTCGTACAAATCGAAGGGAAGTACGAAGGAAAAAGAAGACGCAGCAGCAATCGTCAATGAGCCACAGGATTCTATGGATACATGTCAAAGATGTGCGGCCCAGAATATTATGGAGGCAGATCGCTGCATTGAACTCTTGGAAGACAAATTGGGACAAATCAACATAGGGGGGCTAAGGAACAAGTTACTTACCTGTAACTGTTGTTCTCCAGCATGGGTCTGGCATGGATTCACATGCTCATGAATATTCCCCGTCGTCAGGCTGGGAATCCTCGGTAAAGAAAAAAACAGTATCAGTTTCGTTTCTGATCTGTCTTTCGTAGTAATAACCAATCACTGGTCTCTGCGTCATACTGACCACAGCCAATGACTGCCCTCTACCTAAGCACCGCCTCTGGCAGCCATCTTCAGATTTGGAAGCACGTGAAGTGGCAGTATGACCAAGTGAAGAGCCGCAGAGGGGTAGGCGGGAGGGTTCGCATGTGAATCCATGCCAGACCCATGCTGGAGAACAACAGTTACAGGTAAGTAACTTGTTCCTTCTCCAGCATGGGGTCTGGCATGGATTCACATGCTCATGAATAAAGAATACATAGCAGTACACACATGCACAACCACGGGAGGTGGCAAAGGCTCAACATTAAGCATCACATCAACTCAACATTAAGCATCTTACCTCCTCACCAGGCTCACCTCAGGCGAACAGGTTGCGCAGCACTGCTTGGCCGACCCTGGACTCCTCCCTGGAATCCCGGTCGACGCAGTAGAATTTCGTGAAGGTGTGCGTCGACCTCCACGTAGCAGCCCTGCATATGTCCAGCAGGGGCACACCAGATAGGAACGCCGTGGTAGCTGCGATCGCTCTGGTGGAATGGGCTCTCGGACGGCCAGGCAGCGGTCGGTTTGCCAACCGGTGACAGCACATGATACAGCCGGAGAGCCATCTGGAGATGGAAGCCTTCGAGAGAGCCTTCCCCTGATTGACAGGTCCAAAGTTCACAAAGAGTTGTGACGTCTTCCGAAAACCCTTCGTGCGGTCTACGTAGAACTTCAGCGCTCTAGCTACATCCAGCGAGTGCAAAGTCCTCTCAGCCGGCGACGAAGGCGACGGGAAGAACACAGGTAACACCAAGGGTTCGTTGAGATGGAAGTCCGACGGTACCTTGGGCATGAAGGAGGGGTGCGTCCTGAGCACTACCCTCGTGTCGTGGAAAGTCAAGTACGGGGCCTTGCAGGAAAGGGCCTGGATCTCTCCCACTCGTCGTGCGGAGGTGATGGCCACAAGAAACGCTGTTTTCCACGATAGAAACTTCAACGGGGCCGAGTGCAGAGGCTCGAACGGAGGTCCCATGAGCTTGGTCAGCACCACGTTGAGCTCCCACGCCGGGGCCGGAGCCTTCACCGGCGGGAACGATCTGAACAGTCCCTTCATGAACTCTTTCACCAGACGATGAGACCACAAGGACGTCCGGCCCGTGGTTCTGGTGTATCGGGAGATCGCAGCAAGATGAATCTTGATGGACGCATGTGCCAGACCAGCTTTGGCCAGCGTCAGCAGGTACGGCAGTACTTGGGGAGCCGTAATCCGTAGAGGGTTAATCTTCTGTGCGTGGCACCAGACAGAGAACCTCTTCCATTTGTGTCCGTAGCATTTAAGAGTCGAGGACGCCCTGGCCTTTGCAAGAACCTCTCTGCAATCGGCCGGTATGTCGTATCCTCCAAACTCTAGTGCTGCAGGAGCCAGGCCTGCAAGTTCAGCGACTTCGGGTCGTGGTGGAGGATGGCGCCTCCTTCCCTGGAGAGTAGATCCGCGTCCGCCGGCAGCTTGATCGGCGGGGACGCTGACAAGTCCAGAAGGTCCGGGAACCATATCTGCCTCGGCCACGCAGGTGCGACGAGGATCATCCTGCACCGTGACCTCTTGAGCTGGTTGACGAGCCGGATTAGCAGAGGCAAGGGAGGGAACGCGTGATATGTAGGGACTTCTCCGTCGGGAGCCAGAGTCCCCTTGCGTGCAGATTTTCGGTGTGCGCTCCCCACCCTTCCAGGGAGGCATCCGTGGTCACAGTCTCCTGGTGGGCTGGGGTCTGGAAGTCCATGCCCGCCGTCAGATGCGCGCGGGTGACCCACCACCGTATCGCTCGTCGGAAACTCTCGTCGAGCTTGATCCTTTCCTCGAAGCTGCCCGTCGTCTGGATCCAGCGCGCATCCAGGAATTCTTGCAACGGGCGCATCCGGAGCCTGCACATGGGAATGAGGTAGATGCAGGAAGACATCATCCCGAGGAGGGACTTGATGGACCTCACTTTGGCCGCGTCGGCCACCAACATCCGTTGCACCTTGCCCAAGATGGTCCTGGTCCTCTCCTCCGACGGGGAGGCCAGAAGGGACACTGTGTCGAGCCTCGCTCCCAGAAACAGTGCGACTTGTGCGGGCACCAGGTGGGATTTGGCGTAGTTCACGGAGAATCCCAGGTCCGTGAGGAGTTGGACGGTCCTTGCCGTGTGGACCACGGCGAGCTCCCTCGTCTTGGCGCGGATGAGCCAGTCGTCCAGGTAGGGGTAGACGTGGATCCCCTCGCGGCGCAGCTGCGCCGCCACCGGTGCAAGGCACTTGGTGAATACCCTGGGTGCCGACCGTAGTCCGAAGGGAAGGGCTTTGAACTGGTAATGACGCCCTTGGACCACGAATCTGAGGAATTTGCGGTGCCCCTTTAGGATGGGAATGTGGAAGTAGGCATCCTCCAAATCCAACGACGATAGGAAGTCTCCTTCCTCCAGCTGACCCAGGACGTGCTGGAGGGTGACCATCCGGAACTTCTGCGCCTTGATGAACTTGTTCAGACGTCGCAGGTCCAGGATGGGGCGCCATCCTCCCGTCTTCTTCTTCACGAGGAAGTATCTCGAGTAGACTCCGGAGCCCCGAAGCCTCTTTGGGACGAGTTCGATGGCGCCCTTTCTGAGCATCGCCTTTACCTCCAGGAGAAGTTGAGGGACGTGAAGTTCTTTCCTGGCCACGGGGGGGACGCGCGGGCACCTTCTTTGAAATTCGAGCGCGTGGCCCCGGGCCAGGGCGTCCAGCACCCAACGGTCGGTGGAGATGGACTCCCACACGCTGACGAAGCCCGCCAGCCGGCCTCCCACCGGGGTGCTTGGGTGGGGGCCCGACCCCACGGCCGGTTCAATCCTGCTTGGACGCGGCCTTGCCGCCTTGACCTCCTTGGCGACGACGGCGGGGTCCGCTAGACTTGCCTCGTCCTCTGTAGGCCTCTTGCGACGACGAGCGGGCCGCTTGACGGTAGGAAGCGAAACCGCCGCCGGAACCTTTGGAGGCGCCCCTGCCTCCGCCGCTCCGAAAGGGCGTCCGTCGTTGCAGGACTCCAAGGGCCCGGGCCGTCTCAGTATCCGCCTTGATGGCCTGAAGGGAATCGTCCACTGTCTTGCCAAACAGGTTGTTCCCGTCGAAGGGCATGTCCAGGACTCTGGTCTGGACGTCCTGCCGGAAGTCCGTAGCTTTGAACCATCCACGACGTCGAAGGCAAACACCGTTGCCCAGCTGGCGGAATCCAGTGTCGGCGATGTCCGTCGCCACGGTGATGGCGTGGTCCGAGGCCACCTCACCTTCCTGCAGGATCTCAAGGGCCTCCGCCCTCTTGTCGTCCGGTAGAAAATCCAGCAGGGGAGCCATCTTGTACCAGAGCTCCCTGTCGTAGCGGGCCACGATAGCCAAGGCGTTGGCCGCTTTAATCGTCGTCGCTGCCGACGAGATGACTCTACGCCCCATAGTATCCAATTTCTTTCCCTCGCCGTCCGGCGGGGAAGTCGATGTGGAGGCCGCACCCCCCCCCGCTTTCTTCCTGGCTGCCGCGGAGACGACGGAGTCCGGGGTAGGCTGCGCCCGGAGGCATAGGGGGGCCGTGTCCGGGACCCGGTACTTTTTCTCGTACCGGTCTCTTCTAGCTGGCGTCGTGGAAGGGTTCTTGAGGAGGGAAAGGCCCTCATCCCAAATGTCGTCCAACAGAGGCACTGCGAGGACCGTCTTCCTCTTGGCCTCGCGCCGCTGATAAAGGAAGCCTTCCTTTTTCTTCTCCTCAGGGCAGAGTTGGAAAAGCTCGGAAGCCCTGGAGATCATGGAGTGGAAAGATCCGATCTCGTCGGGCGGAGAGGCCCTGGTGGGAGGCGACGACGGAAAGTCCTCGTCGTATGCCTCGTCGTCCGTACCCGTCGCTGCCGTGTCAGTCCCCGTATCATCCCCTCGGGTGGACGGGGAGGAGGGCTGGAAGGGGCGCGACGGTTGAAAAGGAGGTGGTGGATGGATCCTTCTTTTCTTGGTAGGGGGAACACCAGAAGGTCCCGGTTCTGGATCCCCCGACGGGAGAGGTTCCTCCGTCGGTAACGGTAGCCTCGTCCTTATCTCGGAGCATAAGGACTGTATGGCCAACAAAATGGCCGCCGAGTTGTCTTGCGGCGCTGGCAGAGGGGAACCCGACGGGAGAGCAGGGGCCCCGTCGGTATCCTCGACGATGTCGTCGTCGTCACCTGCGTCGGGGTCCATTCCGACGGGCTGGCCTTCTTCCACGCCTAGGCCGTGGCTTAAGACCTCGATCAGCTCCTCTTCTGAGGTTGAGGCCGACTCTACGACGACGCCCTGCCCCCCCTTCTTCTTCCCCACGGAGGGTTTCACGGGGGTCCTATCGATGGGCACAAAGGAAGACTCCCTCCGAGGAGGCAGGGAGATTCTGGGCCCTGAGGTCGCCACCACTGGTGCAGCCACCACAGGCTGAGCCAGGGCCGCCGCGACCGTTTCGATAGAGGGCTTGGTCGGATGGATCAAGGCCTTCACCACCTTAGGTGCGCTCACCGCCTTATCCTTGAGGGAGGGGGCACTGCCACGCTCCTCCTCTGCCTTAGAGCTCGACCGGGGCCTCTCCAGGAGCTTCGCCGGGTGCTCGGCCTTCCTCTTACCCGACCCAGAGCGTTGGCTCGTGGTTGATGGTGCCGGGGAGGGTGCGCCCTGCCTGGCGCCCGTAGAGCCCGACCGTTCGGCGCTCCCGGTGCCAGCGGACTCGCGGTGCTTGGCCTTATGTTGGGCCCCCGTCGCCGGGGCGCCCTCAAAGGTCTTAGAAGACCGCTCGGATTTCTTCTTCTTCTCGCCAGACGGGCTCTTACCCTCCAGCCAGTTGGCGAGACGTTGATGGCGGTCCTTCATGGTCCGTTCCGACATGTTGCCGCAAAACGCACAGTCCTTCTCCACGTGCGTCTTGTCCTCATGAAGGCAGTAAAGGCAGAAAGAGTGTTCGTCCTCCTTGAAGACGTTCTGCAGCTGGCATCCAGGGCAGACCCTGAACAGCTTTCCGGGCGTCGAGCTTCCCTTCTCCTGGGCCATCTCCGAGACAGGGCCTGAGAAGCTTCTGGAGTCCTCCGAAGTGTAGCTCGACGAAATCTTCACCCTTGAGGGGCACAGATGAATCCGACACGGGTCCCCGTTGATCGGATGTAGGATCGGTGGAGCTTGAGGCTCTTTTGACCGAAAGAATCGAAGTTTTTGTAAAAAGCGCGAAAAAATAGCACTAACGCTCGAGAGCAATAGCACGAGGATCCCAACACATGAACGTGCGGTAAAAATCTGAAGATGGCTGCCAGAGGCGGTGCTTAGGTAGAGGGCAGTCATTGGCTGTGGTCAGTATGACGCAGAGACCAGTGATTGGTTATTACTACGAAAGACAGATCAGAAACGAAACTGATACTGGTTTTTTCTTTACCGAGGATTCCCAGCCTGACGACGGGGAATATTCATGAGCATGTGAATCCATGCCAGACCCCATGCTGGAGAAAGCTACCAGAGAATACTGGGAAGGGGATCTTGAAGCTTTTACTGATAAGCTTTCTTTGATTCCCCTGGACTGACCGAATTATAAGCTGTATAGAGTACCCAGTAATGGAAAGGAGAGTGGGGGCGTGATAATGGTGATGCATACTAATCCTAGAGTTAGGAAGCACCAGCTGCAATGAAAATGAAGGCCATGTATTTTTCCTTGAGTAGAATCCTCCTGTTCTCGGATCTGAGAAGAGGTTCTCTTTGGAGGAGGAGGGGGCTGGAGCTGCTAGAGATGAGAAGAGAGGTGTTGAAGAGGGGTCTAGTGGCGACAGTTACCCCTCTCCCCCAGATCCAGGTGATTAAAAAAGAGGTAAAGCGATTAGATCGACAGATTTGGGGGTGGATCCTTCCTTCTTGGAGGGCTTAGGAACAGAACTAGGAGAGCAACCAGGCTCAGAATGGGCTGAAAGGCCCCATGGTCTGCTGTGCTGTATGCACTTCATCCTTACGTTGTACCGCCAAGCCCATGAACCTAAACGTGTTAATGTGACTATGAGGGATCGAAGATCTATACTTGGTGTAAGGATGGGCAAATGCAGGTGCTCTGCTCTCCTTCTCCCCCTGTAGGTTACTCACCTGGACGGCGAGGAACTAAGAAGTGTAGCAATTTGCTCTTGGTTTTTAGCTAGTGATGGGGTCATTCAATGCTCTTTTATCAATGCATTTTTTTTGGTTTTGGCGTGTGTGCTCACTTTTTCCTATTTTCAGCAACAAATGGTAGAAAAGTGCTATTGAGGTGAAAAAGGATTAACTAAGAAGGAGGGAGAATTTAGGTTAAGACAGAGTGAATCGGGGCAGAAGAGCAGGACCTCAGAAGTCATGTGATCCTTTTAACAGGATACGAGATTCCTCTAGAAAAAGATACCTACCTGGTTGCAAGAGGGATAGAAGAAAAACGCATACCATTGCAGAAGCAGGGCCGGACAATGTTTGGTTTGTTCACTTCAGTTTGCACCAGACCTAGCAAGGGTCTCATTCCGGATCACCTATGCTAGGATCCAAGAGGAGATAGGCCGGCCTTATGGTTTTAGGAAGTCGATCCAAGATGGAACACCTGGCTGCTTCTGGCAAGCTAAAGAGTGAACACATTATGAATTCCAGAGGGAGTCATCTTAGGTCAATAAGTGAACCTATGAAACATTAATAAAGCTCTCCCTCTACATCAGGCACAATTATGCACCAAGAGTTTCAAAGGTAATGATGGTACTCTGTGGCAAAGTCAAAGAAAATAAATACGTACAAGTATTCCTGTGCAAGGCAAATGGTGGGCAATGTTCCCTTGCCTGGCTTTTCCTCTGCTGATTTGTGTCGCTGCGGATAATGCAACACCAGACTTAATTGGCGACTTTACTCTACAAGCAGTTAAAAAATGCATAACACAAAGGAATACTTCTAGGTGTAATACTAGAAGTTACAGTGCCATGGTCCCAGGTTTTCTTGCAGAAAGAAACATGTGTGAGTACTGAGCACCCATGTCTTCTTTAATTGGAGAATCAGGGAATACTACTAGGCTCCAGAAGAGTTACTTTTTTGTCATTCATTTGTATTATGAAAAGGTGTAAAGAGCTCAAGAATGTTACACCATGCACTGGAACGGCCAAAAGGAGGGGAATTAAGAAAATCTCAAAATATTGGTGGTTGGTCTGGTAAGGTGTGGGGCTGACTGATTGTGAAGGCATCATTTGGAGGCAGTAGGAGATGCTAGTAGTTTGTGTGCAGGTTATGGCTCACAATACTTTGAAGCAAACTATATCATGAAATGATGCAATAACACTGAGTGTGTACCAGGGTGTCCAGGGCATGCTTTCTCTGGGCATGGACAGTATGGGAGCAGGGGCATGCCTGAGATGCTTAGCGGAATGTGACAGCTGGGGGTTCTCAGGCTCTCCGACAGAGACATCAGCGCTGGGGAAGGAGGGATGGCCCGGCATCCAAGTCATACTATGTGAATGGTAATACCTGCCACCATGGGCAACACAGAGTTATGGGCCGGGTGTGCTCAGTGACCACAAAGCTTGAATCGCTCGCGGACGAGGTCATGACTGCTATCAGGTTTGTTACCATCATTTGAACTAACGCCACTATGTGAAAGAGAAAGCGAGGATCCCAAAGGAACAAAAACCCTGCAAGTATGACTACCATTCCCCAAAATAAGAGCCGCTGACTGGAGACATGAGGACGCTCCATTTTCATTTTGCAGCAGAGTAAATGCAAATGTAGTTGTAAATCAAGTGACGAACAGAGTGGATCAATAGGAGGGGGTTGTCTAAAAAGGAGAGAAGATGCCAGACAGGAGGTTCTGGTGGCAGGTGAGAACGGAGTGTGCAATGCCATGTAGGTGGCGATCTACAGATGAGATGGTGCTAGAAAAAGTACTGAAGCTGGGAGACGGGGGCGGGGGGGAAGGTTGGGGGGGTAAGAGGTCAAAGCAAAGAGGAGCAGGAGGCACTCAAAGAGGACGCAGTCCTCCTGGCAGCCAACAGCATCTTTGAAAAGGCAAATCATACTGGCACTTACTGGCCAGAAGCCTTGGATACTAATCAGTTGTCAGGATGTAAGCTTTTCATTTGGGTGTTAATATTATAGAGGTCAGCTGGTGGGAGTTGATTAGTTGTGATTTAATAGGTTGATCTTAAGAGTGTGCCATTGCATCTAGGAGCGGGAAGGGAAGGACGAGTGTGTCTGTGTGTGTGGGGGGGGGCTTGGTTGACAGTCAAGAAGCAGTGTGTGATTTTTATTGTACTGATGGGGACAGTCAGGATACAGAATAAAGCTGCATACATTCAGTAGCAGATGCCTAAACAGCAATCCTGTTCCAATTCCTGGGTCACCAATGTCAATTAAGGTGTTTTACTCTAAAGAACTTTGATATCGCTAAGTATACTCAAGTATTCTCAAATCCTAAAGACAGTAGATTGTATGATGCGTGAAACTAAACTATAAACCTGCTGCTAGGATGTAGCAACTACAATTAAAAACAAATGAAGGCAGCAATTCACCCAAAAAACATACACAGATTATGAATCACACTAACCTCGGTTTGTAAATTGTCCACAGAAATAACTTTGGTGAAAATTATAGCAGGGGCTGCAGTTATCCGCACAGTGAAATCTGTCAAGATTGGAGTTAGGATAGCTCTTCGTTCTTGGTGTCTTCTGATGCTAAAAATACAAAATAAATATAAATGAAGAGAGAAGTACTCATAATAAAAAGGTAGACTAACGTGTATGTTTCAAGAAAATAAAAAGGTATCCGGAAATTCTTCAGACAAAGTACCTACTTGGTCAGGCCCAGCGGCACATTGGAGATCTTGAGGAGCCCATTTCCTGGGCAAATCAACCACCATGCATGACAGCAGACCCTACCCAGTGGCCACATTGTGACTCTTGCACAGCGTTCGGTCCTGTTCCTGGTATCTACGGTATACAATCTAGCAAAATGCTTGGAGGTTTCCAAAATGTTCAATGTGTTTGGGCAATGTCAACAACGTGCAATGTGTTCTGCCCTTTCTCCACTTTGAAGACAGCAGTACCACAATTCTGTATATTAGGCATGCAGCTGATGGATTGAATATCCTAATGTGGATGTAGGGTTTTCTCTTAAGCAAAAAACAGACGTGATGTGCTACAAAGTGCTCTGGAGCGGTTTCCTTTGCATGATCGCACTCTATAAAGTAGACAATTAACACATAATTTAACGAAATGTCAACAAAACACAAACGCCCGGTATCCAGCAAAAAATTGAAAAAAGATTATTTGACTTTGTCAGGATGGGTCTGGTAAAAAAAAACTCCCATGGGGAGAACAGAAGCCGTGAATACAAAACAGGATATTCTCCTTTAAGAACAAACAGTGTCAGGATGGGGTAAACCATAAAGTTTTTCAAGGGCCTATCTATAGAAATTCTGATCTCCCCATGTTCCCGAATCTAAATTCCAGTCTCTGTGATATAAAGCCCAGCTTGCTTCATGAAAATCTACTAGCACGTATTTCTTGCCCCTTCGGTAGAGCCCCTGTCAGGTTTAGGTATTCTCGCCTTCCAGCTGTTGCCTCACTGGGTCAGTAGAAATAACCTGTAGCAAATGCCTATCAGTAAGTTTTAATGTCCCCATGCTTAAGAGTTTTCATCAGGCTCTGATAGTCTCACCCTCCATCGAAGAGTCATTCCAGGGGACAACTCTCCTTCTCAGGACCAGATGTTTTACTCTCTTGTGAAGTCATAAAGCTTTGCTTCCTCCTCCGACCACAGGCAGAAGTGACAAGAGTGCCTGGATAGAGTAGGTCAGTGGCACCACCTGGCATCTGCTCTCAGTCCGTACTCCTTTACCTCTCTGTGACTTTTAGTGCTGAGCCCTGTGGTCTTTTATAGTGCCCCTGATTGCCTTGACATCCCAATAACTATTCTGATAGGTTATTCCCCAGTATCTAATCTCATTGAATGTGATTGGTTATCCCCCTTCATTATTCGTTCTCCCTCAAGTGTTTTCATTATTCTTCTATGCTCCCAGTATTGACTCCATGTTGGTAATAACCACTAAATTGGACTTGTTAGGCTGTGGCTGAGGACTGAAAATGGCGGCCTCCCATTTAAAGTTCAGGCGGAAGGGATTTTTCTTCTTTGCAGTTCTACGGTGCAGTCGCAGGTCTTCCTGGTTCCAGGCACCTGATCCTATCAAGAGGGGATGGGGACCCATCTTAACCGTGGGCAGGAGGTCTACCACAGGGTTTACCAGAGCCGGTCCTGCCCCAGAGGTCAGGTGTGTGAGTTGGGAGGAACCCAGTCTCTGTCTCTTCTCCCTATGCATGGCTGAACGAACTGAGAACCAACTTTCTTGCCTCATACCTGGCATGAACAATGCTGGCCAGTTTCCTTCCGTTTGTCCCATAGGACTACATCACTGAGAAGGCCTCTGGTGGAAGAGAGAGCAGCCGTGCCGTGAGAGAGTCAGAAAGGAACTGCAGCACTGCTGCACAATCCGCACAGCAAACCGGATAGCCAGATTCTCCAGGGAACATGACGAAGGACCTTGATTGTATCTTCAGCAGGACCACAGACCAGTCTGCACATTAACCCTGCAAGCCAGCCACTCTGCTTAGTCTGGATACGAACCCTGGAATCAACTACTCCAAAATCAAACCACTATCACTAAATGCTAGCGGTCATACAAACAATGACATTGACTATCCTTCAAGCTGGCTGCCATTATCGAATGCCGCAAAACCGCATATGAGAAGGTGGTGGGGCTTTAAGCCGGTAATATGTATTTTCTTACCTGTGACCTAGCCACTGGGGAGAAGGAAGCCAGCAGTTGGCCTCGAGAACCAACTGAGTGAAAGAATCAATAGAATGGGCGGATAAAAAGGGACCTCAGAGTCCGGGCAGGGTGGGTTGTTCAGGTGAGGGTGAGCAAGCAGGAGGAGGGTGAAAAGACCAACTGGAGGCAGGACGGTCAGAGGTGCGTGGAAGAGTATGGAAAGAGTGTGCAAGATGACGTTTGGTTGGTGGGAGAAAGGGGCACTTGGGTGCGAGTGCGGGCAAGGTGAGTGAGACTAACGGGGAGAGTAGGGGGTGGATGAGATCATTTGGAAGGTGAATGGGAGAGTGAAAGGAGGGCGACTGTGGACGAAAGTGTGGCTGGAGTGTGATATAGTTGTGTGGAGAGGGAGTAGGAGTAGTAGTATGGCACATACTATACAAGTAGCTAGACTTGTGGGGGCTTGTATGTGGCTCATTTATGGAAGTCACACCTAGATGAGCCTAATGGCAGTGGTGTCTGCTCCGACTGCAGTAATTCCAAGTCCAAGTCTGCAGCAGGAAAGTGGTGTATGGACTAATGGTTGTTTCTATCATGATAATTCATTCATTCATTTTCATCATTTGTATAGCACCTTTCACCATGGGTATGGTCCCAACGTGCAGTAGGTTTGAATGCCCTAAGAAGGACAGAAGTCTGAAGTGGGGGAAATTTGGAGGTGCCATTATTTGTGTGTGCATTATGGCCGTTAAATGTTATGAGGGGTGCCAAGTCCCTGCTAGCCACCCATGTCTAAATGGCATGTGGATGGGTGGATTGAGGTATACTAGAGAAATACACTGGAGGGGGTGTGCAAGAAGCTAGTCAATTATGTGTGTAGCTATAGTGCACATATATGTCATGAAAGGTAGCTGGATTCTTATGGGAGAGGTGCAGTGCAAAGGGTAATTTGAGTTGTGCGAGAAAGAGAATGTATGCAAGAGTGTAACCGCGCATTTGGCTAATTCCATAAACGTGGGGTGCGAGAGGAAAAATGCAATGGTAATATTCTAAGTGCTAGACATTGGCAACCTTTCTGGACCATATGGCTTCAACACGTTGACCACCCTCGAAATCCATAAGTGCAGCACATTGCCTATACCCAAAATCTATCTAGGTGCTACACATTTCCCACCCCAATAATCCTTCTAAGTGCAATGCATTGTCTATCCCCAACATACATCTAAGTGCAATACTCAACTCCAATAATCCTTCTAAGTGCAATGCATTGTCTATCCCCAACATCAACTATTGTACCATATGTGACCTAATGGAACTGCAGAGATAAAGTTTGGCCTTAGACAAGGCCATTAGTGGGGAACTTGCCTCTCAAGCTGGAGAAGAAGGAACGTCTAATGCACAAATCCCATGAGCATTTGGAAGCTGTATTCCTCTTAGATGAGGCCACTGAGGAAAGAGGTGCTTACGCTGCTGTCTGTGCTCGATATTAGCTGCACTCCAGGAAGTGGCCAAATTGCTGCCTCCATCCCTCTCCACACAGAGCAATGCAGCCAGGAGACACTGGAGTGATGTGCCAAACACGAAAGTAAAAGGTAACAGAACCCTACGTGACCATCGGGAAAATGTCCTCACAAGTCACTGACCCGCCCCCATGTACACTGTATTCAAAACAGTTATCTAAGCATTAAAAGGTTAAAATAGAACGTGTGAGGCCCCTTTACCACTGCATATCCTCCCGGTAATAAATATTGTTAAGTGACCTGGTTGTCCAATAGGATATACAAGCAAGCCCGGGGCCTTTATTGTATTTTCAGGTAAGTTCATTTTTACAGTTCCAGTAGGTCACACAGGTGCAACAGGCGAGTATGACGGGAACAGCCACTAGCCCATCCACACCCTAACCCCTCCCTTACACAGAAGCACCAGAGTGTGAAGTCTATGTTTAAAGCAATGCAGAGCTGCACCGAACGTCATTGCTAACAACCCAGATATCATGGTCCGTTAAAAACGAACTAACAACATTTCTGTAACCCCAACTAACAAAGTGGTTGTGGTGGAGAGCCAGGATGAAGTTTGTGCACATCCCAACAATCCCCACTGTCCCTTTCTGTGTTTCCCAATTATGTTGTGCATATTTTGATTCTTAATGGTTTTTAAGCCTGCACCAATAACAGGGTTTCATTCAAAAATTACTTTCCAGGCTAAGTGTACAGCCCTATCAGAAACCCATGTCGTAATTTGTCATTTCATCAAAAGTGAAGTCAAATCCAGGTAACCACTTCTGGTCGACAAGACTGTTTCCTCATGACTATTATAGAGGAACGCTGCAGCCTTCTGAATGTTTGTGTCAGACTAAGCAGCTGCTGTCGGGGAGCACTCAATTAGGGAGAAGATTGGGCATTAGCCTTGGGCCGGGGCACCTGCGTAGCAGCCGTGCTACTATCAGGATGATGCGACGATAGATGCTAACAGCCCCACTGTCCCAGGCTCGGGCTGGCCTAAAGGGCAATAGGCACATGGCCAAACCAAAAACGCAAAATGCTGGTGTGGGCCAGTTTTTTGGTCAACGTGGGCCACCTTTTTGGCCAATGTGGGCCAGTTTGATGAGTTATTTTCACTATGCGGGTAGTAGTTTTGACCAGTTTTAATGAATACATTTCTTTAAAATGCACAATGTGCATCACATTTTATCAAAAGAAACTCCGCCTTGGGTACTAGTCAAACAGTGTCACATAAGGAATGAATAGCCATTTGCAACTGTGGCCACTCTTTCATTGGTGCCTGACAGAGGCGTTGCTATGGGAGACCGAGGGGCCTGTAGCCCAGGGTCTTTTTGTTGTAGCCCCGGATAGAAGCTCAGGGGCTACAACCAAAAGGCTAGCAAGCCCCGAGTCCCGACAGTCCCGACATTAGCGTACCCCGGATCTTTTCCAGACCTGGCAACACCCCTGGTGCCTGAGACAATTTTATGGCCCAGTCCGACCCTGCACTGTGCACATTAGACATGGCCTACTGCCATGCTCAGTGCACACTGGAGAATTGCCCTAGTCATGCCCCAGGCACAATGATTAAACTTTATAAGGTCTGTGGGTTCCCAGACTTAGCTAGGACCGGGCTCTGTGCCCCAGGCCTCGTTGGCCTAGGTCCCGGACTGCACAGCTCGGGCCGCATAGGTCTTACTCTGGGTCGTCAGACATGCACAAACCTATGTTCAGTCCCAAAGGCCCCACACAGACCCAGACCCAGCCTGCAGGCCACAGCCCGCAAAATCAATGTGTCCCCACTGCCTGAATTTTGACTTGGTACCTATTTCACAAAAGATCATTTATCACTGTGGTTAAACAATCCTCAAAAGGTATAGTTTATCAGAAATACGATTTTCAGTGTTCCAGCTAGACCATGAACTGTGTAACTGCCACATGATGAAAAACACAAGCGCGTATAGAGAGACTCGTGACGCAACATGATCCTGCTCACTTGAAGGGCCAGCAAAGGAGGCCTCTTAACCTCTACTGGGAGTTATGCGCGGCCCACTCTTTCAGCTGGTAAATCTTTAGTTTGCGGTTATTGTGCTGCTCCGAATAGTCGCACCAGTCAGAATACTCTACCGAAAAGTCAACAGTTTTAGAAATCCCTTTTTGTTTTGCTTCAGCTGCCGTAAGAACCATCAATTGTCTCATGAACTGCTCAAAAACAAGTCCAAAATGAGCACGTGCATTGCTGAGTCTCGTTCCGTTACACATGATCGTGACCTCCCGACGACCTTTGCCTTCTTTCATTTCCTGAACGGACACCTGTTTTCGGCAAGCAAGTGCAGATTTCAAAAGCAATCCTGGGGTTGCATTTAGCGAAAGAAAATCGGCCAATATGCGCTCGTAAAAAACACTTGAAAGTGCAAGCAGACGCGGTGCAGGGATGTGGCAAGCCCAAGATCCTACTGTGTATTTCTCATTTGTGGAACAATCATGTACGCGTGGCTTTGAACTCCCCCCCCCCCCCCATCACACCGTATAAAAACGCGCTGCCAGCACACAGCACATTTGTGCCATGTGCGTAAACGCAGCCCCATCAGAAGGTGTTCATGGGCAGCACCTCCAGGGACTTCGCTTAAACGCACAGGTTGACATAACGTTTTACACGTGGACACAGAGAAGCTGCACGACATGCTGGCCGTAGAGGAGACACAGGATACGGGGTGGAGGTAGGGTTGCAGAAAAGATTTTGAAGTGCCAATATTTCATACCCTATTTTTAGCTTTGGCCAATAGGTGGAAGCCAACACTATTGCATTAGAGTGCCTCTAGGGAGGAATGGCATATGAGGAGGGACAAAAAGCTTGTAGATGTTGTTTGGCTATTTACCCACCCACTGCTACTCCCACTCCCTTCCCAAAGCACATCCTGCTGGCATCTCTTTGCTTTGTCAAGCCTTACCATTACACATTATGCTCACGTGCCGGCTGGTGTTTTTTCACAGCAGTCTTCTGAGAGTCAATGACTTAATTGGAGCTGTAAACGAGCTACAGGTGTGCCTTCAGCCACCCGATTTATAAGCACTATGCCTGTACTTCAATGAAGTCCTGTTAAAACAAACATCGGCAAAGCCAACAGTTTAGGCTTGTGTATAAGTATTAGGCATTTGCCAGGCACTGCAATTATATGCCCAGGTGCTCGCACCATTTCGCAGCTGCTACCATCGATGGTCAGTTAACACCACTGCTGCCTGACAAATGCTTTCCCCATGCCTACAAAAAAGCATAAAAAGGATGGCATTGGCAATGTTTGTTTTAAGTTGCTCCTCTTGCCCTTATCGTCAAAACCCAAGTCGATCCAGTGTTTGTGTGGTAGCTCCTCAGGCAATCAAATACAATACAAACGACACATTATTTGCTTTTAGCAGTAAAAAAGAAATACTCAATCCTAATAAGGGTATTTTTTTTAGGTGTGTACATTTTAAGTCTAAAAGAGATATTTTTATAATCCGTAGTCATTCCCACGCAGTAATACAACTGATGTGGACCTATCCGAGGAAAGATGTAGCTGAAGGCAGGAAGCGGCTGATACTTCTTGTTGGGAGTACTTTATTCCATTTTTATTTTTAGTGGGAGTATTTTCCTGTGTTTAGGGAGTAAAAGTAGCTGGCAAGCCACTTACCTGTAGAGCTTGGTGGAGGGTTTTCCAACGGTTGCCAACAAAACTTTACAAATGCCTTCTTGATTTTATTCACCACAGGAGAGACTACACAAAGGCTTCTAAAAATGATGCGATTGCGGTAAGTCGCAGGATAGCCATGATGTACTACTGTTTCCTTCCACCGAGTTTCAAGCTCTCCTGTTTACACCCGAAGTTAATAGATGTAGTATACATTTTTTTTTAATCAAATTTTGTTATAATTTTGTAACACATCAAATCAGCATTAATCCACGGCACCTGAGAAACATTTGGCTCATGTCAGTGTTTGAAATGTCTCCTCCTTTCTCCCTCCCTGTTCAACCCATGCATAGTCCAAAAAAAGAACCACGGTCGCAGCCGCCTGCCACCTCCCGTAACCACTAACCTTTCCCCAGCAGTTCAATGCCCGTATTTGGTAAAGAAGGGGAGCCACTGGCTTTCTATGTCCGTGCGAGTCTCATCAAGCAGGTAAGATATTCCATGTCATATATTGTCCGTGCCTTCTGCACCCACTCCTGCTCTGACGGAGCACCCCCTTCTTTTCCAGTGATGGGCTACACAACTTTGCACTGCCATCGGCAAAGTGTGCACTATATGGCTCTCCACCCGAACATCCTCATTTTCCATATCTACCCCAAACAATAATAAACTCAGCGATCGCCCCCGTTGTACCCCATCCAGGTGCTTAAGCCAAGGCAACACTTCAATTCAGTATCTTTGTATAAGGGAGCACCCCCACCACATGTGGTAATAGCGACCCCACGGCTGTCCACATCTGCAGCATCTCGGGTCGGCCCCTGCATGCATCTTAGCAAGCCTTGCCGGCGGGTATTGCCAATGGTGGATTATCTTGTAGGCCTGCATTCTGTATTGCAAGGACCGCGTGGACTTCCTCACCCCCCTACAAATAGCCACCCATTTCTGATCTGTGATGTCTATTGCCAAAGCCCTGGCCCACTTCTCCCTTGCTGGCACACAATCAGCAAGATCCCCCCTGGCTCAATTCAGCATACAGACTTGATATCCGCCCGTTGGTACCACCGTCCTGCAATAGGGTCCTTTTGAAGGGGGTAAGTTCCCTACAAACGTTCTCTTCCCATCTAGAACTCGTCATCACCCCTTGAGTTGTAAATAGTAGAAGACAGAGTTTTCCTATGCACAGGCGTTCCTCCAACCTGGGCAGGGGTACAAATGTATCGCCCCCCCCACATCTGCCCTGCCCTTGAAAGTCCTGCCTCATACCAAGCCTGATAGCGCGCTGGTTCCTTAATCCAGTCTCGCAGGGGCTGTGCCCATATACAGCTGAGTGGCAATGGCTACGTCGACAGCCAACGGAACACCCCTCCTCCCACCACACCGACCACTAAAAAACCACTAAGATTGGATGCATCAGCACTCTTCGAGGGATATCTTTCTGTGAGACCAAAAACCGCTTTCCTAGCGTAACTAGAGTCAGGACATGATTATCTATATGGACCCATTGCTTCTCCAAGCTCGGGTCCAGATGGTACACCATGATCAATAATTGCGCCGCCCTATAGTATTCTACCAAGTTGGGGAAACCCACCCCTCCTTCGTACCCTGGCAGGACCTGTGTTCTATACGCCACCGTTGGTCTCGCACCCGCCCACAAGAACCATAGTAAGGCGTTCTGAATGTTAGCCAAAAAGGGGCTGGGACAACTATCGGGAGCATCTGGAACAGAAACAGAAATTTAGGAAGGACTGTCATCTTAATGCAGTTTAGGACGGCTGCCCATTAAAGAGCAAGCCGCCTCCAACGGTGTAGGTCAAGCTATATCTTGTCCCAGAGTGGGATATAATTCCTGTCAAACAGGTCTGCCATCTCTCTTGTAATATCAATCCCCAAGTATTGAAATTCCTCCTGTTGCAACTTGAACCCCATGTCCATCAGAAAGTCCCCGTCCTCTCCCGTCCCATTTCCAACCAGAAATACCACAGACTTTTCAATGTTAACTTTGTACCCCGACAGTTCCCCGTATATTCAGAGACCCTGCCAAAGCGCTGGGACCTAAGCCCCTGAATCAGTGACATGAAGGAGTGCATCATCCGCAAACACACTTACTTTACAATCCCTTCCCCTAGGTGATTGCTCCATAGTCGATCCCTCAGGGTTCCATCACTAATGCACATAACCGGGGGGAGAGGGAACAGCCCTGTCTAGTGCCCCGATCCAAGTTTATCGCCCTTAACACCCCTTCATTGACTACCACTCTGGCCCGCGGAGTGGAGCACAGGGCCACAACCCACTCTATCCAATAGGCCCCTATACCAATCCTTCCCAAGACCCCCATAAAAAATGATCAGTTCACTCGGTAAATTTTTTTTTTCGGCATCTAGGGAGAGAAGCACAGCCCCCTTTCTCCTCACTTCCGGGGCAGAAAGTATGTGTAGAGTCATGCGCAGATTGTCTGTTCCGAATAAATCCTGTCTGGTTGGGGTGTGCCAACTGTGGCAGGAAACACCTCCAGCCGCGATGCTAATATCCTGGCAAATATCTTGGCATCAGTGTTTAATAAAGAAATGGGATGATATGAACCACAATATGTGGGGTCCTTGCCCTGTTTAGGTATAACCGCCATAAGTGCCTCAGGAAAGAGGGAGGAATATCCACTGCACCCCAGGTCGCGTTAAAGGTACTAGTCATGGGGCCCGCTAGCAGTTCCTGAAGCTGTTTGTAAAAGGCAGAGATATAGCCATCTTCTCCCGGCCCTTTACCCGACTGAAGATGGGCTATGGCTTCCAACACTTCCTTTCCTGTAATTTCTGCCTCTCGCATGATGCTTTCAACCTCCGTCAAGCTCGGTAACGGGAGCCCCCCCAGTATTTCTGTATAGCCCCTTCCCTTTCATCCGAGGGGCCGCTCATACAAGGTCTAACAGAACTGTGCAAAACATTCAGGAATGTCACCCTGACATCCAAGAAGGTCCCCTTCCTTACCTCGTATGCATGTCACTCTCTTCTCCACCCTTGGTTCCTACATGCTATTAGCCAGTAGGGTCCCCACCCGGTCTCTCCTCTCATAATACCTCTGTCTGGCATAGCACAAGTCTTTCTACACTCCCCCAATCAAGAGCGGATGTAACTCCTGTCTCTCATCTTGCATCATTGGCCAGCAACCTCTCCCGATCAACCCCTGTTGTGTTAGCTGTGTCCATGTCCGTTTAAGGTCCCCCAGCAACCTCTCCTCTACCAGCCCTCTCTCTCGTTTCTTCCGAGCGCCCTCCTTTATGAGGAGGCCCCTGAACGTGGCTTTGTCTGCCTCCCATAACATTTTCCACTCCACCTCCCCCGGACACCAGGTTTCGAAGAAGTGCCCAATCTCTTTTTGCAAATAGTCCCGAAAGACAGTGTCCCTTAGGAGTCCGTCATTACACCTCCACCTTGGGGTCCCACACCATCCTTCCTCCATCCACTAATCTAATACTACCATCTGGCAGTCTGACCAGGTCACTGATTCCACTTTCGGGGACACTACCATGGTCACCTGCTCCCTGGCGACCAGCAAAAAGTCAATTCTCGTGTAGGTCTGATGTGGGTGCGAGTATAACCACCCGCCTGAGGGTATGTAGATCTCCACACATCCTCCCAGAAGTGGTCCTGAAGCAGCTGTGCAAGTGCCTTATGTTCCCTACCCATGGCGTGACTCAGGCCCCCTGTGCTGACCACCAGTCTACAGCCAAGTCCACGATGGCATTGAAATCACAGCCCACCAAGGTAAGCCCCTCACCCCATTCCTCCAACACTAGAAAGATTCTTATGAGAAAAGCCAGTTGGTGCACATTGGGGGCATACAAGGATGCCAGTGTGATCATTGTCCATTCAGATGACCCTTTACTGCCACAAATCATCCTCCAAAGCCCCTCTGCACCTCTACTTCCGGCAAATCTACAGAGCGTGTCAGGACGATACCCACTCGCTCCTTCTTACTGGATCTATGAGAGGCCCAGTATACATGCCCAACATTCGCCCCCTTCAATGCCCGCTCTACTCCCTTCCTGTAGTGGGTTTCCTTTAAGAAGAGTACCTCTAACTGGACCTTGTGAAACAACCCAGCCGTTAATGACCGCGTGTTCTGGGAGTTCAGCCCCTTTTCAATAAGTGTGGCTGCCTTCCAATGAACCATTATCCGGCTTCAATTGAAATCTCCGTACCATCCGCTGCTGCAACTGAGCTATGCATGCAACCCCCACTACAATCCCCCCCATCATCCAGCACACTCCATCTAACATGTTTGGGCAACAGCGTCCGTCCAGAGTCTTCAACGCCGCTCCTCCGAGACACCTGGGAATCCCCAAGTCACTAGGGTGACAACAAGCCAGCCTCGCAAAGTTCTTTTGACCTTATACTGATTTCTAATCTCTTGTTAAGGGTTTCCATTTGTTTGTTACTCTCCTCTTTACTTTTACTACAAAGCTTTATTCTTCTATTTTCTCAGGGTAAGGTAATCCAATCTTTAATAGTCTCTCTCTCTCTCTCTCTCTCTCTCTCTCTCTCTCGAGATTCTCTTCCCTTCTATGTAATTCACAAACTTTGTTCTCTTTATTGTCTCTGTCAGACATATATATCAGTTAATTCTTCTAAGGGATTTCTCTTATAGTGTTGCTTTCTTTCTTAATTCGACTTTCTTTACTGTGTCTGAGATGCGTATGAATACTCCCATAAAGATTCTCATTCACCTCTCGTGCTTTCACTCTTCTACTTTCATTATCTTGACTGGGACGAGTAAGAGTAGTCCCACAATGAATCTTATTCACTTCTCTGGTTTTCAATATTTTATTCTCATTATCTTGACTGAGACGAGTATGAGTAGTCTCGTAACGATTCTTATTCAATTCACAGGCTTTCAATGTTTCAATGATCATTGAAGCAGCAGTGTGATCTTGGCAGCTGAATGCACTGACAACAGACGTGACCGCGCCTGTTGACAAGATGACGACTGCATCCTAAAGGAGTGGATCCTTCCACCTCTTAATCTGAGCCACTAAGCTCCTCGGATTCGACCACATAGGACCCTCCACTCGTAAAGACACTCCTGTCCTGATGAAGGCTTACACCATTAGAGCTCACCTAGCTCCATCCAAAATGGCCGAAACACTGTTGTGTTGACATGTATTATATGTTCTTGTTCAACTCTCGATTCTCTTCACGCTGCTTCATAACCCTTGTCTCAGTTAAATGGAATTCTCCATTTAAAGTGATACTCACAGTGTCTTGCTCACAGTAGCACCTACTTCTCTCTCCCGGTGAGGTCCCACTTGCCTGGACCGCTAGGGAGGGTGTGGCAGAGCGATAAAATATCAGATTCAGGTCACCAAATTACCAGATGACAATGTTCAATTTAATATATCTGTACAAGTCGCAAATTATGTGTTTTATCACTATATAGCCCTATTAGCCTCTAGGCGTTGCTGCTCTTGTTTAGGAGCATATGAGTTGCTTTTAGTATCAGAACCAGGGTTTGAGTTGACAGGACTACCTCTACCAACTGGTGATTAAAACAGAGAGGAATTCCAGACAAGAGGATTAGTCCATGTCACTCAGTAAAAAGACATATATATATATATATATAGTTTTTCCGTCTTTAAATGGTAATTTGGTGACCTGAATCTGATATTTTATTGCTTAATCACTGGATAGGGAGATTTCTTTCTGCTATCCCTTTTAGATAGGCGGTGCATCACCCGTCTCCTAGGGAGAGATTCATTGGGTTAGGAAAAGGGTGTTCTTCATTTGAGGGAGAATCTGCATATGTGTACCATTTAACATTTAAGATTATCGGTTTGTCTCTTCTTTAATTGTGTTCTCCAATACCGTTCTTTAGTGTTACAGCCATCTGTAAAAATTACATGAAATCAAAAGTCCACTGATATAACTTATTTGAATTTGTAGGGAGAGAGGGAGGCAGGATTGGCAGGGCTGAAGAAGACATATGTCTGTCCCCTGTATAAACTACTAACTGTGTTATTCTCATATGGCCTTTGCCTCCGAAAAGTATTTTGTATGGTGGGGGTATAGGTAGAGGAAGTTTACCAGAGACCCCTCAATTGGCATAGCAGCCATACCCATCCACTAACATAATAATTGAAAGTTCCTACTTCGCAGTACAACACCTCCCGTAACAAGAGCTATGACTCGCATGAGACAGTAGCAGGGTGGAGACAAATGGGTTGTTGGCAGTGTGCGAAAACTGAAGTTGGCTCATCCGCTTGTGCCCGGGGATTTGTCATCCAGGTGGCCAGCATACGGTCATCGCTTTTGGATCCACTTCCTGGCAGTGGACCAGTGCAGGAGGATCACCTGGGTGAGGGGTCTTCGGGAACTGGAAGTAGGACACCGGATGGCGAGACACAGTATCTTCTTCCCTGTAACACCGTTACCACCCATTTTACCAGGTAGGATACTTAGTCACTCGCCCCTCCTTTTTACAACACAAACACTTTCTCACAAACAGCTCACTGTGAGCGAAAACAGACCAACACCCAAGCTGTATACCTGACATATCCCAATTCAATGGTCAGGCAATTACTGATCATTACACACACCTTACTTTCATCACACTCTCCCACACGGAAAAAAGGCGGAGCATGAAAGCACACTCGGAGCGAGGCAAAGCACACAAGGAAGCAACAGTTCTAAGATGGCAGTTTAATACAAGGCAAAAAAAGCAAGACCGAAAAGGATTACAAGGAGGGAAGTGCCCTTGATCTTTTTACCGAAGACTGTTACTTTCATGAGCCTTCGAGAATAAGAAACGTAAGACCAGCAATCAAGGCTGAAGAATCGTGCATTCTGTGTCAGAGGTACCGGGGGCTCTCACACGCCCATAGTCAAGGCAGGGAGAATAGTTTGCCACCGCCGAACTGTCCTTTGCTCCTATAATAAAGCAGCACAAGTGAAGTCAGCACAACCGGTGAGTTGGGGAGACAGATACCAGACCAGTCTGTGTTGAAGCCAAGGTTACAAGCAATGAAAACTGAAGAGTACAGTATATGAAACGTGTGGCAAGAGGGTTAAATTAAACAGAAGAGCAGTGACTGAACTTTGAAGCAAAAATACAATACCACAGACAGAGTGGTCCGGTACCACGTGGGTGCTCATTCAAAAATCTCGGTTAGGTATCCAGCTGAAAGGAGGCAATTGTAAAAGTGATAAAGAGTTGTGAAATCGAATTGGTCCTGCAACGGGTCAAGCAAAACCTGTGCACATTCGAAAGTCTTCGATAATTTTTGAAAGAGTATATGAAGTTGGCCCGAGACCTGCGGAGGGAGATCAGCTAAAAGCTTTTGGTTAAAGCAAGTTTGTGTTAAGAGTTACGTTTAAAATTTAAATTGGTCCGAGCCCGGCGGAGGGAGACTAATTGTGTAAAAAAGGATCTGAGCCCAGCTGAGGGTGATCCGTGGTGAACCGCGAGTCACCTGAGAAAGAATATACTACGAGAAATTGGATGCATAAATAAAATAGGAACACTGTGTTGAGAGGATCTGAGCCCGGCTGAGGGGGATCCGAGTTGAATGGCGAATCGCCTAAGAAATTGAGTACTTGTGAAAATCTGAAAGAGGAAAGGAGCTTATTGTTTGTTTATTGCATCAGACCCTCTAAATCAAGTGACTTTGGAAAGCAAAGAGATTCGGGCACGAAAGGCCCTGATGCTAATGTTTGAACTGTATCCTTGTGCTAGAGAAGCCAGAGACTGTGCTAAACTCGAGTGCACCGCCTTGTCCCGTGCTGAAAATGTGGGGAAAGGAGGACAACGGCCTGAACATCCTGACATTGATTGATTGATTGTTTATTTGTATAGCGCCTATACACACAGTGTTTCAAAGCGCTTCAAGGAGGGAGGGAACATGGGAGATAAACAAATTACATTCTTTCAAGTCCTTGATACAATTCAGAATGTGAAATAACTATCGTAATAGGCCTGGCGACATTTCTGATAGTGCAAGTGCTGAAACAATTAGGGAGGGGAGGGGTAGGGAAAGAAAAATGGGAACAAAACAAGCAGGAACATTACTATGTCTGACGACAATTGATGTAGTGCATGAGTATAACAAGATGAAAGGGAGGGTAAGGTGAGGGGAAAAGGGGAGGGACAAACAAATGACTATCCTGTAAGGTCCGGTGACGGGCATAGATCAAGAAGGGGAAAAGGTGGGGAGAAGACAAGGGGGGCAGGGGGGACAGGCAAGGTCCTAACAAAGGTCGAGGGACAAGTGGTAGGACTAAGTGCCAACGGCTAAAAGGACAGAGGGAGGGGGGAGGGAGTGGGAGGGTGGCTGCAAAGACAGGCAGTTAGGATAGTGCCGGAAGGCAGGAGGGGCAAGTGTGGGGAGGAGGGGAAAGAGAAGGAAGATAACAGAAGAGAAGAAGAAGAGCAGGAAGAGGGGGTGGGAGGAGGACATGAGCCATCGGACATGTCTATAAGAGTAAACATAATATGTGAAAGGGTACAGAGAGGAGTGGGAGGGCGAGAACAATACAAGGATAAGTGGAGGAACAACACGGGGCAATCAGAGGGGGGGTGGGGGTACAGCGGGAACAACATAGGACATCGGGGGTGAGAGAAAAGCGGGAACAACATGGGGCAATGGGGGGGATCAGCGGGAAAAACATCACAGGGCAAAAAAGGGGGTGGGCGGGGGTACAGCGGGAACATCAAAGGGCATGGGGGGTGAGAGAAAAGCGGGAACAACATGGGGCAATGGGGGGGATCAGCGGGAAAAACATCACAGGGCAAAAAAGGGGGTGGGCGGGGGCACAGCGGGAACATCAAAGGGCATGGGGGGACAACGGGAACAACACTGGGCAATGGGGAGACAGCGGGAACATCACTAGGAGACACTTGCGGAGGGTAGGGGGGACATGGAGACATGATGGGGCGGGGGGACATGGAGACACTGGCAGGGGGCAGGGGGGACATGGAGAAACTGGCAGGGGGGAGGGGGGACATGGAGACACTGGCAGGGGGTAGGGGGGACGTGGAGAGACTGGCAGGGGGACATGGAGACACTGCGGAGGGCAAGGGGGACGTGGAGACACTGGCAGGGGGGACATGGAGACACTGGCGGGGGGCAGGGGGGACATGGAGACACTGGCGGGGGCAGAGGGACATGGAGACACTGGCAGGGGGGACGTGGAGACACTGGCAGAGGGACGTGGAGACACTGGCAGGGGGGACATGGAGAACTGGCAGGGGGCAGGGGGGACATAGAGACACTGGCGGGGACAGGGAGGGACGTGGAGACACTGGCGGAGGGACGTGGAGAGACTGGCAGGGGGGACATGGAGACAATGGCAGGGGGCAGGGGGGACGTTGAGACACTGGCAGGGGGCAGAGGGGACGTTGAGACACTGGCAGGGGGGACGGTGAGACACTGGCGGGGGCCCAGGGGGGATGTGGAGACACTGGCAGGGGCAGGGGGGACATGGAGACCCTGGCAGGTGGCAGGGGGGACGTGGAGACACTGGCAGGGGGGACGTGGAGACACTAGCAGGGGGCAGGGGGGACATGTCATTTTGTGAACACTTCTTTATTTTTTGTAACATTGTTTCCCACACTATTTGTATTTAGAGGTAAGGATTGGCAATAGGTTTATTAGTGTAGACCCTTTTATGTTGCCCAGACACCAGTAGGGCTGCGTTATTATTATTTGATGGTCATAGCTTGCTCCCATCTGTAGTTTTAGGATTAGATAAACAAGTTACTCTCTTACCTGGTAACATTCTTTCAATGGGACGGTCCGAGGACGTATTCCATATCTATGAGAGTAATCACCACAGCTGTGCTGCTTCGGAAAATCTTTCGGCGTATGCGTCCTGCGTCGATGACGTCGATACGCTGTCCTCGAGGGCCTCTGTCGAGCCGACGTCACCGGATGTTATAAGTAGGACGCACGACGCCCGTAGCCTCAGTTGTAGTTTTTTTCTCCAGAACGTGTAGCACCAATCTTCTGCCAGTATGACCACAGAAAGCCTTGCGGAAACTTAAGCTGCAATCGCATAAGACATTCTGTAGTGGGGAAGGCAGGGAGGGAGAGATATGGAATACGTCGTCGGACCATCCCATTGAAAGAACGTTACCAGGTAAGAGAGTAACTTGTACTTCGAGGGGATTGGGTCCTCCGACGTATTCCATATCTATAACAGACTCCCAAAGCAGTACCAACGTAAGGAGGTGGGAAAATAATTTAGAATATACAAATTTAGAATGCCCAATCAAGTTGCAGAGTAAAGGATCGCCTTGCCAAAGGCCAGATCCTGCCCATGGGAAGAATCTAGGGAGTAGTGACGTACAAAAGTATGGACCGAAGCCCAAGTGGCTGCTTCACAGATGTTACGAATAGGAACACCCCTCTGCAGAGCAGTAGAGGAAGCCATACCCATAGTCGAGTGGGCCCGTAAGCCTACTGGAGGGTCCTTACCCGCCCGGCGGTAACATTCAGAAATTGCCAAGATAATCCATCTAGACAAAGTCTGCTTAGTCACAGCTTGTCCCAAAAGCCTTCCAGCGTAACCAATAAAGAGCTGATCGTCCACTCTGACCCGGGACATGTGTGAAATGTAGAAACCTACAGCTCTCCTAGGATCCAGCCTATGGAGCCTCTCCTCTTCCTGACCAGGATGCGGAGGAGGATAAAATGCCGGAAGAATAACCTTTTGGCTTAAATGAAATTCCGACACCACCTTCGGAAGAAATGAAGGACGAACTCGAAGAACAACCCTGTCCTTATGAAACACAGTGAAGGGGGCTTAACGGAAAGTGCCTTTAACTCACTCACTCTGCGAGCGGAAGTGACCGCAACTAAAAATACAGTTTTCAGGGTCAACAGTCTCAAAGGACAAGAATGTAAAGGCTCAAATGGAGCACCCATCAGAAACTTGAGAACAAGGTTCAAATCCCAACCGGGCACCTGGAAAGGTGACGGAGGGAACACATTAGTGAGCCCTTTTAGAAACTGAGAAATTAACGGAATTTTAAAATAAGAACACTCCTCAGACGAGCGCTTAAAGATGGACAGCGCCGCCAGGTAACCTTTAATGGTACCCAACTTCAAGCCCCTGTGCGCTAAAGAAAGCAAAAAAGACAGAACCACAGGAATGTCACATGAAAAAGGATCAACATTCTTAACCCTGCACCAGTCGCAGAACTTTCTCCAATGGCAACGGTACAGGGACTGAGTTGCCGGCCGCCTGGCCGAAAGCAACACCTCCATCATGTCTTCAGGGAGGTCCCAATCCCTATACCTCAACCTTTCAGAAGCCAAGCGTGAAGGTTGAGGGATCTGACCTCTGGATGGAGACCCTGATTCCCCTCCCGTGAGAGCAGATTGTCTCGGTAGGGAAGACGACGTGGATGGCAGGGGGTCCCCCAAAGGGCGAAGATCTCCAGGAGAATCTCCTGAGCCAACTCCCACTCGTGAGAGATTGCGCTCTGCCTGCTCAGAGCGTCCGCCGTATCGTTTTTGTCCCCGGCCAGATGAACTGCCGAGATCGAAATTTCCTGCTGGATGGCCCAGCACCAGAGCTGCATCGCCTCCCTGCACAGAGTTAGTGACCCTGCCCCCCCCCCCCTTTTTGTTGAGGTAGTGCATGGCCACTGTGTTGTCCGTTAGAATCAGGACATTCTTTCCTCGCACAGTCGGCAGAAAAGCCTTCAGGGGAAGCCTGACGGCCCTCAGCTCCAAAAGATTGATATGGAGTCTGGACTCCGACGGAGACCAACGACCGCGGACTGTCGGCTCGTTGGCATGAGCTCCCCATCCGTGAGGGACGCGTCTGTCACGATCGTCACCTCCGGCAAGGGTAGCCAAAACGGAGCCCCCCTCATCAGATTGCCTTCGACGGCCCACCACAGAAGGTCCTGGGCGACTGAGGGCGACACCTGAACGGACTGAGTCCGACATCCTGCCGGAGGACTGTGACCACTGGAGCTTGAGAGCCCATTGCAGAGATCTCATCCGCAACCTGGCCTCTGGCACCAGAAGAATGCAGGATGCCATGAGGCCGAACAACCTCAAGAACTCGAACGCTGGGAGACTCTGGGCATGTTGAAACCTGTGCACCATCTGCTGAATGTGGTGAGCCCTCACTTGGGGAGGGAAACACTGCCCCAGGGGCGTGTCGAGCACTGCTCCGATGTACTGGAGCCGCTGAGTTGGCGTCAAGTGGGACTTCTTTAAGTTGAGGGAGAAGCCCAGCTTGTGAAGTGAGTGGCAGGTGACGGACAGATGATCCAGGACTTGCTCGGGAGAGCACGCCCTGATCAACCAATCGTCCAGGTAGGGGTAGACGTGAATCCCCCCTTTACTGAGATACGCTGCACCACCACCATGAGCTTGGTAAAGACCCTCGGGGCGGTGGTCAATCCGAACAGCTGGACCTGAAACTGAAAGTGCGAGTCGCCAACCGCGAACCTCAGGTACTTATTGTACTTGGGATGGATCTGCACATGAAAATAAGCGTCCTTGAGGTCGAGAGACACCAACCAGTCCCGAAGTTGAAGGGCCTGGAGGACTTGAGAAATATTAACAGTCTTGAACTTGTCCTTCCTGAGGAGCTTGTTCAAACCGCGCAAGTCCATGATGGGTCTCAATCCCCAGTCTTTTTTCGAAATCAAAAAATAAGAGGAATACCATCCCTTGTTCCTCTCCGCTACAGGCACCAGTTCTATGGCACCTTTCTCCATCAGGGATTGAATTTCCTGCGCAAGGAGCGGATCCGAAGGTCTGCAACCTGTCAAGAATCTCGTCAGCCTTGCTGCCAAAAAGATGTTCACCATCAAAGGGCATGTTGAGGAGGCGGGCTAGCACATCAGGAGCAAAACTCGACTTCCGCAACCACGCAAACCTGCGTATTACGGTGCTTGCCGCCATGGACCGGCTGACGCAATCAACCATGTCCAGACCCGACTGAACGGATTCACACATGGCATCCTTGCCATCCTACACAATAGAAAGGAAACCATCCCATTCCTCCCCTTCAGGAATATGATCAGCCGCTAGGGAAATACAGTTCCACAGAATGTGCGTGAAACGAGACAAGACACAAAAGGAGTTGGCAGCCTGAAGCGCCATACCCCCAGAAGAAAATACCTTCTTCGCCCAGCCGTCAAAATGTTTGTCGTCCCCATCAGGAGGGATGGTAGGGTACGACGCCTGCTTTGCTGGGGCCGTAGCCGCCTGCACCACCAAACTCTCCAGAGTAGGGTGTGTGGTCAAGTAGCAGGGGTCGCCACTGGCTGGGTGATATTTCTTCAGCAAGGACTTGCTCACTGCCGGGAGACTCTCCCGAGAAGTCCAAGCCGCCGCCGCCACCCTTCTCTCCAAGGCCATATGGAATTGCAACACCGAGTCAGTTGGAGGACCTCGGTCCAGGATATCAGTCAGGTCATCCTGCTGAAAATCCCCAGGGGGGCAGACCACCCCAGGTAATCCGTGACTCTCGACATGAGGCGCCAGTATGAGGAGTCGGCATGCGTGCCAGGCTCCGGTCTACCAAACTCCACCTCCGGAGAGGTGTCTAGACCACTGGCGTCATGCAGCGACTGACGCAGGTCCCCAAGTTGACTATGACCAGAAACAATGTCATTAGGAACCCCTGCAGGAACCTCACCTTCCTCAGACCCCTCATCCACCTCAGAAATATAATCCAGAGGCTGGAAGGAGGGTACAAAAAAGGTACAAAGACATGTTTAGCCTTGGCCAGCACCTTCCTGGGGGGTGCCACTGTGCAACGGGGCACCTCTGACAAAGCCACCTCGAAAGGCGTCCAGGGCATTGATGGAATCGGCGTCGATGTGGAGCGCGGCGCCGACAGCTTCGACGGCGTCGACACAGCCCTCGAGGGTGGAGCCCGAGCGTGTCTCTCGACAGCCTGGGCGCCAATGGCGTCGACGACTTCCTCGGAGGCGGGGCCTCGAGAGAGTCCGTCGACGACCTCAGCGTCGCCGGCATCGATGTCTTCCTCGAAGACTTCACAGGTTCTCGCGGTCTCAAGGGCGTCGAGGACCGAGACCTGGAACGGGCATGTCTAGAGCGACCATCCTTGTGCGACCGGGACCTCGAAGGCGCCCGGTGGTCGCGACGACTGCTTGAGCCAAAAGGCGGACGAGCGGTGTCACTAGCACGGCCACGACCAGCGTCCTCAGACGGCACGGACGGACCGGAGCCCTGCGATTGAAAAATCGCCAATATCTCCTTTCCGAAGGAATCCCATTCATCAGGAGTGGAATGCTTGTTGGGACAAGCAACCCGCCGACGGGCGGAGTTCTCAGAAGAGGACGGGGAAGGCGACCTGTGACAGCGCTTCCTGGAGTGCCTCAAAGAGGCAGAGGAATGGCAGGACCGACTCCCAGATCGAGAACCCCCAGACTCACGACGACGATGCGGCGAGTCGCCCCTCGAATCGTCCGTCGAAAAAAGACCAGTGGAACGTGACTTCCGGGGCTTGGCCACCTTACCGACCAACAGCTTCTTCTTACGCCCCCGCAAGGCCTTCGATGTGAGCGATTGGCAGTCGACACAGTCGTCCGTATCATGGTCCTCCCGAGGCACCAGAGGCAAGCGTTGTGCATATCCGTTAGTGACATCTTGGACCCGCACACCCGACACTTCTTAAACCCAGACCGTGGGGTGGAAGAAGCCGAAGACATCATACAATAGCAATGAAGAAACAGGTTTGAAGAACTGAAAGAACAGGATTCAGTAGAATCGAGGCGTGCCAAGATCTCCGAAGCGAACACGTTCGTGGAAAAAACGGAACTGAGGCTACAGGTGTCGTGCGTCCTACTTATAACATCCGGTGACGTCGGCTCGACGGAGGACCTCGAGGACAGCGTATCGACGTCATCGATGCAGGACGCAGATGCTGAAAGATTTTTCCGAAGCAGCACAGCTGTGGTGATTACTGTCATAGATATGGAATACGTCGGAGGACCCAATCCCCTCGAATGGCATTTTTCAAACCCTTTTGAAGTTCAATAAACACACTTGAACTGTGGTCACTTGTGTCTGTCTTACTGTTCATACCATGCTTTCTTACAGCAGAGAGAGATCCATGAAGTGAAGGCCAACAGGGAACCAATCAGTTGGTAGAGGTGTTCAGAGGGCACCAAATGTGTGTGGATGAGGCCAGAGGAAGTGTATCAGCATCCTGGGTGTTGACCTGCATTCCTATTGAGTGGTTTAAGCTGGAGAAACACATCCCGCAGGAGGATGGCTCATGATAAGATATGTTGGGTGACAACCAACGAGTCCCCTTAAGTAGAAGCTTTGAACAGCGATTTCAAACAATAGCCCCTCAAAATAATGACCATCCTGAACTGCACACTATGCTCAACAAATGGAGGAATTTGTGGAGGGATCATTTTGTGAAGTTGAGAGGGTCATTGCAAGAAAAGGAGCAGAGGCAGCCTAATCCCGAGGATTCCCTACATGAAGGGATGATGGCTGACCAGAGGGTCCTTCTTAAATTGATGAATGCCTTCCATTCCGATCTGAATCTGGCGCTGGAAACAGCAAAATCAGTAAGAGATGTTATTTTGAAACTCGAGGAATTAACCAACAGAGGTGCGAGTAAGGAGCAGGCCCTTCGTGGTCTGTAGGTCAGGATATCCCTACTTTAGCAGCAGAGGGGAGGAGTCACCACCTTCTTCAGGGATGTTGAGGTGATTCAATATTGCAGAAAGTAAAGTATGTTGAAGCTACATGCAAAAGTAAAGATTTTGGAGGACTTTAGGAGAGTGTACCAACTTTCTGTACTAAGGGTACCACTAGCGACTAGGGTGGTCTATGATGGTGATACTCCACTCATTGCTGCAGATATGATGCAAAGCCTGCGTTCAGCACTTTTGAAGTAGAAATAGGCTGCTATGGTAGATTAAGGTTGATTCTATTGCCCTGTGTTGCTTACCTGCAGTTGGCTCCTTTTGATATAGAGATCTGTTGAGCCAGAAAGGTATCACAGCATCTATAGGCTTCCCAATCAATGTACGAGTAGACTTCCTAGGGAAGTGTTATCATATTAATCAGGAGATTGCTGCCAGAGTGTTTCTGCATTGCTTAGATGTGGAGCGCTCTTGAGATAATAGTCTGAGGAGGGCCTACGTTTTGGGGGACACATGGGTACAGCCTTTCTGAGCCGGTGCATGAGATTCACAGGGGGAGTGCTATGTGAGTGATGATGGTATTAGGTGCGTGCTTATGGGATGGGACTCTTTGATATGACTGGTCTCTTCTTGGTTAAAATTTGCACTTACATGGTTTGTATTTGTACACGCCTCCCCAGGGCAGTCAAGTGTTTAGTATTTGTTTCATGTGAGAATTAATACTTGTTTTGTGGGTTGTGCTTATTGTAAATACTACCAGAGAAACAAATAGTAAATAGAGTGCATTTATATATCTAAGTTTTGAGGAGACTGGATTAATAATATTATTTTATTTGTATAGCTGTCAATAATTTTACATATAGGTATAGTTTTCATCAAAGTACTTCACAGCAAATCTCAGCGTGTAGGGGCTATAGGAGAAAAGGAGTGCAACTGAAATTGGATAACCAGAGTATGGTGAGCGGGAAATGAAGAAGGCTATGAGGCAGAGCAGGAGGGCCAGGCAGAAACGAACAGTAACTGTGACAAAATCCCCTACCTCACCCCGTTGGTGGATGGTGGGGATGGCAAGGCGGTCGGATGCCACTACAAGTGATGTGATGCAGAGCCCTAAGGTAGAATGGTGGCTAACCCCATCATGACATATGCAGAGGGGTAGGGGCTTGTCACACTCCAACCACAGATCATCTCACCCCTTTAAGTGAATGAAGGAGCAGAGGTCCTGTGGAGCCAGCAGCACCCACACACTCACATTCACTTGTGTGGGGCAGAAAACGCTCAAAGAGGAACAGAGGGAGCTGAGCTAGGCCAGGAAATCAGCAGTACTCAAGTCGGTCCTCACACCACTCTCATACAATTAACAGATATGCCAAGAGAGTCCACCCTGAGTGCAGGGCAAGAGTGTCACACCAGAGAGAAGACCGGCCAAGGGGAGCACTCACCAGCCACTAGTTCCGCATCAGGATGGAAAGCCCTCCCCAAAGGTGGGGCTCACCAGCCAATTCCTATACAAGCAGCCTAAGGAAGAAGAGGGGAGTTAGGCACTCCAAGATGTCATACACTGTGCTTGAAGCTGTGGACCAGCAGACCCTGGAGACCTGCTAGACTCTGAGGACTATGAATCCCAAGTTCCCCCTACCACACCTAGAGAATGAGGTTACCTTAACCCAGAGAAAGGCAGGGAGACAGACATGGTGTGGCAGGCAGAGTGAGGACCATGCAAGGGAAAAGCGAGCCAGTCCCACATCAGCCAACTCCAGGGGTGGAGTCAGAAAGCCTATCCTCATCCTAGCTAATGCACTTAAATCTCCTTACACCAGAGAAACTGGAAGGTGGGAAAAACCTTATAAAAGGCAGTGTCTGTGCCAGAAGGCTGGGGGAGTAAGGAGGAAGGGTTCATTTGGAGCTGGCTAGAGAGGTGAACAAAAGGTGCTTGAGGCAGGAGACTGGAGGAGAGCCCCTGGAGTCTGGTTTAAGCAGGAGACGGCGGTAAGAAGGTAGGGGAAGAGAGTAGCAAGTTGGAAGAATTGAGAAAAATGTGAGACAACTTGAGGAAGGGGCTAGAAAAGATAAGTTAATGGAGAAGTTCACCAAACTGATGGAGGAAGTCAGGAGGAGGTGGCAGAGAAGATCAGGATATTGGTGGAGGAAGTAAGGAAGAGGAGCTAAAACACTATGACGCAGGAGTTGGTAAAGTGAAGGAGGGAGTTCGAGGAATTGAACAGGAGGTGAAAGCTTTTGAGGGGGAGATGGTAAAGCAAAGGAGCTGTTTGGAGAAACTGAGGAGGAAGAGATGCAATATCTTGACAAAGGGATAGGTAAGGTGGAGGAGGTGGCAGGTGAGAGACATGAGGAGGAGATGGTAGGGGAGAGTCAGCAGGAGAGGGTTGGTGAAGGAATGAAGTAGGTGGCAGGCAAGAGTGCTACACAAGGTCGGGCAACCTCACAAGGTGGAAGCAGATAAACTAATTATAGGATGAAGATAGACAGATAAGGGCATTTCCGAAGACCAGGGGGCAAATGCAAGAGGGGGAAGGGGAAACAGCATGAGGCATGATGTCTATGATGGTAATTACAAGAGGATTAGTGAGCTGAAGAAAGGGGAAGAGAATGCCTTCATAGAAGAGTGAAATGTAGGGCGCTCTTGGCAACAGTCCACGAAGGGGCTCAACCCAGCCGACCCAAGCTCTCGCTCGACCAGAAGGTATTGAACTCCTCTGACTCCTGGAAGAGTGCCAGAGGAGACCTAAGTTGTACTGCTAAGACAAAGGCTTTGGGAACCCCTTCAAACTAGGGTTATAGAACCAACCGAAGCACAGTGCTGGAACCCTTTAAAATTCAGACTACGTACCAAAAGGGGAGACCGTGAGAACTGTTGGTAAACAGGGTGCAGGAACCCCTTTAACCTGGAAAGTATACGCTCACATTGTGTTCACTTGCAGAGAATACACAGACAGTCCCAAACATAAATGACAATTAGGAGAACACTTTGTTGAAACATTGTCTGCTTTCCCAAAGGACACTTGATTTTTGTTAAATTGCCCCAAAGTTCTAGCCCACCTTGGATGATAACCAGCCTGAAAACGTTTGGTTTGATTCAGATCCTACCTCTTTCTTATTTTGGCTGAAACCTGTACATGTGTGTTAACATATTTGTTAAGCATTTCCCATTGTCGAGCCTTTTTTTCCAATCAGCGTCAGCCTTGTGATATAATCAACAAAGAATGCTTTAGAGTAGCCAGGGCAAAGATACCTTTTTAAGGCAGCACAAAGAAAGCTGAACTGGAGGTGGCAGACAGACAGAAAAAGAAAGCTAGAGAGGGATAAACAGGTGCAATAGGTGGGAGTTTAAAAAGAACATTCAGTAGTGGAGGCAGCTTTAGGTGATGGAGGGTGGATAATAGGGCACCAGCAGGAGGCTGGAGGGGTGCACTGGAGACGCACTGGGCACAAGGGAGAGCAAGGGGATTCGATCGCAACACCCCCCCCCCCGCCCTCACCCTGGCTCTGCCACTGTAGACGAATTCCAGGATGTCGTTACTGCTTTCATTGGGGAAGACCCTTCCCATGAGGTGAGGGAGGTGAGGCTACTACCCGATAGTCGCCCTGCGGGTGGTACTCAGCGGGTGGATCTCATGATATGATACCAATGATGACTACTGTGGGAAAACGCAGTATACACCTAAGACGCCCACCTCTCCTGCACCCTCACTCTATTCGCCCCTTCCTCTAATTCTACATACTTCTATAGTATGCTTGAAGTAGAAAGCACTGAGACAAGGAAGAATAGGGATAAGCATCATGAAGATCTGAATCAAGAAACTGTAATGAGGAAGAAGCGCAGATCCGCTGGGATCACTTGGATGAACCTGCCTGAGCAGTCTAGTCTTCAGTCACAGGCCTTACTGGATACCGACATAAAAACTAAAGATGGATTTACAGGAGTAAGTTCCAGAGAGGAACCGCAATAGGGACCGGTGCTCGGGGAGGAAAGCAGCAAGGGCAGATCCATGCGCAGAGACGCAGGAGTGGTGGTCTCCATCGGACATGCCTAGCGAACTGGCAGGGGAATGCATCAGCAGCGCAGCCCTGCAGGGCCATGCACTTTGACTTGGGGAAAGAAGCCGAAAGGATTATAAGCTGCAGATCCGGTGAGGTGAGCTGAGGAGAGCCCCAAAGCGCTGGCGAAACAGAAAAACCTGGGGAAGCCTGTGAACGACCAGAGGGATGCAGCCAAGACCCTAACAGTATTTCGGTGACTGAGCCTATTGCTGCGGGTTCCCAGAGGATAGAAGAAACCCTGAAACCAATAATATATGGAAAGTGGGGGAAAGAGGCTGTAATATAAAGAGAACTGTGAGAGTAACATCTATGAATACAGCACTTGGCAGACGAGTAAACCAAGTGTGTGTTTGGAACGAAGAGGCCTGAGAGAAAAGGGAATCGGGTCTAACAGCCAAGGCCAAGGACCCACCAGAGTTTGGAAAAGCATCCAAACTCTTTCTCTTTGCCGCAGTGCCTGGTAGAAGGAAACCAGGACTGCCAACCGGGGTCAGGGACCTACCACTGCTTGGAGGAGCATCCAGCCCACTCTTCGCCGTCACAGTGCCTGGTAGAAGGAAACCAGGACTGACAACCCGGGCCAGGGACCCACTGCAGTTTGGATGGGCATCCAGCCCACTTTTCTGAGTCACAGTGCCTTGTAAAAGGAAGCTAGGACTGCCAACTAGGGTTGGGGCACCACAGCTTGGAGGAGCAGCATCCAAGCCAATAAACCAGAAAAAGGCCGATTGGGAGAGGAGAGATAGTTCCCCAGAAGTTGAGTAACTGTAGGAGAAGCCTGAGAAAGGCTGAGGAATGGAAACACCCCGCACTCCCAACCCCCTCAAGACTTGAGATTGAACATTTAGAAACTGGCAAAATCCAGAACTGTCTTTTTGTCCAGGGGAAGGGAGCCATTGCTCTGCAGATGTGTAGACACGGTAGGGCCTGAGTGGGCAAGGCCCACCCAAAATCTGTAAATGCCCACTCAGCAGCGCTTTGTGGGCATTTACAGATGTTAATATCACTGTAGCGAGCCCAACTACCTCAGCTTCCGGCCCCATGTTAGAAAATCCTGGCTACGCCTCTGTTCATCTGGACTAACTCCTTTTTGATTTAGTTGAATATAGAGTGTGAGGGACAGAGCTAGGATTCTGACATCGGACTGTGGACTTATGCTTTGCGACAGCCTTATGGTGACACTAGTATTTTTGGTTGAGGCAGGGAAACCCCTCTCAGAGTTGAGGCAAGATAGGACTTTCTTTTCATTTAGCACTTGGAATAAAAGTCAACCACCATGACCCCTCTTTGTCAGAGTCTTACTACTGCACCCTTACAATACACTGCAGAAATAATGTATTTCTTCATAAAAGAAGAAAGTGCATTAACTGCAAGACCAGTAAGGAAAAGTGGAAAATAAGCCTTTGGGAACTCTTCCCTGCATATGGCAAATCACTGTCTGCTCTACCCTGCTCTACCCACACCTGGCACCAGTGCAATAAGTGACCTCCCCTCAACACTACTCATCTTGCCAGAAGCACCTCCATGCAAAATGTTTCCATTCTGACCTCCAAGTCTTCAAAAAGAAAGGCTGGGCTCATTAAGGATGCTGGAGAAAAGAAACATTTCATAATTACAAAGTAACATACCTGTCCCCCTGCATGCAGTTCCACCATGCCTCACTATTCCAGGAAAATACTGTAAGAATTACAACAGGATCCTTGAAACCAAGAACCCACAATCAGAATTCTTCAAGGTCCTATCTCAACTCTGGAGTTGTAGATCACAACAACATGCACTGCCCACCACAAACGCACAAACCAAGATCATGAACATCAAAAAACATATTGAAAGGTAAGAAAAGGTAAGTTGTCTTGTAGCACCCTTCTGCCAATAATGTGGCCTTGCAAGAAAAAAAGGGAGCCTAGTGTTAGTAGGAGTGGGGTAGGAAGGAGTGGAAAGCTGTGGTGTTGATGACTGCAGATTGGAAACCCCTGTTACCTCTGTGCTGAATATGGGTTCTGCTGTGTTCAGACATGTGAGATACTCTGGGGTATTTTAGCCATAAAGACGGTGCATGGATTGGGAGGGCATCTGTGGATGCACTGGAGTGGAGTGTGATGTTAATAGGTAAAAGTGTAGGGAAGAGTCTGCTTTTTGTGTGATAGACCTGGTGGCAAATGTGGCATACAAACTTCAAATGCATAAGCAGAGTTGGCAGACGACACTGCATAAGCAGTGTGTTATTAGTAATGGAGGACAAGATGGAAGAGTGGAGTGAGTGATTAGGGATTCCTTCTGATTTCAGTTTGGTTAGGCTAGGTTTGCTGTGAATCTAATCCATTTAGTTAAAGAGACATGTTTTAAGTTGTTTTCTGAATGTCAGGTGGTTCACTTCCATGCAAAGATGTTTGGGTAGAGAGTGGCAAAGCTTGATAGCCAACCTAGAGAAGAAGGGTCATCCTCTTTTTCTTTTGAAGTCAGGACAACTAAAGTGGTTCTACTTGACCTAAGCATCCTACAGGGCGTTGCGACAAGGCCAGTAATACGGCCTTGTCAAGAGGGATAGAATCACCTTTCAGTTGGGGGTGGGAAGCCTACCAAGAAGAAATCTCGAGCCAGTTCTACCCCCGAGATGCACGGCGGCAGTTGGGAGGGCCCCAATTCCTGCCCCTCGTGCCAGCCTGTTTCTATGCAGACCCATGTCATCTCAAGCCAGGCCTCTATTACCAGATGCCCACCAGTGTTTTTTTCGGTCTGTTGGAGCACCCCCACATCAGAATGACGCAACAGCAAAGAGAGCGGATCCAGTTCCTTGCAATCTATAAAAGAAACAACACAGCCCACCACCATTGATCGGCAGCGGATGCCACAGGGAACGATAAGCCCAGCGAGAGAGAGAGAGAGTTGGAGGACCAGCAGGAAGGAGCAGAGGACTGTGGAAGCGTATTGTGATGTAGGTGAGGTATCTTCTAAAGAGTCAAAGTGATACTGCGTTGTGAGTGTTTTTGGTATGTGGGTAAAAAGATCAGTGTAAGGAGTGGTTGTGAAGCGCACATACTGGATGAAAGAAGTGTGTTCGAGGAGTATGGAGTTGGGAGTAGTAATAGGAGGGTGGAGTGCAAGGAGGGAGGAGCAATAGAAGGAAGAAGAGCAGCAGTTTGGAGGGAGGAGTCATAGTGTGGATGAGGGTGTAGTAGAGTGGAGGAGAGGGTAGTAGTGGGAGAAGTAGAGTATTGAAAAGAGTAACATGAAATGGTGGAGGAAAGAACTGGTAGGAGTGAGAACATCAGGACAGGAGCAAGGTGTGAGGGGAGACCAGAAGAGGATAGAGTAGGAAGGGAGAGGGTGAGAGCTAGCTGCAAGGTATTTCGTGATGCGATTATAGTCTTTCTCTAGCCAAACGTTGAACTAGCCAAAAAGGGTCAGACGCTGACAGCCTTTGGATGGGTTGGCTTTTGCATCTGTGAGTTTGTCCACAAAGGTTGGACAGTAGGAAGGTGGCCTATATATGAGGAGGAAGCTTAGCAAATAGGTGCGTGATACTGAAAAGATAAGTGCAAAAGGCTCACCCTCCAGGATGTTCTCAACAGAAGGTGATGAGACTGTGATCAAGCTTCCACAGTTCCACTATATCTCACTAACTCTCTGGAGTGCCTCCAGTCTCCAAACCACCTGTCTTCTCCTGCTTTAGCCGGGTCCTCATTAGCCAATTTGACTATCTCACCAAATGCAAGACCTCTGGTTCTCCGATTCCTGTATGGTGCAAATCTTGAATTCACTGTGGCCACAATCACACATTTCATCTTGAAGCTGGGAGACCACTCTGTCATTTCTGGTTTGGTTGTCAGCCCTAAGAAAAATCAGTCTGTGTTCCGTTGCTGAAGAAACACAACTTAGACCACTCTTATCTTGTTAACTATAGACACATTTCTAAATTGTCATTTCTTGATAAGTTGCTTGAATGCATCCCCTGGGAACATATTCAGTTCCCCATCGAGAACTGCATCCTTTTCCTACAACAAACAGGTTTCAATCCTTAACCTTGCTTAATGACAAATGAATGACAGCTGGCATCTAGGGTGTCCATGCTTTAGTTTTCCCATTTATTTTTTAGCAGCATTTGACATGGATGACCATAAGATCCTTCTAGAGGATGCCTAATACATAGATGTTATTCAGGACTTTGCACTGTTCTGGCTTCCATGTTCCTTAAAGGCAGGCCTGAAAGGTTTGTGCTCACCAATTCTTTTCTGATGCTCTACCAATAACATGTGCAACTCCTCTCGGCTCTGGTTTTCTCCCTCTTCTTCAATCTCTACTTCCAACCCCTTCCGAATCTCATCTGTTGATTTTGTCTAAACGTTTGCATACAAGATGACAACACACATATCATACTTCGCCTGGACAGAAAATATTGCCATGTGACCCTTCGATTACCCCCTGACATCAGATAGTTAACATCTGAATGGGGCCAAATTGTCTGAAGTTGAATCCCTAAAAAACTGAAATCCTGCTTCTAGGCAGTGCTTCCAACCTTTGGAGTTGGGTCTTTGGGCCTACGCCCGAGGAAACTTGCCTCTGGACAGGCAATTGTATCAAAAACCTAAGCTTCATCATTGGCCAAATACTTTCCCTCTATTGTAAAATCTTGTTCTTGTAAACTTAAACTTTCTTAATTTTCACCTGCCTAGACTATGTCAACAGTGTATATCTAGGCCTTCAAACAAACCATCTTCTTCACCTATAGATGGTAAATAATTCAGCAGCTCTACCTCTTCTTCGCCTTAATAGAAGAGATCTCATCTCACTGGTTACTGTCGACCCCCCAGTGGCTTGTAGTGGAGAGACTAAGGACTAGGGGATTAAGTAAGAAAGGCTCCCAAAACCTTCCTATTCAGATTGTAACTTCACTCTTCACTCCTGGAAATTGCTCCTCCCGTTTTACCTACCTTGCTCTCTGGCTCTGAGACCACTAGTGGTATGAAATGTTTAACACAAACAAAGTCCAATTACCTAAAAAAATATGTTTTAGAAAATGTATGTAGCGTATGACTATAGGAGAAATATGGTAGGGAAGGGTAAGAGGGTGAGAACAAGAGATGGACTGGTGAAAAGAGGACAAAGGGAATAAAACAATTACAGTTTTGTAAGAATTAGGATTAGATGGCAGCAAGGCAGATAGAGACAGTTAAATAATGTTACCGAGAAAGAGGACCGTGCAATAAAGATCTGGAATTTTTACCCAGCAGTTCTGTCATTACTTAATAATTAAACTTGTATTGACCTCTGTTTACCTATTGAATTGCTGTGTGTGACAGGGTCAAGGCCCTGTCACTGGGGATGGGGGGACTTTTCTCAACCTGGCATAGGAGCCTCACTAAAATAAATGTCTGGAAACTCCCCACCTGGCCTACAAATTTCAACAATGGTTCGACTCTGAGTATCCCAATACAGTTGCTGGTAACAGTTGTCCCTTTTTTATTTTAGAACCGCAACTCCTGGAATCCCCCTGGGAACACTCAATACCACCTGGACTGGATTTGAACAAAAGAGGAAACTGCAACAAGACACCCAGGATGATTCTGGAGCCTTCACTGCATAACATCGCAACAGCCACCAACATTCCATGAACATAGAAAACTCACCCCAACCACAGAAAAATGACCTAGAAACCCATCATAGACTGCTGTGAAAACCATGCAAAAAGGCAGGGGCTTAGAGGGTTTTATAAAGTAGCTAGGTCTTTGTCACCAGTTGTTTGTAGTAGAATACAGTATAGTGTAGGTAGTGAGCAAGAGGGGTGTATAGAAGTTATGAGAGATATAGGAGTAGGGGGAGGGACAGTACTAGTTAAGGTCAGAGGGATTAAGTGTTAGGAGAGAGTGAGGCTAGTAGAGAGGGGTGTAGGAGTGGGGTGCAGAGGAGAGGGGTGTAAGAGAGCAGTGGGAAGGGGTGAAATTAGTAGTTGTGAGTGTGGTGGAAGGGTCAGCAGGTAATCATATACCTGAGTTTGGGGGAGAAGAGAGCAGTAGTAATGCAGACGGAGTGGTAGTAGTAGAAAAGAGGAGTAACATCAAAGGGCGGATGGTAGAAGTGTGAAGTAAACAGAGGGAAGTGCAGAGTGGGAAGAGTAGTAGCAGCGAAAGTAGTAATAGTAATCGTATGGGGAGAGTAGAAGTCGTGTGGAAGAGGGAGAGTAGTAGTGCTGAGAAGGTTGAGCATTAGTAGAGGGAAGAGTGGTAAGAAAGAATGTACAAACATTGGAGGGCGAAGGTAGGTAGACGGAGAGAGGAACATCACAGAAACAGAGGAGAAAGACATGGGGTAGGGAGAAGAAGAGTGGAGTTGTATGGAGGAGGTTAGTAGGGGGAAGAGGAGGGCTTAAAGATCTCACAGCACATACATACCCCAACCCTTGAGAACTAACCATCAGTAGGGTAGCGTCTGCTAGAAAGTCCCAGGGGGAGTTAGAGAGACGTTTTAGACATCTTTAGCCTAAGGCAGTGGCAGAAAGTAGGCATAACCAGTCGATAGTACTAACCAGGGATTACAGATGCCCGAGTTAGTGAGGGAATCCCATGGGAGATGAGAGAGAGGGAGAACCTTAGCGCCACTTCCTAAGTGTCTTTCTCACCCAGTGCATCCTACTAAACCATCTGCCCGTTTCTAGCTGAACAATCTATGCTACGAGAACCAGCCTATACCTTACGTTGTCTTGATTTTCTTTTGGGGGAAAACCAAAATGCTTAAACTTCAGTGTGACTCTGTGAATTATTCAGTGGGACTCTGAATTATTCAGGTCATCTGTGACATGTGGCTCATATCAGGAGGGTACAAATCTATTATCAGGTTACCACACATGTTAAAAAGAACTGCTTTAAACATTTGTTTGCCACACATTATCGGCTGTCATTTCGTTTGCTTTTAAAAGGACATATTCAAACCTTTTCTCTGAAAGATAAAAAAATGAAGGAGATTTGGGGTTGATGTCTTTCAATTATAAAAAAATAAAGTACTCATTAGCACTTCTACAAGAGAGTTTCCTGTTATTATTTTGTTCCATGACTTGCCTTGTTCTTCTATGTGGGCACAGAACTCGCCTACAACTTGCAATATTCTCTGTAATGTATGTTGGGGATTCTCTATCCCTTATGTTGTGCACTGAGTGTCAGACGCAACATGGAAAGGTACCTTTAATTACACCCCTCCACACCTGTAGTTGAATGAGTGAATTTCTATTGCTGAACTTAATTGCCACGTGAGGATTGGAGGGATAACTAGTGCACGAATTTCACCCGTGCACCTCACAGCACCTCTGAGTCCAATACGGGCAATGTGCACCAAGCACAAATGGAGCTAATGTCATACTAGGCATGTGACTTAGTGCTGATGTGAGGCATGATTTGGGAATCAGCGCCGTACAGTGAAGCCAAGGGGCTGACAATTAGTATGACTAATTACTAACCCACCAATGAATAACCTTAACAACACTAACACTAGTGATTATTAGTAATTAGAATGGGGTTGCTTAGGCCATGGTCCACAGTGTAGGCCAGGGGTGAAAAGACACTATTCACACAGTGTTGTGGGTTTAGAAAATAAATGCAGAACATGTGAAAGCTGAAGCTGAACTGCAGTGTACGTAGAAGACTGGAGAAAACATTTTGTAAAAACTCTGTTTAAACCGGAATGCGGAGAGGATGTCAGGAGGCAATATGTTGCACATTCATCCGGGCCTGGAAAAAAGGGCTGGACAGAGGTCACATTGAAGAAGCAGAAGGTGATTGGAAAATGACTACGGGTTAGCTAAAGGGGGCTTGAGGGTAATGTTTGATTACATCACAGCAGGAGGCAGGGAAGTCGGTGGTAAAATGATATGGATTGTGTAGGAAAATATAAGTAAGGGGAAGGAAAGCAAAAGTGGGTTTAAAAAGGTAGAGAAGGAGGAGTGTCTGGAGCGGGCGAGAGAAAGATTGGGTGAAGGAAGAGAAGAGAAAGAGTTAATGAGTTTGAATGTTGGCTGGCTGTCTGCTGCGAAGCTGAAGTCTGTTTTCGGTAGCTGACCCTCAGAGGCCAGGCTGCAGAAAGGAGAGAGACAGAGGAGATCCTCAGAGCCGGCAAGGAGTTGTCAGGGAGAGAGATACCGTCTGTGTCCTGCCGTGCAGACAGGGTGTCACTGAACTATTGGTAAGCATAAGTGACAAAAAAAGGGAGAAATATCTAATTAGAAATAGCTTTATCATAATTAGTGAAATGTCAGATTAGACACGGAGGATGAAAACCCATTTTTGCTTCATGCAGTGGAGAATAAGTGTGTTTTCCTGTGCGCAGATTAAGTTCTTGGAAAATGGGAGTTTGCAGGCCTGCTCAGTTCTATTTCAAGGTTGATTCTAAAAAATGTGTGTGCTCTGCCAGGTTTGCTAAACTAGAAGACAGTTTAGTTGGGCTCAAAAATAATTAATTTGTCTTGGTGGCGGAAGCTCAGAACGTTTTTGCCAATGCATTACAAATATAAATGTGCTAATGGATTGGGAAAACTGTATTTTGCTAAGCTGCATTTAGACTGTGCTTAGTGCAGTACTAGGTCTAGCATTGTCCTAGCCAAAGCGTCCCGCTTAAAATGGTATGAGCTAATTTCCAATGTTTTAGCAAATAATCATCAGAGACACATTATTGCTCATTGTTGCATGCTTCTGCATATTGTAAGGAAGGCATGGTATTAAACAGTAAGAAAGACACAAGTGATCACACTTCAAGGGTGTTTATTGAACTTCAATTGGGTTTGGAAAATGCCCCTCTAATCCTAAATCTAAAGATGGGAGCAAGCTTCTTCTATCAAATAATACTGCAGTCCTAGTCGAGTCTGTCAAAATAAAAGGGCCTATACTAACAAACTTATTGTCAGCCCTTACTTTGAAATATAAATCGTATAGGAAACAATGTTATGCAAAAGAAAAGCTTTCAAGAAATGATATGTGAGGATATTCAAGCTGTTGGCTTCCCTTTTCCACGTTTTCAGCACGGTACAAGGCAGCACACACTTGAGCTTAGCACACTCTCTGGATTCTCTAGCATGGGGATGCAGTTCAAAACTTCACCATCAGGGCCTTCTGTTGCAAAGTCTCTTTGCCATTCAAAGTCTCTTAAATCAGAGGGCCTGATTCAACACAACAAACATAAAAGTTCCTTTCTTCTTAGGATTTCACAAACAACTTCTCGGGTGATTTACTGTTCACCCGGGCTCCCACTCCATCCGGGCTCAGACCCACTTCAACACAAAACCTTCAATTGGTCTCCCTGCGCCAGGCTTGGACCAAATTTCACTACTTCATCAAAATCGAATACTTTCGACTGTGCGCAGGATTTTGCTTGATCTGTTGCAGGACCACTTCGATTCACAAATGCTTGTTCTCTTCTTGATACAACCTTCTTCTCACTTTCACTTTTTACACTTCTTCAAAGGTAGTGTATCTTGCTTTTTAAAGTTCAGTCACTCATCAGCAGTTCAACTTTACCTGCGTCTCTTATCCCATGCATTTTAACAATGTTTGTTCCAGTGCTCGCCATAATATGCTGCTGCTTGCAACTTGGCTTCAACACAGACCGGTCTTGTATCGGTCTCCCCAACTCATCAGCTGTGTTGATTCACTGATGTTGCTTTGTTCTAGGAGCCAAGGATTTTTTTATTTTTTTATTTATTGCATTTGATTACACACCCAAAACCTTAGGTATCACAGCGTACATACATCTTAGTCAAACATCTTGGGTTACATTCATCTTAGGCAGCTGCAATCAAGGGAGTTGCATGCTACTTCAGTTATTACTGGATGGTACCACGGCGGCTGTCACTTTTCTCCGCCTTGATTATTAATGCAGGAGGACCCCGGGTATCTCTGACACACAGTGCAGGATTCTTCAGCCTGGTTTCCTGATCTTATGCTTTCTATTATCGAGGTCTCTGGAAAGTAACGGTTCCTTGTCGAAAAGGTCAAGGGAACTTCCCTCCTTTCGATCCCCTTCTGTTTTGCTGTCTTTCCTCTCTCGTTCAGCTGCCGTCTCAAATCTGCTGTTTCCTTGTGTGCTTTGCCTCGCTCAGAGTGTGCTCCACTTTTTATCCATGTGGGGAAGCTTAATGGAAGTCATGTGTGTGTGATGGTCAGTAATTGCCTGACCTTGCCTGATCATTCTATTGGGATACGTCAGAAATACTGCTCGGGTGTTAGTCTGCTTTCTCTCATAGCATGTAGTCCGTGAGAAAGTGTTTCTGTTGTAAAAGGGGGGAGGGAAGGTTGTAGGATGGGATAAAGGTGTTACAGGAAAGGGGATACTGCATCTCACCGTCTGGTGTCCCACTCCTTGAAGGCCCCTCACCCATGTGATCCTCCCGCACTGGTCCACCCCCAGGAACTGGATCTAAAAGCAATTGGCTGTGTCCTGGCCACATGGATGACAGATCCTTGGGGACTAGTGGATGAGACACCTTCTGGTTTCTCACATGGCCTTCCGCTATGCGAGGTGGATATACGTGGTCCTTGCCTATGTTCTTTGATTTGAAGATCCGGGATAGAACAAGAGGGAAATATATCCAAGGACTCTCGCATATTCCACAGGTTTCTTTTCCTCCGTTCCGGTAGAGGTGAAGTGTTCTCATTCATCTCCCGAATCTATTCCATAAACGGGCATTGAGGGGTTGACTCTGGAATTAGGTGCTCTCCATATTTCATGGAAGGTTTTTGGTAAATAGCAGGCTTAAAGGGTTGTGTTTCCCATACAGGCGAGGTTTGGGATCAACGGTGGGAGTGCCATTGGTTTTGGGGTATGCATTCCCTATGGGGAATTGGAAGTTCCTGCAATAGAGCGGAGAACGCAGGGAAGTCCCTTCCACAATGACTTCTTTGGCGAGCCCAGGAATGATGGCTGATGATACCAAATATGATTATCCCCTGATGTTAATGTACATGGGACATTTTGGGGTATATTTTATTATCCCTCTGTACACATGTATCCCTAACTAAGGTTGCATTCTCAAGGTCTGTTGTTGTAACCAAATAGGCTCTTATAGCGGTCCGTTTGCTACCTGAGTCGATTAATGCCTTTACTTGTTTTCCATTTACCATGGCCTTTTCATACGTAAAGTCGGCGGAAGATTGACACAAACATATACTAAAGGTTTCCAGATCTTCTTCAGGTTCTCCCCACTCTATTTCCATGGGTTCTTCCTTTAGATTTTTAGGACAGTTTCTGGCCAAATGGCCAGTTTCTGTACATGAAAAGCAAATAGGAGCAGAGGGTCTGATTACGTCAGGTTCTTCTCTTACTTTCCTCTCTACCCCGTGGGTCAGTTCTTTTAACTTCCATTCTTTCTTTCGGTATCCATTCCTTGGATTTATAGGATCCTCCCCTCTATCTTGTACCTAGGGTTGGGAGTGGATAGTAAGCTTGTGATCCTTCCGCTCCTCACTTCGATGTACCCAGTGGAAGTGTTTGACTGCATTCAAGTGGTTTTGGGCAGTCTTAATAGCCACGATTATGGTGGGTCAATTCAGTTGTAGTACTGCCTTTTGCAAAAAAGGTGGTAAAGAGTTGGTGAATTGTTCTAGAGTAATCATTTCTACCAATTATTCCATTGTTTTGTTGTTAATCCATGGGGTGACTATTTTTAATTCGTTCTCCTAGTTCAAGGGGGGTTTCACCGAGGTTGAGTCTAATGGGCCTTAGTTATACCGATCGAAGTTACAGGTTGGCCCTACCCTTTTTAGAAGCCCCTCTTTTATGGATATAAAGGTAGCCCCCTGGGCAAGGTTAAATGTGAATTTCATATTATTTAGTTTGTTCATATTTGGACAATATCCCACAACCTGATTTGGGATTTGTTTGGACCTTGGTGTGATCTTTTGGCAGAAATCACGGCTTCCGAGGTTCTGTCTTTGGAAGTTCCAACAACCTTAGCCTAATGCATGGTGTGAAATCCAAATTAGAAAAAGGAACTAAAAGCATGTATTAGGTGCGAAATAGTAAACACTGTAAAGGGATGGGCTATGCTGGCTATTGCAACCCACGTAAATCTAGTTGTACAAGTCAGCTTTTGTACTCTACTATGCTCATGAAACTTTACTTTTTAATCCAGCGACATAAAAACAGACTACACATTGTCCATGTCCCAGAAGCCTCTCCTTTCTGTTCCAATAGTTGTAATGAATCCAGAATGTCTCTTCACACACAGGGTTCAGATGATGGGTATTTGTACTGCGTATTGGTAAATGTGCATCTGTGATACTAAGGACAAGGAGCATATTTCCCTTCCTCCTCACCGAAATTTCTGTTCATTTATCTTGCTTCCCCCTTGTCCTCAAACTCTTAACTTTAATCTCACACCCTACTTTTTTTTAACATGTTTTTTTAAAAACTATTTTTATTGATTTTATTTCAACATCACAAACCAATTTACAGTACATATACTAATATTTAGATACACATCACGTTGTCCATATCTACTGTATCCCCCATTCCCTCCCCCCTTCCCGAGCCTACAATCCCTCATGTTCCGTTTCTCCATCTTGCAGCAGGGGTTCCATTTCCATGTTTACTGTTTGGTCACGGTCACTTGCGTCATCATGCGTGAGCCCAAATAATTCAGCTATTAGTTGTTTCCACGCTATTAAGGTTTCAGCCTCTTCATCCCCCCCCCCCCCCCAACGTTACTTGCTTCCTGCCACGCTGCAGTCTCTGCCTCTGCCCATTTCTGTAGATCTTTCCACCATATTTCTATTCTCGGTCTGTGGCATGCCTTCCACCCCATAGCAATTCTTCTCTTCGCTAATACATACGCCAGATCTTTCAATTTGCTCACATGCTTGACTTTACATGGTCTGGGAAACCCTCCTAACAGACAAGCCCACACTGTATCCACCACCAATGTAATCCCTTTTTCCTCCATCCTAAATGCTATATCTCACACCCTACTTCATGCTGTCCTTCCCTTTGACGTAAGGACTCCCACCAGATAATGTGCAGTAAAAAAAAAAACAATTCGGAAAATGGCCTCCAGTGATATATGATATGATATTTATAACCCTGGGGTTTCGAAGCGCAGACCCGGGGATTGAACCTGTGTTGCTCCGTGTCGTCTTGCTTCCAAGGCGAGCATGTTGAGCTGAGCTATCCTCCTGAGACAGTGGTGGAGCTAAGGGAGCCCTGTCCATTGGCTGTGGGCATCATGACCCAAAACAAATCTAATAGAGCATCAAAGTGAATGCAGTTTTGATTTAAAAAAATAAACTGCTCTATGTTACCAAGGATTTACAGCCTGACGAGGGGAAAAATTCATACAGCATGTGAATGAAAGATCCATTGCTTGAGAATTTACCTTCCGCTTTTCATCATGCATAAAACTTGGCAATCAGGTAAATTTGCAATTAGTATTAATGGTATTTTGTCATTAAAATGAAAAAGGTGCTGAGGGATCAGATTTTGCTCCATGCCCTGCGCTGTAACCATAACACACACTTAAGAGCCCGTCTTCTCTCCTGTGTCAGATTCCATAGTGAACATTGGCTGGGTAGTGTGGCGGTCGGAAGGAGTCGTCAGACACATTAAGGACTTGTTATTTTTCTTTTCATTAAATTCTAGGTAAAAAAAAGGCCTATTATTCCCTTTTACTAAAGGGATCATCCTACCTATCGAAGTCAAAGTGCTCGTCTGTCAAGAAGTTCAAAACAAACTGTCCTTCGTCCCAAACCTAACTCTACCTAATCCTACCACTAACATGAGTAACTCAAAAAAGGGGGCCAAAAGAATGTCTCCCTTCTCTTGTTCGTTTTCTTATAGTCACTCTTCCAGCGGATTTCTCTTTCTTTCGTTATCTTATACCCAGGGGTTATTAACACTCAAATGTCTCAGTTTAGAATATGCACTTCCTTCAGTCATCTTCCCCTAATAGTCCCTTGAGACTTCCTTCATGAACTCCTGTAGCTCTTCCAATAAACTTGTGGGTTTTGTAGTTTCTTTAATGCCACGCTTATGACAATTTTTCTTGGAATACTTTCTCCCCCTTGCGCCTTTCACCTTAGAATATTTATACTCTTGAGGGTTAATCTTCCCAGGGTTTTGTATGACTTTATGCCAACTCTGGTTTCCTCAATTGGGTTCTTGGCACTGGATGTTGTCTTTCCTGATTCTGTTCCCTTAGCAGTCTCTTTTCACAAGTCTTGTTACATTGGGTTGTGGTGGGCTGTCTCCTCTTCTTAAGGCTCTGTACCTGGGAGTTTCTCCCTTCCTACCAGAGTATTTGCTTCCAATTTTTAGATAGTGTCCTCATGCATAATATTGTCTTCATATAACTCCAATATTTTTTTTTGACTTTCATACGTGTGATTATGCAAAGTCTCTATCTTTCACATATGTTGGCCCTGCAGCCTCCCACCTTTCCCATTCTCCCCAGTACCTCTTCTGGCGCAGGGGAACCTCGCGGGGCCCAGAGGTCTTCTGTTTCTCTGATTCCCCTTCACTGCGTCTAGACTTGTTGGCGTCTCATTCTCAGTTCCGCGGCAGCAGGCTGCTGTCTATGAACACAAGTAGGGAGCTCAAGCACTCCCTCCTCGGACGGTCTCACAGTCGTTAGTTGGACCCTTTGTCCACCGCGATGCAACTGCGGTCACGCTACCACCTGGTGCAGGACTTTGTTTTCTGTTCGGAAAATGGTTCTCCAGTTGCAGGATTCTACAGCTCTCTGGTGTCTCGATCTGGCATTCCTTGTCTGTCCAAAAGTCACAGGCTCCACGACTTTGCTCTTCTCCGTCTAACCAATTTGTAATGGCATCACGGGGCTTACCATGCTTACCATGCGCTCTCTACTCGCAAGAGCTACTCGTCCCAGTAATGTACACATCTCTTTTTAAAGAGAAATTTCCTTTTTCTTTGTATGGCTGGTTTGTTCCCACTTTGTTGGAATCCAAATAGAAGGATGACAGATCAGTCTTCATAGCCGGCAGTCCCATATAGGCAGATATGGTATTGGACTTTGGGGTTTCCTCATCAGAACAGAGCCCTTGTCCCCTAAGGGCAAGTATAACTCCCATTGAGGTCCCACTTGCCCATACCCCTAAGGAGGGTCGTGTGGATCGGGCTAACATCCATTGCCTCAAAGGGGTTTGGGCTCCCCTTGGAGAGAAGGAACGAATACCCGCAATTGGTCACAGTAGCCTTTCTGGGTCCTCACAGTCCAGCTCAGAGATTGCCAGTAGGCAGTTGGCCAATGTTTACACATGACAACACATTTTTATGACTACCTAATAGAGCCTAATAGAGCCTGTTGGTAATACAATTGTCAAATAGAAAACAAAGCATAAAAGATAAAGAATACAAAATCAGCCCAGTACAAATAATACACATAGCACTATTATTAAAAATGTACTAATTTTGATCATTATTCCTAAAAGAGAAAGAAAAATGATCGAAGAAATCCCACTTACCATTGCAGGTGTTTCTTTGCCCAAATGCTGTGTGTACATAGTCTGCTGTTAATAATTCAAAGTGAAAGTTTTTTGGCATTGGGGCAAGTCAAGCCTGCGATCCAGCTTTTAACTTATACTGGGAAAACACAAGTAGTTTCTAATGTTCAATGATACACACGTGCCTGAAGAAGGTAAGTGTAGAAGAAGGGTCATAAGTCGCTGTTAAGTTCTCTCCCTGAATCATGTGGTTTGCTTTTGTTAATGTGCATGTCAATAGCTCAGATCACTTATGGGGCATGATACTAAACATTAATGTAGAGATAATGCACACGTAACCTTACCTTTACAGTAGTGGTGGAGCGGAGTGGCTAGATCCACATTTTCTGTTAAATACACAGCTAGGGAGCATGCTCTTTATTTTTATTTTGCACATCCTGCTTTGTTGCTTTATTCCATGCTCTAAATGTATTTCCCTTTTCTTGAGCTGTGTGAGACGTTAGGCCCTTATTTTATCAAATCATTTCCTCTTAGTTTCTATTTTGGAGTACTATTTCCAGGGTGTGCCAAGTCTAGCAGCCGCCTAAGGTATTACCGGCAGGAGGAGCCGCTTCTTGGGGAGGGTGAACTAAACACCTGTTGCATAGGCACAGGTGCATTGAGGGTGCAGGATCAACTGTTTCCAGCCTTCCAAGCACATTGACACTAACTTCATCACTCTGCTCCTATTTCACACATGTTTTTCAATTTGCATTTGAACACAAACAGAGATACAGTTTGGCAGAGCTTCGCTGACGCATCTGTTAAAAAATCTTTTCAACACATATTTTTGGAATCAGATGCTCATTTTAAACAAAGCAATTGGTGGAGGTTGGCTGCAGACCCAGCAGTGAGTGGGTAACTGGGATTGACTATGGTATATGGCATCTCACCTAAGTAGTGTGAATAGTGTGGCAGGTCAGTAGGAGGACATGAACACGATGACAATTCCAAAATGATTTAAAAAAGAATAAGCCCTCTCTTTTCCTATCACTATGGGGACTTCCAGACCTATGTAAATAACTAAGGTACTCATTGGTCATCTGGAAATGTCCAAATGATTAAGCCTGCTGTCCAAAACGAATACTAACTGACCCTATCACTATTTCAACAAACTAAGATCAAGAAAATACTCTGTTCTCCTGATGGTTGTTTCGTCTATTCACCATCTTTTACTTTCCTGTTGATATATAATTTTCAGATAGTCTCTGGTTACCTTCTGTATCAGTTCTTCTAACTCTCTTACAAGGCTTTTGGCTTTTCCCTCATTTTTAGGGATTGCTTTCCGTACTTCCCTTCTTGACCTGTGTTGTATCTTTTGATCCCTGTGAAGGGGCCCTGGCTAGTTTTGTGAAGTACTACTTCCTAGTTGTACTTTACTTGCTGTGTGATTATAGTTCACCCTTTTCTGGTTTCATGCCTCTTGTGTCTATTTTATCTTATGGACTCCTCTTACCTTTAATAGTATTCTATGTCTGAAATATTCTACTCTGTGCTTCTAGAATGATGGGAAACCTTCCCCTCTTCCCAGTATAATGCTACCCAACGTTTACTGATCTCCCTCTCAGTGTTAGTTGTGACATGTGACTAGCTTTCTGTGTAATTACTACAGTTCAATTTCATCAAATTTTCTTTCAAGGTATCATCATTTATGCTGGGTCTAGTCTCTTGGATTACATAATGAGTCCTCAGCAGCTTCCGGTCTCGCCATCACCTCAAATAATGCATAATGCAGGGGAACATCTCCAGGGCCTGTTATTGTATGGTACCTTCTCACTGTTCTGTTTTTCTTTTGGTAGCATCCTCATCTTTCCACTCTCAGCGTCTCGGTATCCCTTCTGGCAACTGGACCATTAGCTGACTTGTAAGTGTTGTGATATTGGCACTGTTGTGCAGGCAACCTACCCACCACGAAGTTCTCGTGGTCACGCCACCACCGGGTATTGGCTTCCCGTTTCCTCGGCTTCTCAGGATCTGCACCTGCCGGCTCGCCAGCATTTGCGTCTTGCGTGCAGAGAAGTTCTGAACATTGTGGGTGTAATTCTCACCTGATTCCCACGGAGGCGCTGGTCTTGGCAGGGTGGTAACTGTATCTTGAAAAGTGAAGTGCAGGACTCGATTGGCTTCCGGGGCTGGGCCTCTTCGCACTGTGTGTCTAACTCGAAGAGTAAGATGTCTGCAGGTGAAAGAATATGGGGTTAATGACCTGGGATTGTCGGGTGTCTCTCTCTCTCTCCCTCTCACTTTTCCGTGGAGCCCCAAGGTCAACGTGCTCACCTTAGATAGGTGAATGCTGGACTCCCCATCTGCGTCTGGTGCAGGGTGCCGTTAGTATGTCTTTAGGTGCGTGGGCATGTTAGTATGGAATAGGGCTCTGTATAATGTTCTTTCAAATGGTGCCTTTTGTCTTGCAGGGCTCTTGAGGCGGAAGATGGTGGTTTGAAGAGAGCCGGAGTTCGAGCCAGCGCATAGGAATGAAGCGCTTGGGAGTGCGTAAGTAAGTGCCTGTTGCCTGCTTTCGAAATGCACTCCAACTGTCTCTTTTCTTTTGCAGGTATGAGTTCGGATGCTGAAGAGACTCTGGAAAATGCCGGGGTATTTGCAGGCGCCTAATTGTGGAGGGCGCGATGGCGCGTGAGTAAATAGCCTGCCTAATGTCTCTCCTTTTCTCTTTCAGGTGCAGGAATGCAGCGTTGATGAAAACCGGAATTCGAGGGGTGCCGGTAAGTAAATTCCCCACAGGAATAATTATGCTTTTATCTTCACAGGCCTATAATGGCAGAGGAGCAGCACGAAGAGTTGGTAACTGCCGATGGATCAGGTGAGGAAAGCGCTGCGAGTGAAGGTTGCTGTGCTAACCTGTTGTTTCTTTGTCTTTGCAGGTGCTTCTGAAGGCTGGATACAAGAAAGGTAAGCTTTTGTTCTCACAGGTTCAGGATCGGAAGAATGAAGACTGGAACCGACACGGTGAGCGTTCTGCTGCAGATGCAGAATAACGCAAAGCACGTTGCATCAATCGGGTGTGGTTTAAATAGCCTTGGAGTGATGAGGCATCTTCCTCCACTGCCTCGCCCAGGAAAGAAAAGAGTTCCTGTTCTAGAAGAGTTCCAGTGTTGTATCCAGGGAGTGGAGCCTGCCCCACCCAGCTAAGAAACTAGTCCCGGCTCGTAGAGGATTCCCATATGGCTGGTAAGTAAGCAGCATGGTCTGCTGCAGGTAAGTCCACCCAAGCATCTTTATACATGTTATGAGCCCGGCGCATCCAGTGCCGGGACCAGTGATTTTGATGAGCCTGGTGCCACCGGCGCCAGGACAAGGTCCAAAAGGTCCCAATGGGGACCGGCTGGTGCCTAGGATGAAGGTTAGAGGCCTGCTTCCAAGGACGTTGGGTTGGTCCTAGCCCCTTGGAAGCAGTGATCATGACAGCGGGCTCCCCTGCGTGCATGTGCAGTCCTCTTGCTTGACTTTGTGCTGCGTCTGCTCCTCCTTCAACCTACTTGTCGTACTTAATTGGAGATTATTCTTGAAAGGGATAGATTCCCTTTCTTGCTTATGATGGTACAAGTTAGTTCTCTCTCCAGCCAAGTCTTGGAATTGAATATGGTTCTGCACACCGGATAGTTCCATATATGCCATCATAGGGAATAGGGAATTGAGTTCCTCAGCAGAATAGGTGTCCTTGTCCCCTAAGGGTGAGTCTCTCCCAGTGAGGTCCCACTTGCCCAATCTCCTAGGCAGGGTCTTGCAAAGGGGGCTCACCTCCCTAGCCTCAAAGGGGGAGGCTCCCCTGGAGCCTCCGCCTTTGGAGAGAAGAGACAAATTCTTTTGATTCATCAAAATACCCAGCTTTGAGAAAAGAGAGGGGTTCTAACAAGTGGCATGCTGTGTAAAACAATTACTACAAGACAGTGCCCTTATCCTACATGTTAACCCTGTGTCTAAGTCTTAAATGTACAGCTGTAAAAGCAAGAGTCGTTTTTTATTTTTAGGCTATGAGTACTTGGCATGTAGACTTCCCTTCAGCTTATGGAAAATAGAGTGACAATCATACACTTTTCATCAAAATGTTACTATACCAATTTACATATTGTCAGATTTGCTTTATGGTGTGATTTGTGTACATTTCAAACAATCTATATAAAAAAAGAGCATTATTTTAGTTCTTGAAATTCAAACATTAGCAAGCATTTTTACCAACAAAAGCTGGGAAAAGAGGTAGACAAGCGTCTACATTTCCGACAGAGCTCAAAGCATGACTTCACCACTTAACCAAAATCACTTAATCTCACTGCGCTTTACATGTCCAAATTGGAAGACCTTAGAAGTAATTCAGTTTGCAGTACACACCATTAAAAAAGTTATGGCTTACCAGACAACAGTGTTGTAGTGATAAAGCCAAACACAAGAAGTGATGGCTGAAAGGTTTAGAATACATCTTAGCCTCTGGCATTGCTCTGAGCAACCCTCCAGACCTTCGTTCTTTGCCTGGCAAGCCATTATAAAATGGGAAAGACCATATGCAAATCAGGCTTGGTCCCACCCCCAAAGGGGCAGTCCAGCCCGAACTGCTAGGTCACATCCGTTCTGAACGAGACCACAAGCATCCCCAGACATGTTTCAGCTTTGTTGGGCCTCATCAGTGAGCAGTAGCTTGGGTCTGTAGGCCCAGCAGGCACAGGACCCACGTCTGGGCATACCCGTCCCAATCAGGGTGACTGTAGCAAAACACAAGAGGTAATTGCAGGAAGATTTAGAATAAATCTTAGCCTATGGTGTTGCAGTAAACACTATTAAAACAGAGCCTTGCTTAATTATGGACTATGGATAATGAAATTGTTTCCATTGAAGCAACATATTCATCACACAAACAAATATTTACCACTAAATGTGTGGGAGGCCCTGTGAATTCTGGTTACATTTGCAGCTTAAATTTGCAGCTGCATTTGATCAGATTCATTAAAGAAAAACTGCTCTAAATATATTCACGGCCTTTAATGACTGAAAAACTTCCAATTGGGAGAAAAATTATCAAAACAAATAGATTATGCAGCTGCAATAAATACCTTTAGCAGCAGAAAACTCTAGGAACGTGTGCTTAATTTAGTCAATGAACATACAGAATGTGATAATGAGAAATAGGTATTTTTGCAATACCAGTGTCTACTTATTACTTTTAGTGGCAAGTTAATTAAATATTTTGTTTCTATTGCAATTATTATATAAGGTTGGGGTAGTATTCAGGGTACACATTCTAGTGATTCAACCTGGGTGCCATGCTGTGAGGAATGTGACCTTCCAGAATGAGCCGACACATTCCTCCTTACAAGCATCACATGTTGGTCCAATACAGAGGATATGGCGGTTGAGAGGAGGCTTGAAAGGTCTAATCTCAGAGTGGCAAATACCCCTGCAAATACCCCTGCACCAGCCAATCTTGTCTTCTATGTTGCTCTTCTTTTCTATGCATTGCGTTAGATTAGATCTAGATAGATATGTTCCTTCAAACTTAATTACCAGATGCCAACTCAGCCTCGTAACATGGTCCCATTTTCTGAAGCCTCGAACGAGTCCGACAGTCTCATAGCCAGTTCCAAAACCTGTCGGAGATACCACTGTAAAGGCTATCACAGCAATAGGCTTTTTAACAACCTTCTTTGGGAGAAAGGATCAGTGTGAAGAACTTCTTGAGCCAGTGGATGTGAAAATATATTCTCTTCAATGCAGTCACACCATGGGCTTGCAAGTAGAATTGTTCATATAGCCAAATGCCAACATTTTTTATTTTACTCAAGCCAAAGTGTTTCATGGGTAGAAGGTCTGACGCATCGATTTAAAGAAGCTTTACTGAGTAACTGTGCTAACTACTGTGGTATGCATCCCACTTGGCCTACGTCAACATTCCTTCACTCAGATCTCAAAGTTGGGGAGGCAGTTGGTCAAAGCCTGGCACGGATCAGCATGCCCATTGATTATCCTATAAAGTAGAGTATCATCAGACCCTGCTTGATTGCTCTGACGAACTCCCAACCATGGGCGCTAGAACCTCCTGTAAGTGATCATCTAACAAGCAAAACATTAGGCCTTTTGCACCTCTTATTCCAGTGGGTCCCATTTTAATATGATGTTTCCTTTTAATTATGTAAATCAGGATTAGACATATGAGCAGGAAAGGTGCCATTGACTCCTTGGGGTTTGAATGGCCTGGGCGCCAGCCACCTTCAAACTCACTGAAAAAGAGCTGCTTCTTGTAAGGGAAAACCTCAGCTGAAGGGAGTTAATATAATAATAAAACACCTCAAAGACACCAAAATCTGATTATAGTTAACCACAGAGACTTGGGCTCCCTTGTCATGCACTGCACATGACCTCATGGGGATCATAAATGACATACAAAATGATATCATTGATGACAACCTTAATGACACCATATATGACACAACCAATGGCTTTATCTTGATCCCTTAATCATCAAGTTCGAACGATACACCAAAAGGGGATGGTGCCATAGAAGAGTGCATAAAAAATGTACAGAGAGCAGCTGCAAAAGGCTAGCACATTTTGCCTCCTCAATACACTGTTTCAATGATCATTTCATTTGTGGTTGGGAAGTTACACCGAAAGAAGTTTAATAAATCGCCGTTAGGAAGGAAGGGTGCCTTCGGATTTATTCTGTTTTTCAAATTCTGACTCCTGAGCTGAAGCCTATGGCACCCTACTTTGTTATTTTTACATGCATGGCACATTGGTACATAGTTTACACCGTAACCAAAGCCACAATGTTTCCTGGCATAGAATACTCAAAAGCCCACGAGACACTGCCTGCCTGTAACACCCATAATCATTGATGCAAAAACAAGCAACGCCTCTGGATAGTTTTTTCAATTTATTGGATGATTTCACCACTTTTATGGATTTCAAATGAAATGTTAAACATTTCTTTTTGGCATGCAGAAATCCTCCTCTGACATAATTCATGCAGATGTTTCGGCATTGCCCTTTCTCAGTGCGGCACTTCCAAAGATAATTCATCTGTATAAACAACACAGAAGACATTCTAAATGTTCCAGATACAATAACATCTTCATTATAAATGATCACGCTTTAATTATCACCATCACAATCATCTAAGGATTTATACTTACCACATGTGCCGTTTGGCATCAATTACACATTCTCATCAACTCGTAGCTGCAGGTTTCCCCACTGCACATAGAGTACCCATTTTGCTGAGCACCTAAAGACATTTCATAAACACTGAAGACATACTCTACAATGATACTTAATGTTACCCCACGACTTCCCACTCGATTCAAAGAATAACAAAAGTCAAATTGTTTGTGAATCCTTTTCAGGAATGTGTTGTCCAAGTCTGCCCGCAGACCTTGTCATACTTTTCACGCTGTTTCAGTTTGTGTGTGCTAGATAATTTCCCCCTCCCCCCCACCTCCCTGGGCGTGTGCAGGAATAAGCTCCAAAGAGAACATTTAGTTGAGCTACAGTATGATGTGTGCCAGTCAAATATCTGGTTACTGGTGATTTATGGTTCCAGTTCCTTATGTTGGACTTAGGCTCACTGTCACATACTTTTAATTCCCCAACATAAACCAACCATTTTGCCATGTATGCAACAAAATCAGAAAGGCAAGTCGCAAAATGACCAAAGAAATCCTCTTGCCCGTTCTTGGATAAGTGAACTGTCAATTAACAAAAAGGATAATGCACATATCCGTAAAAAAGGAAATGTGCCCTTTGTCTGAGCCTGTCAAAATGTGTGTCTTGGTTTATCATGTTAGCACTTGTTAGTATTTATGGACTTAATGTAGCCTTTAAATGTGTGGCACGCGGATATGAAAAAATAGGAGGCTCTCGGAACAGTTCATAACAAATCAAATCTTTGTTTAATAGATTCCATTATTTAAGCATGATCCTTTTCAGTCCACAAAATGGGCACTCCCCAATAGCCACTGGCGAGTAATTCACTCTTTGCAAGCAAAAAATGGTGTGCTGCGTTCATGTAGAGAACTGTCCTTCATGCCAGGGGCTGAATGGCGTTCATGCCTGGCTTGTGGCTTGCAACTAGGCATTTGCATGCCTGATTGTTTTGGCGTTTTTACTTTAGATAAAGAATTGACAATTGCTCAAGGTTGTTTTGGCGTTGTATTGATCTGGGTTGTAATAATACGTCCTTTGCATTTCTAATACTTTGGTTATTATCTCTATTTTGGTTGAGAATAACCTTGTGCAGAAAATCATGTGAATAATTCAACACATCTTATCTTGAACATTGCTGCGTCCATTTTGATAGTTTTTAGAAATAATGTCTGACTTTACGGAAGCCCCTATTTCAAATGTAAAGAATTGTGATTGGTTGCTAGTAGCATGCTGGTCTTATCTGCTACTTTTTTTTTACACATATCTAAGTGCAATACACTGTGTGGAAAAGTAACGGTTGTATTCGAGGATGCCAACAATTAGATTCTGGCAATGGAATATTCATTAAATGCTCTTCAATGTTTTTTTAACGTGTTTCCACCTAAAATAACACCATAAATATAGCTGAATTAGGACTACATGTCCTTCACATACTCATTGCTGTACAAAATGTACTGTGGGCCAAAATATGCCATAAACACGTTTGCATAACATGGTGCCGTTTTGTAACCCTTTAGAATTGGCTATTAAATCTAACATAGCTGTTGTGTAGGTTGATACCAATTAGTTTCCTGTAAGTAGCAAAATAGCTTTCTACATAAAATGATGACAAGACAATCATCATAAATCATACATTGTCGAAAGACACTGTTAGTGTCAGCCACTACTGGCCCTACCTTGTGCATTATGTACATTTCTGGGCATCGTTGGTATGAAACACATGGCTATGTACCCTACTTTGATTGTTTAAATAAGGATTATTAATAAGTAAGACAACATGGAATGTATCCAGCTGTGGGAGCTGCAAAGGCAGGAATATGTCACTTCAGTACAAACATACATACAGTAAACACTAACGTGCAATTCAGTGCTACATGGATTGGGGGTCTTTGTTTGTCTGATAATTGTTCACGGAGAACTGTCCGCAATAAATCTGCTCGCATTAGAACAATTTCTCAGACGAACAAACAAGCCCATTAGATATGAAGCCGAAATGACTCCGCCCCACCCACCCTCCCCTACTTACCTGTTTGCTCGCCTCCAGGTCCACTACACCCCTGTGGCGTCAATTCCACACCTCTAACGCAAATCGGATCCGATGCCACAGGCTCCCCTTTCCTTTTTTTTTTTCATTGGTCCCCTGCCTCCTATGTTGAGGAAGCAAGGGACACCCCTGCAACCCACTCAAGGCCAAAAATAGCAAACATAGGCAGTGGGGAACAATCCCGCCACCCCCGTTTCACAAGTTCGGTATGTTTAATAATCGATCGAATTCGGTCAAATGTACCATTCGATCGATTATATTCGATCAAGTTGGCTAATACCGTGCTACATAGTACAATGTAGTGTAGCAAAAACATAATGTGATTATTTGTAGTATATCACAGGAATACAAATCCACAAAACATGGTATGCAAAACAATATAGTGTACCATAGCAAAAGGAACAATGATACGGGTGAAGTGGCCCTGGTTTGATCCGTTATGAGGTGCATCTATGCTTTGGTTTCCCAGCATGAAAATGCTAAGAACACTTAGACATGGGAAGGTTGCAAACTGTGGTGGATAGACAACAATCATGTGACTCAAAAGTATGGATGACCTTTAGTTTTATTCTGATACACAGGATCCCGAGGGGATAAACACTTATAGGGACTACAGAAGAGGGATTCTCTCCTTGGGCATGGTCTATGTAAACAATGCTTGGATGGATTAAACAATTAATTAAACAATGAAGTGTCTAGGTTCTGCCTCCTGTGGGTACACAGACTCTCAAGTGTAACACTTCCTCATGGATATAGCTCCCAGCTGTACCTTTACCACAGGTCAAAGCCTCAGAGAACTATAGCACCCAGCTGCTTCTTGGTCACAGGCGTATTGTGTCCTATTCACTATTTGTAATCCACATGAGAAGGATAGTGTATGACACACTGGTTCCTGGTGTGTGTGTAAATATATGATGTAGTGCTGATTCTACCGTTTGGCTCATATAATGGATGGCGAGGCCTTCTCAATCTATACACTACCACACTCGTTTCCCTTCAAGGGTTATAGTGCCCTTAGCAATCAGGCAAATATGGTTCCCTTCTCACTGGAGTAGACTTATGGTTCAGTGGGTCAAAGGGTTTGAAATCCTTGGGTCTTTCGACAAGTATCTCTACAATGTTATGACCAGCAAACCTGGACACTCAGCGTTTTCCACATTAGGTCCCATATCAACCCTCTCTTAGTATTCCTTGAAAGCTCTGGCACCTGCACCTGCCCTTTCCGGTTTCTTCAATCGGTCAAAGGGTCCTGGGCTCCTGAGATCTCTGCTTGTAGACTCTGTCAGCTGCCCTACTACTGGTGTATCCCTTGCCTCTCTCACTCTTTTATAGCACAAGCCCACTATCTTAATTTGCTTTCTTTTGCTGTGATTGGACCAATGTAGTATTTTCCTGTATTGTCTCTCTGGAATGGTTATGTGGGCCAAAGCTTCCTCTTCTCCCTTGGTCCGCACTGTCCGAGCTTTTAAAATGGATGCCAGACATTTTGAAGCCAGATGGAGGTCCCACACTACAGCAGGCTCTGCTCTAACTATTCTGCAGGAAAATGATTTTCATGGTGCCCTCCAGGCATCTACACCTGCCCCCATCTTCTCTGCACTTTGGTCTTGGGGTAAGTCCGTGGGTCTGATATTCCATTTATCAGGTTTGTGGGTGGAGGCCTGTGCTGCGAGACAATTTCCAGTTGGAGTTGCCCCCTCCAAAATACATGGTCTCTGCAGCATCCCCGATATGCAGCCTTCAGGGAGTTGGTGGTTCTGTCTCCAAAGCCATGGTAGGGTTGCTACCCTGGGCTGCAGAGGACGGTGTAGGTCAGATGAAAAATATGGTGTTTCGACTTTGTCACACAGGCCAAACAAAAAGAGGCAATGTGGATACTCACCTAATCTTACCATGCATTGCAATGAGACTACAGTGAGATGAGCTGGGTAAAGGAGCTGTGCTGGGCTCTGGCAATGCGCAGAAGCGAGTAAATATCTTCCACTCCCTCCGTAGGGGTCCAGTCACTAGGTCCTATGGGCAGTAAAACTGTGTGGGACTGCAGGCACTGACAAATGAGGGAGGGCATTGACCTGTGGCTCCTCTGTGAACACCACTTTGGCCAGCCTGACTCGAAGTTCTTGAGTCCCGCTAAGAGCTTCTTGTGGATATCAATACAGGTGTAGGAGGCTGGAAACAACTTGGGCAGAGGTGGGATTCTTCTGGGAATTATCTGCGTAATCCTGCTTTTTACATTCTACTCTAACAAGTGGAAACTGCATGCAATGTAAAGGAGGCCAGCAGTGTGATTAGCTTAACAGAAGGGGCTTTGGTCTGCTAAATTCTGATGATCTGCTGGAAAGTAAGGGGATAGCACAGTTCACATGTATGTTGTGTGTCGTTGTTGTGGTTTGGGAGTTGAGCAGGACATACTGCTAAGTGAAAAAGTAACTGTGTGGGGTGAAATGCAATGTCTAAGACCTTTCAGGGGATATATTGTAGATGCACATGGGAGAGTGCAGTGTGACAATCCACTCTAAGTGGAGGAGAGGAAGAGCACTTCTACCACTGCACCCCACAGCCAGACATAACAACAATATACATGCTTTCACAAGAAAGACTGCTTCTCTACTGAGCTGGTCATGTCTGGTGGGCTTTCAATACCGCCTTCTTTGATTATTAGTTACTGAATATTATACTCGCTCAGTCTATCAGGGAGATGGTGTCAACATGGCATGACTCTTTCAGCCATGTCCCAGGCACAGTGTATCTGGGTGAGTCTGGGTGAGTAGGTGTACCATAGAGGCACACACAGTGCCAACATGTCTGGCAGCCTTCTTTAAAGGCAATTATAAAGTTGAAATTATACTTTGCATTTTAGAACGTAAATATGTTGTTAACTATAACATGTTCAATAATGTGTGTAGAAGACTGAATTACATGGTAAATAGAGCTTAATAAGCAAGTAACCCATTTATATCAGTAGCAGTTAACATTGAAAAAGATCAAATGTATATTGTCGTGCTCTAATAACTTTGAAAACACATGTATCACTTTAAATGGAGCAACCATAGTTTAAATAGCCACTAGATCATGTCTTTAATTTGTGTTTATTTTTATATCGATATATCAAGTATGTTGGATCTTAGGAGGTTCCCTTGGAGTTCAGCAATGAGAAGGTTTCATTTAAAGAGCTTTACACATGAACATAACTATTTACAACGATCCAACAACGATTTTTGACTAATTCAAAATGGCCGCCGGCGCGCGATGACGTCATCACGTTGTGTGCCGGCGCCATTTTTTCAACATAAAAGCAAACGGGACAACCAGCAACGCGTTTTCACGCGAGCAAGGTGCCCGGATGCTATTACTTTGGTCTACACAACAGGTAAGACTCCCCCTGTGGGGAGGGTGAACTTTAACCAACAGAATAATTTATATATGATATTTGTTAGAGTTTGAATACATTTTGGTTATTATTTATATTACCAGGAAGTCAAAGAAGTGACATTAAAAGACATGCAACGGCTAACATAAACATATGTGCTTGAGTGAAGAGAAATTGGAATTACCAATAAAGAAAAATAGTAAATCAGGCCAAAGATTTGAAGAAACGTTTTACACAGGTACTTTTTTCATAATGTGTATAGTTACAATTCAGAATACATGATTATCTCTTTGTTAATGCAAAATTATACAAAAAACTTTAGTTAATTATTCATTTCTTTACTATTAACAGTTCCTGATGAAGGTCTATTATTGACCGAAATGCATTGAACAGTATAATGTTTGCTAAAGGCCTCACAAAAATACAAATGATTGAATAAAAATATTTTTACCATAAATTCATCGAAATTATTAACATTTTCTCAAGAATTATTGAAGAAATCAAATACAAAAAGACAACTTCTATACAAAGTAAATAAGAAGAAATTTAGTGGGATATCCACACGAGTCCTTCCAGTAGACTGGTGACAATTAACCAGTCAAATATCATTAACATTTTTTACCCCCCTAAGCAACGGGGAGGAATCTGGCGACAGGACTAAATACCTCACCAAGTATAGACTACCTTATTAACTAACGAGTAGTGCCCACTCTTTCTCTTATTTGGACATTGTCAATTCGATTTGCATAACGAGTGAGAGGCACACTAAACTTTCAAAGCGAGAACAAGAATGTCATATGAAGAATTAAGTGGTTTAACGAACAAGAAAGCAGAAATATTGAGTTTTACTCTTGAAGAGGCCAATGCTATTCTCAATTCAATAAAAGATACCGGAGGAAGTTCTAGTACAATAGATCCTAATACAAGAATTAAAACACTGGAACGCCTCATACGTAAAGAGATAAACAGGAAATTACATGCTGTTACACTCACCAAGCACTATAAAGCACAAAGAATTCCAAGAGGTTTGAGGATTCCTCTGAAACCTACCCTATGTAAGGAGAGTCATGAATTTGTAAAAAAATGGGAAAAGATTTTGAACAGATGCTCTCTAGATCTAATATTATTAACAATACAGGAGCTTTCTAAAGAACTTGATAAATTAGCATCAGAAATTCAAGAAATTCAAACAGAATTGATTGAAACATTAAGTGTTACCGATTTAGACAAGATTTTAGAAGATATCAACAATAATCTTACTGTATATCGAACGGAATTAGAAACTAAGAAATTGCGAAAATATCGTAGAGACACATATGATTATTTGAACGATGAGGTCTACACTTGGATGAACAAATTTAATCAGAGACCAACTCCAAGAAATTCCACAAGTTCATCAGATCCAGATACAAGTGGACCAGAGTCATCGAACGCTGAGCGACAAGACGCAGGAGAAGGTACTAGCACAGGCGATCAACGCCCAACAGGAAGAGGCATTAACTTTAGAGGTACTTTTTTAGACAGAAACCAACGCGGAAAAGGACAAGGAGGGGACGCAGACAGAAATCGACAGCGTCCACATACACGACTGAATCCCAGGAAAACCTAGTAGTCAATTTGTCTAAATATCATTTGTCTAAACAAGAAAATACTCTACTACAGAAAGGACTTAACTTTGTCCCAACATATCATTCTACTCTTTTCGAAAAGAAAATAGAACTTTTCAAATTTTCAAGAAAGCTTAGACTAAAAGCATTTTTTGCAACAATTGAAGAAGACAACATAGAACAGTCAATACCAGAAATTGGGTACAAAGAATTCAAACCCAAGAGCACTTTCATACCTCCTGTTAATTATCCTATAATCGATGTGTTTCAAAGAATGGTTACTACTGATTTGAAGAAGCTTTCATATAAACCACCACGATATGGTAACTTCAGCAAACAAGACTTGAGCACCATTCGCAGATTATTTTCAAACAAAAACATAACATTTAAACCTGCAGACAAAGGAGGAGCGATGGTAATCCAAGACACGGAAGATTATCATCAGGAATGTATGCAACAACTTATGGATAGGTCAGTATACCAACCTATAGATAAAGATCCAATTGATGAGATTCAACAGAACTTGGAATACATATTAGATCTAGCGGAGAGCAACAAATGGATTACAGAAAAGACCAGACGTTTCTTAACCATTACTAGTCCAAGAACACCAGTGTTTTACACTATCCCCAAGATCCACAAAACACTAATAAAACCACCAGGTAGACCAATCGTATCAGCCACCAACAGTATTCTACAACCACTAGGAACATACTTGGATTATTTTTTACAACCGATAATACAAAATACCAATACTTATATCAAAGATACTACTCATTTTCTGAATATTCTAACCAACATATCTACGAATGACAATACCATCTTATTTACTGCAGATGTACGTAGCTTATATACCTCAATTCCACATAATCAAGGACAAGAAGCAGTGGAATGGCTCTTATTAAACACCAGAGGGGTAGAAGCATCAAAAGAATTTTTAATGATCCTTCTGGATTTCATCTCACAAAATTCATACTTCAGATATCGTGATCAATATTATCTGCAGACAAGCAGCACCTCCATGGGAGCCACAATGGCGCCAAGCTATGCTAATAGCTTCATGTATAAATTTGAAACAGAACACATACTAAATCATGATACTTGGAAACAACATCTTCAATACTGGGGAAGATACATTGATGATGTATTCGGAATCTGGCAGGGAAGTGAAGAACAGTTCATACAATTCACAGGATTTCTCAACACCATTGATACACGTATACAATTTACAACAACTCACAGCACAAAGAAAGTGAGTTTTTTGGACGTTACTGTGTCAAATCAAGATTCTAAGCTTGTCACTACTTTGTATCGTAAATCCAGTGATCGCAACAACTTATTACATCGTTTAAGTTTTCACCCTCAGAATACTCTTACCAGTCTCCCCTACAGTCAAATGCTAAGAGTTAAGAAGATAGTGCAAGATGAAGTAGAATGCGAAAAACAAATCAAAGAGATGGCAACGAGATTTGCACAAAGAGGGTATTCAACACAAGAGATTAACAAATCCGTCTCTAAAGTGACCACAATCAACAGACAAGAGATCCTTGTAAAAACACCAACAACCAAAGAAACTCCGCTTATCTATGTTACTAAATACTCTGTAGAAAGCAACAAAGTCAAGAAAATTGTCCTGAAACATTGGCATTTCTTATCAGAAGACAGAACATTGGGATATCTGTACACCACTCCACCAATATTTGCTTATACTAGAAGTAAGAACATTAAGGATATGCTTATACGCAGTGACTCTCAAGAACAAAAACAAAGAACAACAAAGAAGGGAACTTATCCATGTTTAAATTGTTCAAATTGTAATATGGTTCAGAAGGGGGATGTTGTATTCCACCCAAAAACAGGACATAAAATCTACTTGAAAAAATGTGCAACATGTGACACCATGAACGTCATATATAGTATCAAGTGCCTGTGTGGCAAATTTTATGTGGGACAGACTGCTCGTAAAGCGAAAATTAGATGGAATGAACATCGTTCTAACATTCGCACAGGCAACACCAAATCTCCAGTAGCGAGACATTTCAAAGAATCTCAACACCAGATAGCACAATTGAAATTTCAAATTTTGGATGTACTAGAAGTTTATCAAGGACAGAGAGTGGATATTAACAGACTCTTAAACCAGAAAGAAACTTTCTGGATTGAAAAACTCAACTCCATGCAACCGGATGGTCTCAACGAGGAATGTAATTTTGCATGTTTTCTTTAAAGGCAATTATAAAGTTGAAATTATACTTTGCATTTTAGAACGTAAATATGTTGTTAACTATAACATGTTCAATAATGTGTGTAGAAGACTGAATTACATGGTAAATAGAGCTTAATAAGCAAGTAACCCATTTATATCAGTAGCAGTTAACATTGAAAAAGATCAAATGTATATTGTCGTGCTCTAATAACTTTGAAAACACATGTATCACTTTAAATGGAGCAACCATAGTTTAAATAGCCACTAGATCATGTCTTTAATTTGTGTTTATTTTTATATCGAATTATCAAGTATGTTGGATCTTAGGAGGTTCCCTTGGAGTTCAGCAATGAGAAGGTTTCATTTAAAGAGCTTTACACATGAACATAACTATTTACAACGATCCAACAACGATTTTTGACTAATTCAAAATGGCCGCCGGCGCGCGATGACGTCATCACGTTGATGACGTCACCGCGTTGTGTGCCGGCGCCATTTTTTCAACATAAAAGCAAACGGGACAACCAGCAACGCGTTTTCACGCGAGCAAGGTGCCCGGATGCTATTACTTTGGTCTACACAACAGGTAAGACTCCCCCTGTGGGGAGGGTGAACTTTAACCAACAGAATAATTTATATATGATATTTGTTAGAGTTTGAATACATTTTGGTTATTATTTATATTACCAGGAAGTCAAAGAAGTGACATTAAAAGACATGCAACGGCTAACATAAACATATGTGCTTGAGTGAAGAGAAATTGGAATTACCAATAAAGAAAAATAGTAAATCAGGCCAAAGATTTGAAGCAACGTTTTACACAGGTACTTTTTTCATAATGTGTATAGTTACAATTCAGAATACATGATTATCTCTTTGTTAATGCAAAATTATACAAAAAACTTTAGTTAATTATTCTTTTCTTTACTATTAACAGTTCCTGATGAAGGTCTATTATTGACCGAAATGCATTGAACAGTATAATGTTTGCTAAAGGCCTCACAAAAATACAAATGATTGAATAAAAATATTTTTACCATAAATTCATCGAAATTATTAACATTTTCTCAAGAATTATTGAAGAAATCAAATACAAAAAGACAACTTCTATACAAAGTAAATAAGAAGAAATTTAGTGGGATATCCACACGAGTCCTTCCAGTAGACTGGTGACAATTAACCAGTCAAATATCATTAGCTTTCAATGGAATGCCATCTGTGAGAAATCCATGGAATTTGTCCCTTCTCCCCAAGGGGGAACCACCCCCTTTGGGTCTAGGGAAGTGATCCTGCAACGCAATATACTCCCTAACGGACAGGGAAAACGGGATCTCACTGGGGGTGATAACCCCTTAAGGGACAAAACATCCCCTAGTAGATATGCTTCCACTCCTCCCTATTTTGCAGACCCTCCCATCGTTGCAGGATAAATGGCAATAGAATCTGCAGGGCACTTTAAATGGGTTTGTCTTGGTTTCTGACTCGGTTTTGACGACGTCCCTACCGTACGCCCAGAAGCAATTGTGTCCTCTCCTGCATTCCAGGAAGCAACTGACAAGGCTTGGTGCCCAAGCAGGTGAGGAGACAGCCAATCCGTGGCTGGAGCAAGGCTGTATCCTTGGAGCACAGAGGAGGATGCTACCCCTCACAGGAACCTGGAGGAAGGACCACGTTGAAGGCATGGTGGGCAGAGATCCCACAGAATGCTTCCACGCCCAGGAAAAAGCAGAAAGCCTAGAGCCGCCAGAGTGCAAGAATGAAGAACTCAGCAGTCGCAGCTTGCCAGTATACCATCAACTAGATGATGAAGTATTGTCCCGAGTGATAGGAGGAACAAGGGACGGAGACCCAACAGCGGGGATGTCAAACTTGTGATTCCACAACCGGACTAGGTGCCGCCTTCCCCACCAGGCCCTGTCACAAGCAAATGGGTACAAGGCCAGAGGCTGGAAGCAGGTGAGGGGTGCTCAACGAAGAAGCCCACAGGGGGCTAATACTGTGAAGGGCTTGCAAGGGGCCAAAACTGAAAATTACCCAAGAAGGGTTACTACTGACAATATCTGGGGAAGAGGAGATCCCAGAGAACGAGAGAGACCCACAAGGGGCCAAAAGTGACAATACCCACAGGGAGTAAAAAGAAACAAATAGGCCTGTGAAGGGCTAACAGTAAGAATATCCCAGATGGGGGTGAACCTTGCATGAGAATCCTAAAGCCAGAAAGGCCGACCAGCCTACAAGAAACTGAAATGACCTCCCCTGGCGATGAAAGCAAAACACAAAGCCAGTGAGTGGCCTGAAGGGCCAATAGTTCAAGTCGAACTAGAAGAGAGAAACATTGTCATGCATTCTATCAGAAGGAAATAGAGGCTTATTTTGAGAAGCAAGCAGCATTTTGAAAACAAGTCGCTTGCACTTGGAACTGTTGGGACAGTTTACCTTGAGGCCCCGAGTTACCTTTTCCAGGAGCAGAAAAGACCCAAGGAACTGAACTTTTAACTTTTTAACAATGAGGAGAACCAGAGAGAGAATTGTTAGGGGGGAGAGAAACTAGCTACCAGGAGTCAAAGTAGAGTGAAGCCAACTTACGTAGGCCAGTCACATTGTTTCGTTTTTAGTGGTAGGGCTAGCACAGGATAGAATATGTTTTGGATGTAGGAAAGATTTAATGTGAGACATCCAGACAAGCACTTGTTTGTTATGTTTGTATAAAATCGGGAAGCTCATCGGAAATATACGGCTAATACAGGGTTTCTTTTCTTTAATATACACCCTTGAAACATGTCCGTTTATCTGTTTCCACTGTCTGACTTACCACAGAGCATATGATCAAGTACCATCAGATGTCTATGTATGCAGTCATATTGGCAAGTATGGTTTTCACATGACTAAGCACTACTTTAATATCAATACTTTCATCTATCATTGCTCTGCCACTTTCATTCTATGTCCAAGTACTGCCAGACAAAACTGAAGAACTTCCATCATATGCACAAATATATGGCATTCATATGCCTGGGAACTGAGTAAGGACAGCCATCATATGCTCAATTGTTTAATGCTTTTGTCCTATGCAATGATCTCCCAATCGTGAGGCTGTAAGTTAGGTGAGAGGGACTCTGGGGACTTTGTTAAGATACAGGCTCTGTGATGCCAAATCTGGAGACAATATATGGAGGATCTCCCTGTGCCTCTCCCTTTTTCCCAATTCATCACTGAAGCCACCTGTATTCGCCAAGACGCCATTAACGAGGGATTCAGATCTGGAAAGATACATCCCATGTTTGCATTCCAAGAGTCCCGATCACAAACTTTGTGAATATCACTGGCAAGGGAACATTGGTAGAACCAGTTGGCCGCCATCACTTTGCTGGCTGATTCCAAGATGGGTTGGCATGCCATATAAGGTCTTGGGCTGCAGTAACCAAAAACATCAACAATAAAAACTGTAGTAGCCTTATTTGGACCCTCTAACAAGTCAAAACTCTCCCCGATAAGGCGGTCATAGTCCCGATTAGTCGAAGCCTTGTTATGAAAGGGACCATGGATAAGCCCAGAGGGATGGTCTCTGGAAACAAGTTGACAATGCATAGGAGTGTGTAGCAAGCATGAAGAGAGAAGAATGGAGGAAAGAACAGTGAAGGCATGCAGAAGGGAAAGAGAGGTTCAAGGAGAATCATGTTGGAGGATAGCAGATGGGGGGAGGAAGAAAGATCGTCAGTGGTAGAAGAAGGCAAAAAGCAGGGGGAATAAATTGACAGGTGTCCAGAGTAGAGAACCAGCACTTGCCAAGCCAAAACGGTTATAGACAGAGCGATGCTGAGATGTAAACAGGAAAACCAGAGAAGCTAAAGTATTGAGGCTAGTGAAGTTAAAAGCACTGTTAACCTGAGCTCAGAGACTGACAGGGCTAAATGCCCAACAAACCAAAAGAAATGGATAGAAATGGAATAGAAACGGATATGGGACAGCTGGGAAGAACAAGTTACTCTCTTACCTGGTAACATTCTTTCGATGAGATGGTCCGACGACCTATTCCATATCTATGACAGGTAATGTCCACAGCTGTGCTGCTTCGGAATATTTTCGGCATCTGCGTCCTGTGTCGATGACGTTGATGCGCCATCCCCGAGGACCTCCTCCGACGGCCGACGTCACCCGATGTGATAAGTAGGACGCACAACGCCCGTAGCCTCAGTTGTAGTTTTTTCCCCAGAACGTGTGACACCAGTTTTCTGCCAGTCAGACACACAAGGCCTTGCGGAACGCAAGCTGCAATCGCATAAGAAATTCTGCAGCGGGTAAGGTAGGGAGGGAGCAATATTGAATACTCGTCGGACCATCCCATCGAAAGAACGTTACCCGGTAAGAGAGTAACTTGTTCTTTGAGGGGATTGGGTCCTCCGGCGTATTCCATATCTATGACAGACTCCCAAAGCAGTACCAAGCAAAGAGGTGGGAAAACAATTTAGAACACAAATTTAGCATGCCCAATCAAATTGCGGAATAAAGGACTGCCTTGACAAAGGCCAGATCCTGCCCTCGGATGGAATCGAGGGAGTAGTGACGTACAAAAGTATGTACCGAAGCCCAGGTGGCTGCATCACAGATGTGACGAATAGGAACACCCCTCTGCAGGGCAGTAGATGCAGCCATACCCCTGGTAGAATGGGCCCGCAAGCCAGCCGGAGGGTCCTCACCCGCCAAGCGGTAACACTCGGAGATAGCTAAAATAATCCAACGAGGCAAAGTCTGTTTCGTCACAGCTTGTCCCAAACACTTTCCAGCGTAACCAATGAAAAGTTGATCGTCCACTCTGACCCGGGACATACGCGAAATATAAAAGCTCAACCCTCTCCTAGGATCAAGCCTATGGAGCCTCTCGTCTTCCTTACCAGGATGTGGAAGAGGATAGAATGCCGGAAGAACCACCTTCTGGCTCAAATTAAATTCCGAAACCACCTTCGGAAGAAAGGACGAACGAACTCGAAGGACAACCCTGTCCTTATGAAACACAGTGAAGGGTGGCTTAACTGAAAGTGCCTGTAACTCACTCACTCTGCGAGCGGAAGTAACGGCAACCAAAAAAACAGTTTTAATAGTTAACTGTCTCAAAGGGCAAGAATGCAAAGGCTCAAACGGAGCACCCATAAGAAACTTAAGAACAAGGTTTAAATCCCAACCGGGCACCAGAAAAGGTGACGGAGGGAACACATTATTGAGCCCTTTCAAAAATGGAGAAATTAAAGGAATCTTAAAATAGGAACACTCTTCAGACGAGCGCTTATATATGGACAGCGCCGCCAGGTAACCTTTAATGGTACCCACTTGCAAGCCCCTGTGGGCCAAGGAAAGCAAAAAAGACAGAACCGTGGGAATGTCACACTCAAAAGGATCCACATTCTTAACTCTGCACCAGTCGCAGAACTTACGCCAACGGCAATGGTACAGAGCCTTTGTTGCCGGCCATCTGGCCGAGAGCAACACCTCCAACACGTCTTCAGGGAGGTCCCAATCCTTATACGTGAACCTTTCAGAAACCAAGCGTGAAGTTTGAGGGATCTGACCTCTGGATGGAGAACCTAACCCCCCTCCCGTGAGAGCAGATCATCTTGGTAGGGAAGACGATGAAGAGGGCAGATGGACAAGTTGAGAAGGTCCGGGTACCACGTCCTCCGGGCCCACGCCGGAGCAATGAGGATCATCCGGGAACGGAACCTCCGTAACCTCCGCAGTACTTGCGGGATGACGGGGACTGGAGGAAACGCATACAGCAGTGGGAATGACAACTCCACCACAAACGCATCTCCTAAGGATCCTTTTGGAGGAAATTCCAGCAAGCAGAACCTTTCGCACTTCCGGTTGACACTGGAGGCGAAGAGATTCACTTGAGAGGTCCCCCAAAGGGCGAAGATCTCCAGGAGAATCTCCTGAGCCAGCTCCCACTCGTGAGAGATTGTGCTCTATCTGCTCAGAGCGTCCGCCGTCTCGTTGTCATCTCCGGTCAGATGAACAGCCGAGATCGAAACTTCCTGCTGGATGGTCCAGAACTCGAGCTGCATCGCCTCCCTGCACAGAGGAAGTGACCCTGCCCCCCCTTTTTGTTGAGGTAGTGCATGGCCACCGTGTTGTCCGTTAGGATCAGGACACTCTTTCCTCGCACAGTCGGCAGACCAACGACTGCTGACTGTCAACTCATTGGCATGAGCTCCCCATCCCGAGAGGGATGCGTCCGTCACAATCGTCACCTCCAGCCAGGCAAGCCAGAACGGAGCCCCCTTCATCAGATTGCCTTGAAAGGCCCACCACAGAAGGTGCTGGGCGACCAAGGGCGGCACCTGAACAGGGTCCGACATCCTTCCGGAAGATTGCGACCACTGCATCTTGAGTGCCCACTGCAAAGATCTCATCCGCAGACGAGCCCCTGGCACCAGAAGAATGCAGGATGCCATGAGGCTGAGCAACCTCAAGAACTCGAACGCCGGGAGCATCTGGGCAAGTTGAAACTTGTGCACCATCTGCTGAATGTGAAGAGCCCTCACCTGGGGAGGGAAACACAGCCCCAGGGATGTGTTGAGCACTGCTCTGATGTACTGGAGCCGCTTTGTTGGCGTCAAATGGGACTTGTTTAAATTGAGGGAGAAGCCCAGCTTGTGAAGGGAGTGGCAGGTGACGGACAGATGATCCAGGACTTGCTCGGGAGAGCTCCCCCTGATCAACCAATCGTCCAGGTAGGGGTAGACGTGAATCCCCCCTTTCCTGAGATGCGCTGCCACCACCACGAGCTTGGTGAAAACCCTCGGGAGGAGGTCAATCCGAATGGCAGGACCCGAAACTGAAAGTGCGAGTCACCAACCGCGAACCTCAGGTACTTCTTGTGCTTGGGATGGATCGGCACATGGAAGTAAGCATCCTTGAGGTCGAGAGACACCAACCAGTCCTGAAGTTGAAGGGCCTGGAGGACTTGAGAGAGAGAGTAACCATCTTGAACTTGTCCTTCCTGAGGAGTTTGTTCAAACCGCGCAAGTCCATGATGGGTCTCAATCCCCAGTCTTTCTTCGAAATCAAAAAATAAGGGGAATACCATCCCTTGTTCCTCTCCGCTACAGGCACCAGTTCTATGGCGCCTTTCTCCAGCAGGGCTTGAATTTCCTGCGCAAGGAGCGGATCCGGACTCTTCAAAGAAAGGTTCCCAGGTGGATTGTCGTGAGGCCTCTGCCGAAAGGGAAGACAGTAGCCGTGGGTTATGATCTCCAGAACCCACACATCTGAAGTAATGGCACGCCACTCTACAAGATGCTGCGCCAGCCTTCCCCCAACCGGCGAACCATGGGACCTGACCTCGTGACTGAGTGGTAGCGTCTGCGGTGTTGCCTGAGGGCAAAGAGGCAACTGCCCGAGCGGCCTTGGCACCTCGAGTACCCTGTTTTCCACCTCTGGCACTCTTACGGTGTCCTCTTTGACTGGCAGCTCCTCTCGCTTTACTGAAGGACGAGTAATAACGAAAGGAACCTCCCCTCCACTGTTGTCCCCTAGGACGAAAAGGCAGAGGTTGTCGAACTGCAGCGCCCAATGACTTTGCTGCAGCTTTGGAGGTCTGCAACCTCTCAAGGCTCTCGTCAGCCTTGCTGCCAAAAAGATGTTCACCGTCAAAGGGCATGTTGAGGAGTCGGGACTGCACATCAGGAGCAAACCCCAACTTCCGCAACCACACAAACCTGCGTATTACGGTGCTCGCCGCCATGGACCGGCTGACACAGTCTGCCATGTCCAAACCCGACTGAACGGCCTCACACATGGCATCCTTGCCATCGTGCACCATAGCAAGGAAACCATCCCGTTCGTCCCCTTCAGGAATATGTTCAGCCGCTAATGCAACACAGTTCCACAGTGTGTGCGTGAAACGCGACAAGGCACATATGGAGTTGGGCGCCGGAAGCGCCATACCCCTGAAAACACTTTCTTCGCCTAGCCATCAAAACGTTTGTCGTCCCTATCCGGAGGGATGGTAGAATACGATTTCTGCTTTGCCGGGGCCATAGCCGCCTGCACCACCAAACTCTCCGGAGTGGGGTGCCTGGACAAGTAGCAGGGGTCACTACTGGCTGGATGGTATTTTCGCGACAAAGACTTGCCCACTGCCGGGAGACTCTCCGGAGCAGTCCAAGCCACCGCCACCCTTCTCTGCAGACCCATATGAAACGGCAGTTCCGGGTCAGTGGGGGGACCAAGATCAAGGCTGTCCGTGAGATCATCCTGAACAAACTCCTCTGGGGGAGCCGCCCATCCCAAGTACTCGCTGACCCAAGACATAAGGCGCCGGTATGAAGAATCGGCATGAGTGCCAGGCTCCGGCCTACAAAACTCCACCTCCGGAGAGGTGTCCAGTCCACTGGCATCATGCAGTGACTGCCTCAGGTCATCAAATTGGCTATGGCCCGACAGAAGCTCATCTGGCACCTTAACCGGAACCAAGCCTTCATCAGAGCATTCATCGCCCTCTGAAATGTACTCCAGGCGGTGGGAGGAAGACACCTGGGGACCAAAGCTATGCCTGACCTTACCAGAGCCTTTCTAGGGGCTACCCCCATGCCACGGGGCCCCTCCGACACCACCGCCTCGAAAGGCGTCGAGGGCGCCGACCGAGTCGGCGCTGGCGTCGAGAGAATCGGCGTCAGCCGCAGCGCCGCCAACACCGGCGGCGTCGACACAGGCCTCGAAGCCAGGGCTCCGAGCGTGTCCTTCGACGACCTAGGCACCGACAGCGTTGACGACCCCCTTGAAAGCGGAGCCTCGAGAGAGGTCGTCGACGACCTCGGTGCCACAGGCGTCGACGTCTTCCTCGAAGACGGCACAGGATCACGCGGTCCCGAGCGAGTCGAGGACCGGGACCTGGAACGGGCATGGTGAGAACGGTTGCCCTTGTCCGAGCGGGACCTCTCCCGCGAACCATGCCGACCACCTGAGCCCGAAGGCGTGTGAGCGGGGTCTCTCGACCGATCACGACCGACCCCACTCTGAGGCGCGGACGGACCGGTGCCCTGCAATTCAAGAATCGCTAACATCTTCTTCCCGAAGGAAGCCCATTCCTCCGGTGTCGCTTGCATGGTGGGATAAGCGACCTGCCGACGGGCGGAGTCCTCGGAAGAGGACGGGGAAAGTGACCGATGCCGGCGCTTCCGGGAATGCCTCGAAGAGGCAGAAGTGTGGCAAGACCGACTCCTGGAAGGAGACCCACTGGACCTCCGGCGATGACGCGGAGAGTTGCCTCTCGAATCATCTGTCGAAAGCCCCGCAGACCTTGACTTCTGGGGCTTAGACACCCTACCTACTGACAACTTCTTGCGCTCCCGCAAGGCCTTGGCCGTGAGCGACTGGCAGTCGATACAGTCATCCGTGTCGTGGGCCTCCCCGAGGCACCAGAAGCAGGCATCGTGCAAGTCAGTTACCGACATCTTGGACCCACAGTCCCTGCATTTCTTGAAGCCCGGACGCGGGGTTGAAGACGAGGTAGACATCGTCACGAACAGGCTTTTGCACAAAAACCAAACAGGTTCAAAGAACCGAGAAGAATACAACAAACTTCAAAGTGTCGAGGCGTACCGAGATTCACGAAGCGAACACGTTCGCGGAAAAAACGGAACTGAGGCTATGGGCGTCGTGCGTCCTACTTATCACATTGGGTGACGTCGGCCGTCGGAGGAGGTCCTCGGGGACGGTGCATCGACGTCATCGACGCAGGAAAGTTTCCGAAGCAGCACAGCTGTAGGCATTACCTGTCATAGATATGGAATACGTCAGAGGACCCAATCCCCTCGAAATAAAATCTAAAAAAAGGGGGAAACCCCCCCATCATGGAAGCTAAAAAGATTTGTTCATTGTGAATCTGAGCCAACAGGTTCATTGTAGAATGCAGCTAAGAGGACTCGCTCTGAAGCTGAGCCATGAAGGATTGGAGTGAGACGGAACCAGGAGGACTCTGAAATCATCTGAGAACTCTTTGTGAACCGGAGCCAGGAGAGCCCACTGAGAAGCAGAACAAGGGTGGCATAGAGAACCTTAGACCAAAGAACTGAATACAAAACTGAGCCAGGAAGGAGGTTGCGGTGGTCTCTGGCCTGAGTCTGAAACGCTGGGAGGCTCAGATAATGATTGCAGTCTGACAATCCACCTGGGACAGAAATTGAAGAAATCCACAGTAATAGGCATTCCCAGTCGTAGTACTGAGGAAATAGCTAGACAGAGAGGCACCCTGACATCCAACTAAACTGGGTAGCGGTCCAGATTTCTCTTAAAGTGTGGGCTATTTTTATCAGTTTCCAAGTACTTTGTACGTGTTTTGACAATGTGTTCTTGAACGCTCTTAAACGTAAAGATAAGAACGAGTGCAATCTTTTCATCCTACACTGTACATTTTGTATATCAATTTTGCGTTTTTTGCATTTTTCTTTGTGCTTTGTTCAAATTGACCTTCAGTCAGCATTGGGATTAATAAAAAAATGTGTGCCTAACCAAATGTTTAATACAATATGATACATGGCAAAAAATGAAAAATGCTTCCATATTGCACATGATTGTGACATTTATTGTTTACAGGTTCCTGTTAGATAGGCGTCACATTCAGAGTATGCCTCAAACTATCAAACCCTTAAAATAGTAGAAATTGAGGTTCCGTTTGAAATTATTTTCCTGGTGGGACAACCTCTTGTGTTATAATTGGATAGACGGTGGTCAAGCCGAGCAGTGACACACAAAGCAATTGGAAAAGGTTTTTCAAAAGAAATTGCAATCAACAGAGGCGTAAAGCAAGGATGCCCGTTAGCACCAGCACTTTTCACGGCCTTCCTTGGCGACTACAAAGACTCTGGAAAAGAACTCAGAACCTTCGCACCGAAACTGGGCCACACCCTAATTCCAAGGCTCCTCTACGCAGATGATATTATACTCCTCGACCAAACCCCGTAGGGCTGCAACGCCAACTAAATAAATTAGCAAATTACATCTCAGAAAACAACCTTGAAATAAACAAGGAGAAAACAAAAATTTTGATCCTCGAAAAATCAGCTGCAAGGAAAAAAACACATCATTGTTCAATCGAGAACATTAAAATCGAAGTCGTAAAGGAGTTCAAATACCTTGCAGTACTAACCGACAGCTCAGGCAACGAAGCAAGAATGCAACACAACCTTTGGGAAAAGACCAGAAAAGTCGCAGCCCAGGGTCGAGTAATGGACAGGAAATTTGGCCGCTTCTCTTTGCTACCAATCATAAAGTTCTTCAAAGGCAAAGTGGTCCCAGCCCTGACATATGGGGGGGGAGCCTTCCTGACAATCCCACAAGCCATCTGGGACGAGCTGGAGGGCCACTTTTGGCGAGAAGTAATGCGATTCCCTAAATCAACAGCGACCGCGGCAATCAGAAGAGAACTAGGACTATCCTCCCTGAAAGCGACAGTGGACGCGAACAAAATGTCATTATACAGGAAAATAATCATGCCAGAAGCACCTAGTCAATACAAATTGATCAACCAAGAAATCCAAAGAGGAAACTGCAAACCACTATTAGCCTTGGCTACAAAAAATGAAAATACCCTGGCAGAACTCGGTTACACCAAAGAAGAGCTCTTCCTTACCCCCAACAAAATCAAGAAGAAAATGGATCTACAAGATTGGATACTCACGCAAGAAAAAGCAGCATCCAATAAACTCCTTGCCCATCTGCCACAACAAAAACCCTAAGGCAATCTTTCTTAAGGGCACGACTAAACCTATTACCAACAAACGAAATCAGAGCATTGAGAGGCCTGACCAACACGAGCACCTGCAGATTGTGCAAAGATCCCACACAAACTGAAACAATACGCCATCTTCTAACACACTGTACAAAAACAATCGACCTAAGGCAAGCCTTTTTACTCCGGCTATTAAAACCATTTGACTTACGCGAAGAAGAAGTCTGGTGGAACCGACTTATAAGTGGAAATAAAACCTCATGGGCAATCGCAGCAGCAAAGATTATAGACGCAGCCATTGCAAAATGCTGTAAAGAAATAAACCATCTAGAAAGCCTGACAGGTGAATAACCACATATTCACACCCAGCACCCGAAACTCAAACGCTTACATCCGCAGAACAACAAGCATCTAGTATCAAGGAATAAAGAGCTTAAGAGCTTCCCCACCGACTTTGCAGCCCTTTGTAAAATCAAAGAAATTTGACAAACACAACAAAAAAAAAAAGGGTTTTATAACTCTTTTATAAGATGTCCTTTAAGGAGATGTCATTTTAAACGCATACAGGATCTAGGAAATCAACTACAAATGTTAAGAGAATATCTGTAGTTCAAAGTGACAAAATGGGACAACATAAAGTGGGTTCAGTTCCATCTGGTTAATGCCTTCAGAGGTTAATATCCAACACACAAATTAAAAATACTATTCTAATAAGTTATTGCCCCTTCTCGGGACACCCTATACTACAAAATAAGTTTTCAAACAATTTTGCAAAAAAAGTATTCAATACAAGTCTTTAAAGTCCTTAACCTTCAGGCCATCCACTGCACAACATAAGACTGTAACCATATGCCCTATAAGAGAACATTTTCCAAGGTTTGGCCAACGCAAGAGTTCAATAAACCTCAACTGCAAATGTCTTGTCTTTTCTTCTGGTGAGGTACTTCCTGAGTATACTCCCAGTCTGGACTCTTTGTAGTATTCCTGCTTTCACCAGCTCAATGAAGACTTCTCCTAGTAGTTTCAGTGGTTCCTTGTATCATGTTCTGTGGTAGGCTCTTAGTCAGCCCCGGCTGTCTTCTATGCAGGGAGTTTCACTGAACACCCCCATTGTCCATCTGTTCTCTATGCAATCTTGGAATGAATAGCTTTCACTTTGGTAAGTCTCTCCCATATCCTGGGTTTTACAGCTTCAACTTCTGACAGGTCCCTTCCTGACCTTAGCTTGAATAGGTACCCTCTTCACCCCTAATCTAATCCAGGGCCTGTTGAGCAGGATATCTTAGGCACCCACCTATTGTGGCTCACCCATGAATTCATCTTTCCTAAGGGCTCCTGGTTCTTGGCTCTGGAATCTCCTTGAGTCAACCTTTCACACAGCCACTCAGTGTTCAGCCAGTAGGAAATGTGGCTTAGCCCCCTGAAGAGTAATGGCTGTAGGATGGCTAAGATAAGTGCTACCTCTGACTCGCTAGCGTAGTCAATGTGTACCCAAGGACAGTGTGAGAGAGCCTATGACTCTCTTCGCTCGTTCTCCTACTTTACATGAGTTTTCTTCCTAGAAGCATAATGACTGTAATACAAGGAGATGTTCATAGAATATAATTTCCAGACCGTGTGTGTATTCTCTTCTCTCATCCTCAGACCAGGTACAAGAACCAAATTCATTTGACTTCAAGTTGAGATTTGTACTCCGGTAGATTTAAAGATTGTATGAATGTAACGATTGCTATTTTCTACCACAGATCTCTGGCTATCAAACAAGAATCTCCACAGCATTTCTGAATTCACAAACTGGTGTTCCTTGAGAAAATGATGAAAATATTTAACTCTCAATTCACTCAACAGCGGACATTCAGTGATCAAATGCCTTAGGGACTCAGGTTCCAAAGGGTGGGCACAGAATCTGCATCTGTTATTTTTGGCAAGTTTGCGGATGCAAAGAACATCATTTGTATACCAGAGATTCAACCTCAGTCTCATATAAAGAGTCCTGTATTTCAAATCAGGAAAATGTGACATATATGCCTCAATAGTGTAGAGCCTTTTTGGTATGAGTGCTTTTTCTGCGAACTGATACAAAGATGAGCATTTGTCCATAGTTCTTATCCAATCACTTAGCCAAAGTTCTTTCTTAACTCTTTCCGGATCGGATATTAATACACTAGGTTAGATCTCCTCACTCTGCAAAATTCCTTGAATTTTAGATCTCCAGCTTTGTATTTTCTTGTTCTTAGTCATTAGTACATATTTTGACAAAATACTCAAGATACCGTGCAACTTGTCTGACATCAGGTATTTTTTGTATAGTGATAGGAGTTTCCACACATAAATTGCATAGTGGGAGACGATTCTGAGTTCATAACGAATATTACATATAGGAGTTGACTGTGGTAAGTGCAAGATGGATCTCCAAAACGCTCCCTCCAACCTTTCCCAATATAACTCTGTCAACCAATCTCTTATCTCTACTCCATACGTAAAATGGGGCTAACCTTCTGTTTAAAGAAAGTTATAGCGGGACAGACTGAGAACTTTCCGTATCTGGCCTGAATAATTTTAGCTTGAGAAGTTACATTTTTCAGTTTCTGCCGCATATCAGTGTGTAAGAATAATCAGACATCTGGTTGCTAATGAGAAGGCCCAAATATTTTAACTTTTGCACTATCTCCAAGTGTGTGTTTTGAAGCAGCCACAGGAGATTTTTTGTTATCTTTTTTCTTTTATTCATACCCATGATCATAATCTTGCATTTATTCTGATTGATCATCAGGAGGTTCACCATTACATAAGTGCTCAATTTAAGCAAGAGGGCACGCAGGCTCCTGAATGTCTTCGCCAGCAGCATGAGGCCGTTGGTGTACAACAACCAGGGGACCGCCGTACCCTCTAGCCTAGGGGAATCAGAAATAACTCCAACAAAATCATAACGGATATCTGCTATAAAGAAGTTAAAGAGCCTCTAAAGGTTTTAATGGGTTCCGAGAGGTTGCCTTCTAGAGATAATCTTATTTGTATTGATGTTTGCGAGTGTAGTTGTTCGATCCAAAAAATTAGATGTTACGGGCAACCTGCTTTAACAAATTTTTGCATGAAACGGTGTCGGAAAACAGAGTCAAATGCAGACTGAAAGTCAATAAAGGCCATGTAAAAAGGCTGATTTTAGTGTTGCTCCTGTAATTTTATTGCTTGAAGAGTATGGAGGTTGATCACTGTCCCCATCCCGGGCATAACGCCTGTCTGATTGGGATCTCTTATATTGGAGGAATCTAGCCATTGGTCAAATTCTCACAGAATTAATTTAGAAAAATGTTTGCCCGGCACATCCAATAAAGCAATTGTCCTTTAGTTGGCCGGGTTTGCTTGGTCACCCTTCTTCTAAATGGGTATAACAATGGCATTTTTCCATGAAGATGGAACCTGATGGGAGTGTTATGATTAGGGCCCAGGCTGTTGGATGTTGTTTCAGGGGTTGATTAAACAAACCACCTGGGTCAGGCCAGGGGCCCTAGAATTACTCAATTTGGAAATGTGAGAGACAATATCTTCTACATCAAAATGGAGCTGCCCTGTGTAAGTTTTATGGTGGTAAGATGATTCAGATGTAGTATAGGTAGGGGCATAAAGCGTCTTGTAAAAGCTTACCCATAACCTCCGCAGAGATGACATTAATTTGACCGGTAGGGTGCGAGGGGGTATGTGCTCGATTCAACAAGCCCCATATTGCAGCTGAATTTTTGGAAGCTAATGAGTTCTTCATGTGTTCAGCATCATGCTGGCAGGTTAAAGCTTTCCTAGCTTTTAGCCAGTTTTTCTATGCGCATTTTAGCATTTTTAGTCATGCTATTTTCATGTAGGGAGGCGAACGGGCGAGCTGAGCTGTCTTTCCTCAGCCAGGAAGGTTGCTTTTCTCTGTGCCACTTCGGGGTCATAAGTGTGAAGTGTAGTTTGCATAGATCCTCGGCTAGAGAATTTTGTTTTTTTAATCTGCATAATCCCGACGTATGATTGGGCCTCCGCGTTGGGAGCTATACCTCTTTGGTATATTTGCCTGAGCCTTATGTCAAAAGCATGGATTGTAGCAGGTGTCCAGTGAAATCAATTCTTGCCAATGTTTAATAACATGCCATAGGTAGCAGATGGCAGAAGGTTTTTCCGGGGGTCAACCATCACCACGTGATCTTTAATATGTCATGATCACTGGCTTTTTGAGATTCCCCCTGAAAGGAGATTATGTACTCAAACATGGTATCTGTTATAGTTTAGCTTAAGCCTGTTATGCAACAGCAGTCAGATTATGGTCAGTAGTTTAAATGTGTGAAATACGATTACCTACATGCACTTGGCTCAATCCTTTTTTCCATAAACATTTCGTACCTTTCTTGTCATCACTGTGAGGTGCAGGAAAGATTGTCTAGCTCATTTTGCGCTTTGAGCAATAACTAAGAAAATATTTGTATTGGCGAAAGTGCGGTATGTGTAAAAAATGCAGAGAATGATAATGTTTTGTGTTTTTTTGTTATGGAACTTGTTCACTTAGTGTTGTTTCATTTTGCCCAAACAAGAATCACTTGTGTGGTGACATGCGTTATCAGAAGAAGCAACGATTGCTCGGTGAGTTTACAGTTTGTTTTGAAGTGTGATTTGACAACGTTCTTGTGCGATAATGTCACGTGCAGCATGATGTCATGACGCGGATGTGGAAAATAAATAAGGCGGGTTGCAAAATGGTGGCCGTTTGTGCCACGAATTGTCACAAGGGTCCATTTGGAGAAAGAGTGCTTAAAGACACTCTGCAATTGTAAGTAGCTTTTCTTTATACATTTCAGGAATTCATTTGAAGTCTTTAAAGTTGTGGGCACATGCTGATGTGATTTTTTCCCCCTCCATTCTTTAGGTTATGACCTACTGGAAAGAAAATTATCTCTCTTTAAAGTTATGATTGAAGAGTATTTCCTTAACGGGAGGTAAGAGGACTCCTGAACGGTGTAGTAGTCTGGTGGTGGTGTAGCCTGGTGTTCTTGATATAAGTTGCAGTAACGTCATATTTTTGCTATTGTGTGTGTTTTTTCAGGACAAGTTATGGCTTTGCTTTACATTAGGATGGTAACATTAAATATCAGAGCTATTGGCTAAAGGACTTTTTGGCTGGAATTTAATTGCGCTTGTAATATAAGCGTTGGAATGAAGATAAGGACTTAAGTCCTACATAGGCACTTGGTGTGGTGGAGCTGCCAACATTGTAAGTGAGTTGAAGGAACTAGTGTTCTTGTGTTCTTTCTTTTTAACAGATATATTGAAACAATCAGATGTGCCTTTGCAAATCATTTGCTGTAGAAGTAAGCTAAAGATAAATCTTATGGACATGTGAGATAGGTACGAGACTATCAAGCTAATTTGTCCTCTCTTTTACGGAGCGTAAACACTTTTTAGTTAGGCACGAAAAAACTCTTGATGTCCATGAATTAAGAGGACATTGATGCCTTACAGCTGGTGCTAGTATATGCCTGACAATTCGAAGTAACGTAATGCACATATAAAAGAGCTGATTTATCACAAATTGATTCCACGATTGGGCACTGTTCTGGTGGTGGACACATGTATTTGGTGGCGGTACTGTGCTAGTTTGCCCTTTGGACAGTCCAACATTACAAATGGCAATTTTAAAGCCCTCTGAGATTAGTGGCTGTGCATTGTACATTGGGTACTAAGGAGAGACTTCATATCTGCTTTTCCCCCTCTGCCTTGAAAACCATGCTGCGAATCGTGTTTGATCCTTGCGATTTAATCATTATGGATGTAACAGGACATATGGATTCTGTTAATATTATAGTGGTAATGTATAATGTGTATAAAAACTCATGCATTGCAATAATCTACCTGTTGGATTAATTATATAATTTGTATCTAATGTGTTTTGATTGTAGCCCTGATGAAGACATGACATTATAGGCCGAAACACATGTTGGCAGCAATCGATTAAAGAGGAAAGGCAGCAAACAATTAAAGAGAACTATTTTGTTTATAATTTCGGAACACTGTTCCTATTATGCATACAACAGACTGATATTTGTAGGATATAGCGCCCATGGTCACCTGTGTTTACTCTGAGTGAAAGCATGGTGTCTGAATAGTAGTGTGGGAGGAGGAGTGGTAGTAGTGGTAGCAGCATGAGTGAAATAGTAGTAGCGAGAGGAGAAGTGTCAGTAGACTCGGCGGAGCAGTAGTAGTGCCAGGAGTGGTAGTGAGAGGAGTGGTAATAGTGGGAGGAGGAGTGGTATTAGTGGAAGGAGGAGTGGTAGGGTGGAAGTAGTATTAGTGAGAGGAGGAGTGGTGCAAACAGGAGTGGTAGTAGTGGAAGGAGAGGTAGTAGAGTGGCAGGAGTAGTAGTAGCATCAAAATAATGAGTGGTGCTAGTAGAGGGAGGCAGAGCAGTAGTAGCAGGGGGGAGAAGTAGTAGCACAAGGAAAAAGCAGTAGTAGCAGTAGTAGAGTAGGGGGGTAAGGAAGAAGTTAGCATCAAAAGGGTGGAGGCAGGAGATAGGATATGTTATACAGTGGAGGGACCTGGTGGGGAGGTGAAAGGGTAGGAGGAGGAGGTAGAGTAGAAGGGAGAGGTATGCATTGGCATGAGTGGAACTAGTTGACTCTTACAGAGCAGCTGTAAGGCACACTCCTACTTTTCCATTAGAACACTAACATCTGGTGAGAGTAGGTGTTTTTCTTCACAAGTGTGCAGTAAATATCTCACAGCCCCAGTCCACAACATGAAGAAAAAGAAACCTTACACACTGAAGGACAATGATGCACACACACACACACACACACACACTCAGCCAAACTATAAAATTGATTTTTACGGCCCTTTATTGACAAAAAGCATACATGAATACATACATGCAGTAAAAATAATAAATGAATAAATGATATAAAGAGTTTAAAAATACTTCACCATTGAAGCCACAGCCAAAGAAATCCTCATCTCGCCAGAACTGCACTGAAAAGCCTCAAAAAACAGGCAGGCACAGAAACTCCCACATCAACAAGATAATGGAAGCAGTGCATCCACTCTTTCTCCGAGGCTTTCTGCCTAACTGCTATTGTGCCCTTCATTTTAAGTCTCCCACAAATGCGTGATGTCTTTTTCCAGAACTTTCTGGCTTTAAAATGTCTTCCTGTTGCCAGTTCCCATGTGCCCCCGGCCAAAGAGACCCATGACAACATCAAGAGGCAAACTTTCCCTTTCTCATGGAAGCGCAAAAAACAACATAATTTTCCTTCAGCTCTGCAAGATTCTCTCACAACGCTATTGAGTACTAGCTGGTACCTTTTTCAAAACAGTCCTTGAAGCAAAGCAGAAGCGAGAAAACAGTGGAATGCTGTCTGCAAAGAAACAATATGAACAATATTATGTGTTCACATCAAAACGCAGATTTCACTGAGCCCTAAACAAAATGTGCAGATTTCACTGAGGCTTGAATTTCCATTATGGCTATGGGCGCACCCAGAATGCACTACACACAGACACCATGTTTTTAGTTAAAAAGCATTACATGAGGTCCACGGAGAGGTGAAAGAGAGGGAGGTGAAAGAGAGGGACAGCCGTAGGACCCACCAATATTTTAATTTTAAAAAACTCAACTGTCCTAGAGACTCGGAAGCTTTTCTGTGGCATCTGTAACCCTCGATAAATACACAAACACACATGCATTCATATTCACCATCACTCAACACAATTACCTCATACATAACACACATTGTACACACACATACTCATACATTCACCCCATTCCCTAATGAGTTAATAAGTGAGAAGCATGCATTGGTGTATGTGATATGACTGTGTGCGCGGTTATGCGAGCTGTAATTTTAATTGTGTAATGTGCAAATGTGGAGTTGTGGATGGGTTTGTCAATTCTTCTTTAAGCAAGTAATGACCACATTGCAATCACTCATGAATTATCCAAACATAAGATCCCAAAGCTTAATCATCAACCTACTTTGCACATAACAGCCAGACCCATACAGGAATATGTAGATATGCATGTCTGACAGTGTGTGTTTGCATTTTTGGGGCTGTGTTTGTGAGGCAGAAAGGCAGAAAACAGTTTGACACAGCACAAATTGGCAATGTGAGTGGATGATGGCTAACACAAAGAGTGCTCCAGTTAAGTTTTTGTGGTAGAATTATTTTACTCCCTATTTTTATAACTTTGAGAGTACAAGTGACTTCAAGGGAGTACACATTGTATTTGTTCTACTTTTGTTCTACTGCAAATTGTGCTTTATCCATTAATTGTGAAGGAAACATGCTTCTCTATCATGATATGCACCGTTGCCAGATGACAAGGATTTCCATACAGTTTTAACTTTTTGCATGTGTTGGCTGGATGTCAAACACCCACTCACCAATGCAATTGATGAGTACTAATACATTGAGCTTCCCCCGCATGCAAAGAATAGGTACAACAGCAGCATAAGCCGTTTAACGCTTCATCACACAGAACAGGTCAACCTGAATAGGTGCCATTCAGACTTCCCTCAGACTAACAGAAAAAATGAATCAGGGCAACAGCAATGCAAGCATTTATCATGTAGAACAGATTGAGTGGATCAGTGCAAGGTTAGAAGATACCTACATAGAGAACATATAAGGAATTGGTCTCTGCAGTAGACCCTCCCCTCACATAGAACAGATGCAATATTAGAGAGGAGCGTGCACTCCTGAAGCCTAACATAGAAGCGGCAGGCATGGACCTCAGTAGATCATTCTTTCCTGACATGGAACGGGAACATCATGGGCCTAACAGAACAAGATTTCATTAGATAAGTCAATGGTCACAGCAGTAGATGTTCCACTCCCATAGAGAAGGGTCTGCATGGGTTGGAGGATTGCAAGCACCCTCAAACCTAACAGGTCTTCATAAATGCAACAGAACAGGTCTCAGCAGTCTAAATTCCCATTACAAAGAACTTGCCCAGCAGCGGGATCTGCGATCCAAGCACCCCTCACATACAATAGGAATAGCATAGCAGCAGGGGCAGCACCACCCACATAGAACAGGAACAGTTAATTGCCTGTGCATTGTAAGCTCCTGGTAGATATAACTACGATAGCATTGACAGCAACTATTTCAAATACGAAGGCTAACTCGGCTTCCGGAATCAGGAAAAAAAGTGAATTAGAAGGAATTCAAATTTAGAACAAATGATTTGTGCAACAATTCCCAGCTACTTTACGTCCGATTCATTTCCTAAATCATTGTAAGGGTGTAGAGGTAGGAGACAGACACGCAGGTGGCATGCTTTTGGCTATAGACATTTATCTGTGAGAAAACAAAAGAGAAAACCATGTCTGACCCTAGTCCAAGGAGGGGTTCCCTGCCTCAACTAAATACTAAGGAATGTATCAAGATGTCACTCTAAAGCAAAGGGTCCACCGTCCTGTGTCCAGAAACCGATTTCCAATCCTCAAACTATAAACTCAGCTATGAAAAAGGAGTGACCTTTTTGGCCCAGAAGAATGTCTTCCTTCTTCTGGGTGGCAGCCGAATGCTCACCTCTGGGTGATGCAAATGAAATGTTCTTCTCAAAGGATACAAATCAAAATGTCTAAAAGGGATCCTTGGATTGAGGTTCCAATAAGACACATAGAGCACAAAAAGTCTTGTAGCTTCACAGTGTTAGGAAGATGACTCCCTCCCCCTGACCTTTCTCAAGCTCTTGTAGTGGCAAGAGGAGGACTCCCTTCCCTTGACTTTTTCCACAAACACCAGTGGGTATGTCTCCCTTCCACTGGCTTTTCTCACAATGCTCTTGTAGTGTCAAGAGAATGATTCCCGTCTCTTGGCTTCTTCCACAATTTTCACAAACACCAGGGGGTAGATGTCTCCCTTCCCCTGACTTTTCTCATAATGCTCTTGAAGTGCCAAGAAAATGACTTCTTTCTCTTGGCTTCATCCACAATGTTCATAAACACCAGCGGGTATGTCTCCCTTTCCCCTGGCTTTTCTAACAATACTCACCATGTTACCAGCCTACCTGGTTCCCTATCCTGCCAGGTATTGAGACTATGACGATGGTTTTGGAGGCAGTTCAATATTGGGTGTGGATCCCAATCCCTTCTTAGTTCTTCTTGATTTTCAATAATTGTACCCGGTTCACTATCCTGCCAGGTATTCTTTTTTTGTCGGGTCCCAGAACCCTTTGGCATTCGTTTTCTTTCTCTCGGGATCAAGACCCCTTTGGTTTATTTCTCTTGGGTCCCAGACACATTTAGTTTCTTCCTCTCATGTCCCAGACCCCTTTGGTATGGTTTCTCTCGTTCTTGCTCTAAGCAGCCCTGGTCTCCTAGTCTGCCAGGGAATGCCACGAAGATGATGACTCTGGATGTCACTCCTTTTGGCATCTGGGTCTCAGGCCTGTGTCCCACTGTGGCATGGTTCCTCAGGGTTCTGAGCAAGCCTCCCTGCCTTCCAATCCTTTTCTGGTTGCTCACCAGTTTCTCTTGGTTGCTTCTGGGTCTCTCTCCCACGTTTGGGTACCTCCTTCTCTGATGGAGCTCTGCAGCGGCTTCCTGGTTTCGGGCGCTGCGTTCCTGGCGTACCACGCTCTCTGGCACTCTTGACCAGCTGGTACTAAATCCTCCTGCTTCCAGACACAGCCCAACCAAGGCAGAACTTTGAGGAACTTCTCTGTCAACAGGTAAGCATCCTGTCCTTACTGCTCGTTTGGTTCCCAATGGCGGGCTTGGCAGCTCCCGGTTCCTCCAGGGAGGATCTCTCTGTGTTTGAATTTCCCACTTCAATTTCAGCTGTGCCTTTGGCAATAGCAAGTGTATAAAGACTAGACAGCTCAGTATGGTGTATAGAGGTGCTCTCTATGCCCCTGCACTTCTTCCGCGTCCCAATACTGATCTTAAAGGCTCCCAGTAAGTCTGTTGGTCTCTCCCTTGTCTCTGTATAGTAGGGATATAGAACCCTTGAGGAGTCTACACTCTTCTTCGTCCACATACTTCCTACTTCCTACTTGTTTTAAGGAATCAAATGTAACTCCATGAATGCTGTTGTAGGTGGTTGGTGAGGAAGGTGGGTCAAGGCAATGTGGGCCATGGGGATACTGTGTTCTCCCCAAGTCGGCATTAATCCCATAAGGGCCTTCCCTCCCCATGAGATTCACCTGCTGAGCACCACCCCGGGGGGACTATTGGGTAGTGGCCTCACCTCTCTGGCCTCATGGAAAGGGGCTCCCCTTAGGGGAGAAGTGACAACATCCAGGGACTTATCACAGCATTTTGCAGAAAGATATTTTATTATTACAGAAGGATAAGTCACTGCACACGCCTTTCATTTTTCCTCTACAAAGGTCTGAACATTTAATCTTATCTGTATATATATTTTAATTTTTCAGAAACAAACCCGGCCAATTACACAGTAAAGCACAGTAAAGCATATTATGCGTTTTAAGGTTTGATAGCAGAATTGTCTGTTGATTAATGAAAGTCCTCATTTACTGGAACTAGTACTACTTAATGATATGCCAGAGAGGAAAATGCTCAATGCTACAGTATATGGGCCTCATTACAATAATGGCGATGCAGAAGAAAACAGGTGGTAAGTTCAGTACCCCACTTATTTTGGTGGTAACAGAATTACCACCATTTCACCGCACTGCCGAACTATAGGTTTGACCTTCAAGTGCAGGAGCTTGCTCCAGTATCATGCTGTAGGTAAATCTGGCACTTTAAGGCCACATTTTGGCACCATTACTGCAGCCGGTAATCCCGCCAAAGCCCCAATGGCATCCAATGGACTCGATTAACACCGCCCTACCACCACTTGCAATCCCGTGGTAAACCCACAGGACCAGGTGGCGTCGATGGTCAGCATGTTTGGTGGACATTTTGTGGATTTACTGCTGAATGACCACCAAAGTCGTAATGAGGCCGTATATCTAATCTTATGGTCAAAATGTTGGTTGGCCAGAGTTACCTGTACATCCTTCAGAGGTCAGTAAACTCTTAACTGAGCTCATAATAATGACAGTGCTTAGAAGTTGGAGAAATCCTGCATGATGTGCTAAATAAAAATGTGAAATACCTTTCTGGATTGCCGCTACAGGGATACTTTTTGCTGAGTTTCTATTTTATTTGCAAATGCAACTATTTGATTGTTGCTTTGTAAGAGTGCTTGCACAGGTTGGAAAGTTAAATGTTTAAAGTCTAGTCTTGAAGATTTGAAAGCATTTGTGACCCCCGTCATTGGTGTAACGACCATCCCTCAAACTTGAGCGACAGCCTTGCTGCCACTGACCATAGTACATTTACCACAATGACTCCAAGTTCAGGTTGGAGGGGTGCTTAAACCTTCTCCCAGACATTAATGTGAATGAACACACCACATAGATGCATCTTGATGATAAATGCACACAACACATGAGCTTCCACAACATACTTCTGTGCAATACAAGCAAGCAATCAAAAGGATACGGCTGTGATCCTAAAATGCTAGGGAAATAAATATGCATGCAATATGCGCCACTCCATGAGCATTTACAGACACAAAGCCCAGCAGGGGGCGAACAGAAAGAAACCATTCCTCCTCTCACCATGTGCTGTTTCTGACACAAGCTCCGTCATGGCCTGCAATTTCATCCATGCAGATAAGAATCAAAAGATGTGCTAAGGCTTCTGTCCAGCCACCTGCCCTTGGCACTGAACTCTGCTCTTAACGGGGGCGTAAATGGTATACACAGAAAGACAAACCGTGCAGTATTTACAAGATTTCAGTGCGTAAAAATGCCTGGTATGAAGCTTATCTGGTGGCCTGACCACAAGGCTGCAATGGCGGCGCGGGGTGCTGAGGGGGGATATATTTTGATAAAATAATTGGGGTAGATCCCAATTTTTATGTTCCCCGATGCCTAGTTTTTCATTATTGATGATTCCGTTCCCTGCTCATAGATTATAAAATAGTGGGTGCTGTCGGGCCGGCCTGGTGCGTGCCACAAACACTTCTCCGGGTTTTCTTCAATGTTTTTAAAGATTCATAAACTACTGTTTACAAAGAAATGATATCCACATAATATTGCTCCCAAGCTTTTCTGTGAACACAGTAAAGCAAAGAATTTTCAAGAAATTCTGCCTTACATGGACATTTTCAATTCTTTTTTAAATGATTATGGAAATAGTTTGGATATTGAAAAGCCACACAAGCTCAAGGCAACAACTCATTACTGCAAAATGTGATCTGAATTACAAATCTAGGGAGTGCACTTTGCGCTACATAAGTACTAAAGTTGCCTTTGGGGACTTGAATGGAAAAGTGGCCCTTTGAAGCTACGTTCCAAATGTGCGCCATCACCACTCATATCAAAGTTGGGAAAAATTATTCAGCTGCCCAATCCAATTTTAAGGAACGTTGCAGATGAGCAAAGTTGTGACTTTCAACCTCGACTAGTGAGTAGCAAATGGTGTTTCGTTAATGCATATTCCTGTGGATGCTTAATAATGCATTCATTTAGCTAGTGTTTATGTTGATCTCATTTAAATATAACAAGGTACGCGGTAATTTGTTGTTCTCATGCTGTAATATTCAGTAATATGGTTGGATTTGTATTCAACTGTTGAATTAAAATACGATGGTTTATTGACTGGAGACAAACACACACCAATTCCTCCTCTCAGACTTTACCCGCACACACAAGCGCGCGCACACACACACCCCTCCCCCAAAATACACAACTTCCATTCCTGTATCATTGCAACTATATGGAACTGCAGGTATTTTGCTTCATTATCATAAAACTACTCCTTTTAAAGAAGAAATATGTGCATCACTTCTAGATCAACTCCCATCCAACATGATGGTGATTTTAACATAAGGAACTAACAGCTGATGTAATTCAGGACAGTTTACTGTATTCAATTATTTCATCCAAATGTTCCTAAAATCTGTATGTATTGCATGGTAACAATGAAGAATGATGAAATCATCTGTCCATGAACTCGATAGGTGTCTCAAGCATAAAAGGCACTTCTGCAGAACTGCATAGGCTGAGCAAACTGTGGCTCAATGGGGCCGCTAATGAGTACAAGGATAGATGGTTTCATCATTCTTCATAGCAACAAGTGTGACAAATACCCAGATGTCATCACTTCTACCGTAGGGGGAGCTCTGTCCCATGAGACCAGGGAGGTGAGGCCACTACCCAATAGTCCCCCTAGAGGTGGTACTCAGCGTGTGGATCTCATGGGGAGGGTATCGCTGTATGGGATTGGCGACGACCCGGGGAGAACATGGTATCCCGTAACTCACCTTACCCTATTCCGCCTTCCTCACCAACCTCCCTCCAATACCATTCCTAATATTCCTATATGTTTTTTCCATACTACCAATATAGGAAGTACTGGGACGAGGAAGAGTAGGGATTACCCAACTAGAGTCCCCTTACAAAATGCTAAGACAAAGAAGAGTTCTGTTAACTCCAGGGAGGCTAGTCAATTCAGTACTGTGATGAGGAAGAGGCGGGGAGTACTGAGGAACACCCTGCGGAACCAAAGTGAGTAAACCAGACAATCTGGGACAGCTAGCTCCAACTATGAAATAAAAAGGGCAGGAGGACTTTTTACCAGGATGAGGTCTCCCTAGGGGAATCGCGAGAATCGGCTCTGTGTGCACGAGAAGGAGAAATTACTTACTGTAATGTTCTTTCTACGGATTCTTCTCCGGCAGATTTCTCATCAGATAGATATCTCCTTCCAACTTCAGCTGCTTGGTATAAACTTCAATAGGGGGTGTAGTGGACCTCCGCTTGGTGTTCGATCGTCAGCTCCGGACGGGACGTCGGAAGTTGTACATATACTGCATCACTATGCCCCTATACCTCAGTTCCCACCTTTTTGCCCCCCGAGCTCAGCCACTGCAGAGGAAAATTTGCAAGAAAAAGATGGCCAAATAGCCAATAGAGGATTAGAAAAAACCAAATCCCAACTGGGATATAATAGTAACTTCCTTTTTTTGTTGAGAAAAGAAGGCATTCGGTTTGCAACCAAGAAGAGGACAAGATACCCTGGAACCGTAACAAGCACTACCTCCTTAGAAGAAGGCAACCACCTACGGCAGACGCTTTCTTAGCGGGTAGGGATGGGAGGGGTGATGAGCAATCTGCAGGAGAAGAATCCATAGAAAGAACATTACAGTAAGTAATTTCTCCTTCAATGGATTGCCTTTCCCTCTCAGATTCCTTATCAGATAGACTCCCAAAGCAGTAGAAATAATGGAGGAGGGATGAAAGCTTTACAGTAGTTTATTCTGCAACACCGCCCTTCCGAAAAGAGCGTCAGACTCACGGGCGACGTCCAGAATGTAACGCTTTGTGAATCAATGAAGCGAAGACCAGATCACTACTCGGCAGATGTGCCTGACCAGTACTCCTCTGCAGCACCATAGAAGTAGAAACCCATCTGGTGGAATGGGCCCTGATGCCAGGAGGCAACCTCTTGCCAGTGCTATGGTAGAATTCAGAAATACACAGCGTGATTCACCGTGAGATTCTTTGCTTCGATACTGCCAAACCTTTTATGGACACAGACAAGGCCACAAACAATTGGTCGAGCTTCCTGTGCTCAGCTGTACTGGCTACGTAAAAATGTAACGCTCTCTTAAGGTCCAACCAGTGAAAACATTCCTCCTCCTTAGAGGGTTGCAGGGGGAGGATAAAACACTGGGAGATCGATTGCCTGGGAAAGATGGAATTCAGACACCACCTTAGGCAGGAACCCAGGCCTCACTTTAAGAGAAACTTTTTCACGAACAAAGCAAACGCATGGAGGTTTACAAGAAAGGGCCTGCAGCTCGCTAACCCGCCTGTCTGAAGTGATGTCCAACAGGAAAGCCGTTTTCAAGGTTAACAACCACAGTGAATACGAGTGCAAACAAAATCGCCAAGTATCCTTTGACTGTGGTGACCTGAAGGCCTGAAGAGGCCAGTGACAAAAGGAACTCCATTGCTGTAGTGGTGGGGCATGAGAGAGGGTCAATCTCGCAATCCCTGCACCGTGCCTCAAATCCTCTCCACCTGCACGCATACAGAGATCTTGTTGACAGTGTGCATGCAGCCAGTAGCGCCTCAGCCACCTCCTCAGGGGGATACCAGTCATCATATCTCATCTTCTCAAGAGCCACGCATGTAGGCTGAAAGATTCCGGGGTTGGGCGGAGCACCCGACCTTCTGACTAGGTTAGGAGATCTGGGAAGAGAGGTGGGCAGATGGTCAAGTCTAGAAGGTCCTATTACCACGTGCTCCTCGCCCAATCTGGGGCGATCAATTTCAGGGCTGCTCGAAACCTCCTCAACCTCCCGAGAAGCCACGGGATGACGGGAATCGGAGGGAAGGAGTAGAGGAGAGAAAATAGAGAACATTTCCAGTCCACAAGAAACACATCCCCTAGTGTGCCATTCACTGGCAATTTCCTCAAGCAAAACTGTCTTCAGTGTAGCAAACAGATCCACTGCTGGGGTACCCCAGAGAGTGAAGACCTCCTCTAGGACTTCGTGACACACTTCCCACTTGTGTGAGACCGTGCTCTGCCTGCTCAGAGCATCTGCCAAACTGTTCTTTGTCCTTGCCAGATGAACTGCTGAGACCGAGATCTTGTTCTTCAATAGCTAGAACCATTGCTGCATCGCCTCTCTGCAGAGGGGGAGGGGTAGTGCATGCCACCCTACTTGTTCAGGTAGTGCATGACCACCATATTGTCCGTCGAAAACAGGACATGCATCCCCTTCAGAGAAGCTATGGCTAACCTGATGGCCCGCAACTCCAGCCTGTTGATACGCCACCTTGCTTCCATCGCTGACCAAAGGCTGCTCACCTGCAAGTCCTCACAGTGAGCACCCCAACGTTTCCATTTGAACTTGTGGCCACAGAGTCCAGAAGGGTTCCCCCACAAGAATGTTACTGCTGTTGACCCACCAAGAAAGGTCGTCAACCACAGACCTGGACACTCCGAGAATGTCCCTCATCGAGGATGTCCATAAGCTCATAACCTTGGACTGGCTGAGCTGGAGTGTTTAACCCCAGGGTATCCACTACCCTATTAACTGGAGCCCTGATTTTTGCATTGGTATGATCATAGGGATGGGCCTGCTTTATTTCGATGTCTGGAAACGTGTACAGTCCGCTGGCATTGTGCAGACCCTCACCTAAGGCTATTAGGTCTGCCTTGTCGACAAAATAGACAGTACCACAAGCGCCCGAGTAAATGGGGTCGACATTGTGCTGAAAATGTCCATGATAGAGCTGAAAAAGTCTGGGCTAGATTTCAGCACGAAATACCACTCGTTGGCAGTCGACGTTGATGGCTTGGCCGTCGGCGTGGATGCTTTGGGTTTTGCCGACAACAATCAACATTAGTGACCCACAGGAAGGTCCCGGCGTCATGGGGCGTACATTATTGCTCTGTGACGAGCCTGAAGGCTGCGCTAACGGCATCGTAATTGGTTTCGTTCTGGGGCCAGAATCACTGGTTACCACTAGAGCTAGCAGGGCCTGCTGTATCGGGGCTCGCCTGCACCCACAGCCGCCTTTTTGAACATCTCAAGCATATCAGACTTGAAGTCCTCCTAATCGGCTCTGGAAGACGGCCCTGCCAATGACTTACCGCGTTCAGAAGAAGAGTTCAATTTGCGCCGGTGTCAGCGGTGTCTCTTCTTCTTGTGAGAGGATGATGTTGACTGGCCCTGGGAATGGGACCATTTCTTGGCCGTCTGTCAATGCCTATCTTCCTTCTCGGGTGGAGGACCTTCTGTTTCGGCCCCCGAGGACCGAAAGGTCGACCGCGCTGGTGACTTAGAGGGCGGTCGGCCTAAAGCGAGATTCGCCGCACGATAGCATAAAGACTTGGGGTTCATCTTACCGCAAGACGAGCAACTCTCTGTGTCGTGACCCGTGCTGAGGCACCATACGCATATATTGTGCGGGTCGGTCACCGACATTTGAGCTGCAGTTTGTGCAGCGCTTGAAACCCAATATCCTGGGCGTGCACATGTTTGCTTGTATAACTGAAATGATTCGACAAACGTTGAGTGAAAAATCAGATGATCGAAGATCGTAGTGTTCCTGGCGAACAGTGTGCTGAGCGAGTTGAAAAAAGGAACTGAGGTACTGTCGCGGCTTATTTTGCAGTAACACTCAACTCCGGGAGTTCCTTTCCCCCCAAACAAGGGAGCGCATAACAAATAACTATTATTTTGATTCAGTCTGGTAAGGGGCGGTAATGGACTAGGAACCAAGGCGGCGTGTAGTAAGAATATAGATTTATTAATTTATTTAAACCAAATCTGTCAAACAGACTAACATCAGCCACTAATGCTGTGGCAACACAAGAACAAAAATTACTTCTGTAATGGCACAGCCACAGAGATAATACTAAGATATGTAGTCGCAATTTCCCGCAGTTTTCTTTTCAAATCACTCACCAATATAGAAAAAGACCAATTCAAGGCACACAGTGATTGCTGATTTGGTTATAATACTTTTTCTCCCAGCAACCCTCCAAACATCAATTAGACTTGACCCCTCTGAAATGAGGGCCAGTTGCAGGGAGTGGGAACACAATGGGAAAATCATTTTGGGTTCCGATAGAAAAATGCACTTTTTGGGAAAAGGGATGCAAGGGGAAAAATCGTTTTGCACTTATTACTACGAATGCAATATGAGGGAAAGAAAAACAATGGGAGAATTAGTTTTGCAACACCTAAAAAGAACAGGGGCAATTGGTTTGGGTCAGAGTACAATGGCTACAAAGTGGTAATTTCGTTTTTTTTCCACCACACATGCAAAAAGGAAGAACAAGGCTTCACACTTCTGATTTAAAATTAAAGGGATCAATGGGAAATTTTGTTTGCACCCTGCACACTCACTTGGAAACAAGGTTTTGGGTATTAATTCTTTGGATTTAGGATCCCCCTTTCTGTACCGAAGTCAGGGTTTTTCTTCCAAATAGTCAATCAAATCTTTATGTCTATTCCGGTGCGAAACACACTAGGAGGAGCTTCTTAGTTTCGAATGCTAACAAAACACATCCCGTGATTTCCATAGGGGAATGAATTGATTTACTTTAATTAAATATGCTAAGGATCTACACGGACAAAAGGGTATTTTGCTATGGCGAAATAACTAGAACAATAGTGCTTGCACAGTCCATGGCTTTGGGATAGTTTTACTTACAGAAGAGGCCTGGTAGTGGGCATCAGGGAACAGCAGGGCACCTCTGGGACAGCAAGGGTGTCAGTCAAAGATAGTCCCCTCTGGCTCCTCCAAGGGGTCCCAGTCAGCTTCTACGTCTGCTGGACCCTGTCTCCAATGATGGATTTGGGTTCTTTTTGCTTGGGTGTTTCTCGCAAGAGTTCAGCAGCATGTTACCTCCCGGAACAAAGTGAAAAGGCCCAGTTCTGATGCAAAGTGGTCTACTTTTAGGGCAGATGACATCACAAACTTGTCATGTTTCCATGGAAGGAATTGGTTGTTTCTTTCGACCCACCTCCCACCTGTATGCTAATAGGACAAAGAGTTGAGGGGTGAGAGTTAGGAAAGCTGGGGGAGAAAAAAGCTTTGTCATCCCAAACTGACATGCGAGTTTGTCATGTTTAAACTCTGAAAATCTATCAACATGGCAAGTACCCTAATTTTTAAAATCTTTACATGTATGGATATATTTTTAAGAACTGCATTTTAAGGCAAATCAGATGATGCTAATCTGAAGTCTGCATCCCCTTCCTGTGCAGGGATACAGTTTTTCTGCGTTTACTTAGGAGCCGCATCAGTGAAAAAAATGACACTTCATAGTTCCCATGTTAATTTTGTCCTTCAACCTCATACCAACTTTCAAATCTCTCGGAACCATGGGAAGGCCCAAATCAAATTTTCCTTAATAACTTCTGTTATGTTTATCACACAAAAATCGTTTTGGCATGGTCCAGAGGGGATTACTGTCACCTTCAATAAAAGTCTGGAATGAGCGCTGTGGCATATACGCTGCCCTTTTTAAGCAATCTAATGTATTTTTCTATCAATCAAACCCCAGCTTCATAGGCCTCAATCCCTCTAGCCCCCCACCTTTTTTCTCCAAGTTTCATTTACCCTTAAACATGTCACCAGCCAGATGCTGGCTCATGTTTATCCTGGCCTATCCCTCCTTTGCCTCCCAATGGTCCCAACAATAGCTTAATGCACATTTTATGGGAGTTGACACCTCAAGGTCACTTCTGCTGAAAAACAATAGTTTCCATCAATGGCAGTGTATTTCTTTGTATTTTTAAGCAATGGACCCGATTGATTGTTGACAACCAGACCTTCCTCTCCGGGACAAGCAGTGGAAAGGTCTATGAGGTTAAAGTTTCATTTCAGTAGAAATGCCCAGCTGCATGTACATTTCTACAAGAAATAGCTTTTAACTTACACACAATGCATTTTACATGAAGCATTTTATAAGGGATCCGGGCCTTATAGCCTTGTGCAGTTTTATTCTTTAATCTCACAGTTGCCAAATACATGAGTATCACATCTGGATTGTCCATACAAAGGCCAGTTATATGAGAACACCATGTTCACCTTGAAACCAAATGGGCACTTATCTTTGCATGCTGTCATTTGGGATGAGAAAAAGGAAATTCTTTTATTTCTTATAATTGCAATAAGCTTGGTTTCACTTGAGACTTCTGGATCAAAATCTGGTATTACATTGTAGATAATGAACATGCTGCTATCTGTCTCTTTAAGTAAAAAAGTGTAGCTTCCCGTGGATTTAGTAACATTTTCAGCCACATGTCTTTCTCTTTCCTTGCTGAAATGCATTGTGCCTATCTTCGCACTTTTGAACTTCCAAGCACACTTTCCTTCATTTGAGATTTAGGCCCTTTTTTGGTTCAATAGGCCTCATGTCTGACATCACCATTTCTGTGCTGGCTTTAGACTTCAATGGGACTCCACAAATCACTCTAACCTCTTATTTCTGGCATCAGGGGCTATGTTTTACCCCACAGTATGGGGGCGTAGTGACAGGTATATGTATGATGCCCGACATCACATCCGAAGCCGATGATCGAGCACTGAGTCAAGACAGATCGACAGCCTAGCCGATGTCCACTACACCTCCTGTTAATTTGTTTTCCCGTGCAGTTTGTCTATCGAACGAGGAATCTGCAGAAGAAAGGAAATCCATTGAAAAGAAGAGCAGACCGGGACACTGTGGAAGAAGCCTGAAGTTCCAGAGCCTGGCCCCAGCGAGAGGGAGGTACAGCCTGCTGGAGGACGAAGGCGCCAGGTGGTCTTTAGGCCTGGATAGCGAGACCGCTACAAGGAGGTAAATTGGTGCTGCAGAGCCACTGAAGACCAATCAAAGCTCACAGGAGCACCACGAGTCCCGCGGCTGACTGAAGGTGCCGGAAAAGGAGCTGTTGCCCTCGGCACTCGGGACAAGAGGAGGTGGTGGCAAGCAGAAAGGGGCAAGAGCAGTCCCGACTAAAGGGTCTGGGACCCAAAACGTAGTCATGAAGAGACTTTCACGCACATTTAAATACATGGTAGTACTTGGCAAAAGAGTGAACCAAGGCTACCAGGAACGAGAGCTGTCTGAGAAAGGCGAGTCTGGTACTCGCAATCCTAATAAGAAGAAAAGATTGTTAGTCAATCTTCATAGTCGCAGTACCTGGCAGAAAAGTGAACCCGGCTGGCTATGAATACAAGAGAGAGCAAGGGGAAGGAAAGCATTACCCCTGACATGGTGGTGTAGACATTGATCTTCATCTTGTTATTTATCTGTTTCTCCTCTGCTTTGCACTTTCCACCTCTCCCCCTTCCATGCACTTTTCCCCTACCCCCTCTCCCATGCACTTGCGCGTTCTCAATGTCACTGGGCCTAGTAAGATCGCTGTTTTGTTCTCCATTTTTCCCCTCCCTTGCCTTGTCGCGCTCTGAAACACTTGTGTACGAGCGCGATAGAAATAAAATATCTATCAATCAATCAAACCAAGCTAAGAAGAACCACGGAAAGGGAGTCATTCCCCTGGTATTTGTGGACACTGTTAAAGGCCAAGACAGAGAGTCATTTTCTCAGTAGTGTGAGAAGCTGGATGAGACCTGGGGAAGTGAGACATTACCCCCAGGAGTTATCAACCTCGTGAGAAAAGCCAAGAGAAGTGAGACATTCTCTTGGCCGTGTAAGAGCTTGTGGGAAACCAGGGAAAGGGAGACATTCTGCCTGGTATTGGTAAACATTGTGAAAGAAGACCAAGAGAAGGGAGTCTTTCTCTAGGCAGTGTGAATTGTACCGAAAGGGAAGGGAAGGCACTTACCCTGGCATTGAGAAATCTGAGTAAGGTTAGTGGGGAGGGAGTCATCCCCCTAACACAGTGAAGACACAAGACTTCCTTTTTATGTGTCTTGGTGGAACCTAATCCAAGGAACATTTTTGAGACTGTTTGATTTGTACCTTTCTGAGAAGAACATTTAATTTACCCCGTCCAGAAGAAAGGAGTCCTTGTTCTGGACCAACACAATCACCCCTTTTTCCTTAGTTAATTTAGAATTTAAGGGAAGAAAATAGGTTTTGACATGACAGCGGACTATTTGGTTTTGACGGGCCTCCTGACAGAATCCTTAGTTTGTTTGAGGCAGTAGAAATAGGGACAAGTAGGGTATTTCCTTTTAATTTTGATCTAACAAAAGTCTATAGCCAAAAGCATGCCACCTATGTGTCAGTCCCCTACTTCTACACTCTTACACCAGCATGTTGGGATACATAACAATGGATTTCCCAAGGACATGAAGGTGGAAGCCAGCAGCTTCCTTACTTTATTTATTGGACATTTGAATGGTGCCTATACATCCAAAAGTGTTTCCAGACGCCACAAGACAAAGGGGGTAGGGGGAAAAGGGGAGGATAAAAGAACAAGAAACAGTCCTACTAAGCCTTTTCACATTCAGATCATGCATGTCCAGCAAATTAAAGTGCATGGGGGAAGGGAGGCCCCAGGGCTGAGGCAAGCTAGGTGCTAGAAGAGCCCATGGAGGGCAGTGCGCAGGGGTAAGGGTAAAAGTGCGAGGAGCAGAGGTGGACCAGCATTGGTAGGCTAGTCAGGGAGAGGTGCCCGATGGCAAGTGCTAGCTGTGGGGTACTGCGGAAGACTGGTGGGGATGGCCTACCCCCAACAGGACACAGAAGGGACCACGCAGCCAGTCAGCAGAGGGACAGTTGGCAGGGGAGGGGGAGAGGGAAGGAGGAGAAGAGGAAAGTATTTGGGGGTTTCCAGAACTTTAGGAGATCTGGATTAAGTCTGAGAGGGGCAACAGGGAGGCGATTCAAGAGGGAGGCTCCTGCCGAGGAAAAAAATGTACCCCTACTCTCTGCTTTGAGAATCGTTTGACCTGCAGAGAGTTTGGTCTAGAGGACCGAAGGACTCTAGCAGGGAGGTATCTAGGGAGGGAAAGTTGTATATAGCATGGCCCCAGGTCCTAGAAAGCCTTGTGGGTGATATAGAGGGTCTTGAATTTGATCCTTGCATCCACCGGAAGCCAGTGGAGAGATTTTAAGGCCAGAAAGATGTGCTCCCTGGGCTTAAAGCCAAGGATAAGATTTGCATTCCTATTCTGGATTAGTTGGAGAGGGCGGAAGGAAGGAAGAGCCTGTTCAGTAGTCCAGCCTGGAGAGAACCAGAGCTTTTGTGACATTGAGTTTCCTTGGGACATTGAGTTTCTAGGGGAAGGTGAGGAACAAGAGAATGCCTCTGAGGAGGTAGAGCTGAAAGTGGGCCTTCTTGGCAAGGTCCATGATGTGAGGTGAGAAGGAGAGAGAGGAATCGAAGATGACTCCCAGGTTTCATTTCATCACGTAATAATCGAATCTGGTTTGCTGGACAAGATCACTGCTTCATCCTTGGGAAGTAGTTTGGTTGCTGGGTTGCACGGTACTGCAATATTATCCTCATTGTGTCTTCGTTTCACAGAGTAAGAGCTTGCCCTGGCCATGATAACAGAGGTTTGTTGGCGAAGAGCTAGAATTGAACCCACCCTTTCCACCCTCCTCCTCTCCCTCTAGTCGACCTAACTACCAGGCCTGACCTGATCTCCTGCCTTTATGTGCTACAGAACAGCACATAGCAGACATGGGTACTGCTTTATCTTGTTCCCAGCACAACACTTCCACAGATCATAAAATAACCCCAGATGCATCAAATCGAGCTGCCAAGAAAATGAACTCAAAAAAATGACAAAGAACCTAAACATACAAAAAAAATGAACTTTCACATACGCACTGTGTACGCAAATAATATAAACTGTCAAAAAGAACAGATACCAGCAACGCATCTGCAAAAGTAGACTAGTAAAAACTAATGATAGCTCCCAAAGAGCAGGCTCGCGTATTTAATTGGAAACACACCCCGCAGAACAAGCAAATACCTCTAATTGGAATCACCACAACTATAATACCCCTTAAAATCTTCCTTTCAACGTATAAACACATCATTAAAAGGAAACCTCTGAAATAAATGACAGACTCAATCACAAACGTTTACCAATAAAAAAAAGACACAAGTAAATAAGTATGGTTATAAAGGAGAGGGCAAGATTCCGCTGTGCTTGGCTAACAGAGATTAGTGCAATTTGAGAAAAGGGCTGATGAAACCGCATGGCCAGGGAGCCAAGCGATCTTGCATCTCAAGACCTGGATTAGAGAAAAGTCAAACTTCACGTTATGCATCTAGACATACAGTAGGTCAGAAGTAATTATAAACAAATGTGTACGGAAAACTCTATCCCTGTTTGCAAGGCAACCCGAGAGGTGAACAGGAGGGTAACGTCTCATGCACCAATTCCTCCGCTGTTACGAGGCACACATGCCATGTGTTACAGGGAGGCTGCTTACTAGGCGCCCACCCCTGGAAACATGGGCTCCTGTGACTAGTTTCCACACTACGGATGAAGGGGAGTACAGCCATGAATGTATTACAATATACGAAGAAGGCAGGATTGAAATGAGCCGAAGATTGTGCTCGTTCGGGTACTAGCTGGAGTCCTGCTGGCACACTGATTGAGTCACACAAAGCCTTTTGGTAGAGTGAGAAATCGCATGGTGGACAACAGAGCCGAGAAATACGGCAATGTAATGATACATCGAATAGGCTTAAAGCAGAAAATCAAGCACACTCTTGATAAGTGCGGGTGGGCTACATATTTCAGTTTCTCTTACACTGCCATTGGATTAATACTCCTGAGGATTCATAGCCTAGTGACCGGGACATATTCAAAGCATTCAGGGAAATGCAGAACAGCAATTTAGCCTTCTCCTCTTCACACAAAAATCCAGAATCCAAGGGAAGTTTGAGGTCCAAGAAGCAGCTATTTTCACACCTCCAGTTGGGCCCACTTCCTTTCAACGGACCTTCTCACAAAGGAGTCCTTGTTCACAGTTCATGGGTCTCCTTGAGGAGGGACGCTTTAATAGCTGTTGTTAAGAGAAAACTTTGCTGAGAGAAATCCCTTATCCAATCTCTTAGTATGAGTGATCAAGCTGGGAAGATAACACAGCAAGTTAAGCACGTGCTATTGAGATCTGTGCATAACCTTCAAATACTGATTGGAGTGTCGGTAGGGTAAACTCATCCTTTCATCCTTCAACGGTCGATTAATGAATATGATATGATATGGCATTTATAACGCGCCTATACACAAGTGTTTCGAGGCACGACGAGGCAAGGGAGGGAAACGGGGAAGACAGACAGCGATCTTACTAGGCCAGGTGTCATTCAGATCGCGCAAGGGGGAAAGGGAAAAGTGTGTGGGGGAACGGGGGAGGGGAAAGTGCAGTACATGGGATAGTAGAATAAACAGATATTAAAACGGCCAGATGGTGGCAAGTGCAAGCTAAGAGCAGACCTAAGTGCTGAATAGCACAGGAGTGTAGTAGTATCATGTGTTGTGCTATGCTTAAGACACTGGGGAAATATTCTCAGAGAGGCTACATCAAATTAAATCATTCATATTGTACTCCTATAATGAGCATCCTTCCAGGACCCGCAATACTAATTTGCTGTCTCTCGAGGAGTCATGATGCTAAGAAATGTCCTCCACTACAGCATCTATAAATGTGACCCTGTCAGCAGGGGCCAGTGGCCAGCATCTTCTGGGAGACAATGGATGACAAACCTGATGGCGCGGTACAGAAACAGTTGGGGGCATTGCTCTGTCTCACCCCCAAACATCCAACTCAGCAAAACTGTTTCTGCTCCCGCTGTTAGGTGGTGCTATAAGCTGAAACGATTACATTAGAATACAGACAGGGAGAAATGGCATATGAGGGGCACACAGCTTGTAGGTGTTGTTTGGTTATTCACCCACCCACTGACTGTCCATGGCCATGTTAATTCCTATGGCCAGTCCCAGCCACTTTCTGCCCCTCCCACCCAAAACACATCCTCCTGGTATCTCTTTGAGCTGGCTTTATGAAGACTTTCAGCTCAAAGTGCCTGCCATTTTTTTTTCGAAGCAGTCTTATGAGAGTTAATGACTTAATTACTTAATTGGAGCGGTAAACATGCTACTGGCGTTATAAAAATGTCTTAACCAGGTCTGCCTTCAGACACTCTATTTGTAAGCACTATTTGTGTCCTTCACTGTAGTAGTTTTGGTTTCTGTATAAGTACTAGGCATTTGCCAGGCACTGCTATTATATGCCCAGGTACTCGCACCTTTTTGCAGCTGCTACCATCAATGGCCAGTTAATACTACTACGCCAGTGCCTGGCAAATACCCAGGAGTGTTGCTAGGTCTGGAAAAGATCTGTTACTGGGCTAATGTCAGGACTGTCAGGACTCGGGCTAGCTAGCCTTTTGGTTGTAGCCCCTGCGCATCTTTCCGGGGCTACAACCAAAAGACACAGGGCTAAAGCCCCGTCAGCCACCCTTCTGCAACGCCTCTGCAATTGCCTTTGCCATGCAAACACAAAAGCCAAAACTGTTGGAATTCCCAATGTTTGCAATGCATGCTTTGAGCGCAGAAAGGCTTCCAACACACATAATATGCAACACACATTCTTGGACTGCTACCAGCACCAGTCTACCTCCATCAGACTCTCTCAGCAAGACAGCAGATAGGGCTTATGCACACATCCGAAATCCCAACCTGGACATACTGTTTTGGATGACCACAACTATTCTCATTATTGCCATCGTCTTACAGAGCAGAATGGCACATGCATTCCTACTTCCAGAGTGGAGAAAGGCACATGTGCACATTCCAACTCCCAACATGCACACACAGTCTTGGACCACTAGTATCATCCTTCAGACTTTCCCAGACAGCCGATGGGCAGATGCATCCATTCCAATTCCCAACCTGGACATTCAGTCTTGGACCACTAGCATCATCCTTCAGACTTTCTCAGACAGCCTATGGGCAGATGCATCCATTCCAATTCCCAACCTGGACATTCAGTCTTGGACCACTAGCATCATCCTTCAGACTTTCTCAGACAGCGTATGGGCAGATGCATCCATTCCAATTCCCAACCTGAAAATTCAGTCTTGGACCACTAGCATCATCCTTCAGACTTTCCCAGACAGCCGATGGGCAGGTGCATCCATTCCAATTCCCAACCTGGACATTCAGTCTTGGACCACTAGCATCATCCTTCAGACTTTCCCAGACAGCCGATGGGCAGATGCATCCATTCCAATTCTCAAATATGGACATTCAGTGTCGGGGCAACATCGCCAATCCCATCCTCCATATTTTCCTAGTGAGCAGAGGAGCACATACATACATTCCTGCCTCCAGAAAGCTCAGTGTCAAGTGCACATCCTGGTCTCCCAAAGTAGTCACACAGCTAGGGTCACCAGGATCCTCCTTCAGACTCTTACAGACAGCAGAGGGGCATATGCACACATTAAACATAAGTTCTTGGGCCACCACGACTAGCCTCATCATACACATATTTCTAGAGAGCAGAAGGGCAACACATACACATTTAGAGCCACTTCCAGGAAGCAGATGGGCGCATGCAAGTATTCCTACTCTCAACCATACACATCGCGATCCTGGATGACCACACCAGTCCATCTCTTAACACCCCATAAAATTCATGGTCACATGCCCACATTGAACAAATCCTGTAAGACCGCCCAGGCAGGGTGCAAAGGTGCCCAAGCTAAGAGAAACACAGCTGGCGTGTGGCAGGCAGCATGAATTCGTACTGGTGGCAACAGATCCTGCATGCAAATCAAGCATGGATCCCCCTGCCTGCCTTAGAAGTGGCTCCATTCACTGCTTCGGTCAAGAAAACTGCCAATTCAAAGACAGATTTCACCAGGGAAACAAAGCGCTGTTTGTCATGAAACCTGGGAGCTAGTGGCCCTCCAAACTGTAGAAAACGCTCCTTAGCTTTTATTTACACCCATTTCCCTGATATTGCCAGAATATTTATATAGAGAACCTGCAGACTTGTATTGCAAAAATAAACAATTCTGCTAAAACCTGTGAAAGTTAGATTTGAAGTAAGTCTAGCACAGTGAGACTGACCCCCTCTAGCTCCCTTAAACAGTAGAAGAATTAATGCAATTTACAAAAACTGAGAGACAGGTACAGTTCCAAGTTCAAGGGTTGAAGAGCAAAGTCAGACTAGATTTGCACACCATGGGAGGGGATGTCGGGAAGGATCCGAAACTGGGGTGGAGGGAGGAGTGAAGCTTGCCTGATCCCCTAAAACTGATACACAATGTAACAACGTTATGGGGCCAGGAAGACGCTGTTGGAATGCTTAGCTAGAGCTATACTCAAAGGCAACAGGTATGATGCGCTACCATGGTCCACTTCACTGATGACACCACATGCCACAGACATGAGACACTGCAAATGTGGCATGTGGGGTTGGAAATTGATCAATGGGGAAAACACTCTGTCCAATGAATGGACGTTCAAGAACTGAAGCATGTACCCCTTAAGCAGAGAAGGGATTTGCGTTATGCAGCAAATACACGCACTCCTGAGCAGAACTGGCAAAGTCCCAAGTGAAAAGTGCTTTGTGCAACTAGAAATCCTGATTAAAAGTCGAGGGGTTGCATGGACAGTGTAGCAAATACACGGAACAATCTCCCTGCAGTAGCGGTACAGAAAACGCAGCAAGTGCATGCAGAAAGGGCTCTGACAAAGAAAGCTGCGCGCAGCACCAAGTACTAAAGCTGGAAGACGTCTGTGTCTGAAGATCGGCCTGCATGGGCTTTGCAGTCCTTAGTGGCTGTCAAATGCTCTTCCCAAGTAGCCGCATTTCTTATACCAAAGGTCTACAAACCATAGTCTTCACTAAACACAGGTAGAATATTTGCAATCCCATAACATGATCCTTCTTCAAGATTGCAGCAAAGAGCACAGCTTACCTGCTAGCCATGTTCCACTCCAGTGCAGGGTTTTGGGAGTTGCGCTCACTCTCTGTTAGCACGCCACCTTTGCTGCTGTCTTTCTCTGGCTTCAGCTGATCCCAGTGGGCTGTGCCTATGTTGATGGACTGTAGGTCAACTTGGTATTGCCTATCTTCAACTTCTGAGCCAGGGTCTCGTAATATGCCCAAATTCATAGCTCTCCTGAAAGATAATGCCACAACATTAACACTATTCCCAGAGGTTTGCTTGTAATTTGTAGTTTTTGCAATAATGCACATCTTTTATTCGTTTGTATCATTATTCTCCCTTTGAGAAAGTTGAATGGAAAGGTACCAGCAGAAAGCAGAGGTAGCGTTCTACGATACATTGTTCTATGCATTCATGCTTGGGCCGAGTGCTTTGCCATGTCTGGACTCAGCTACACCCTCTGGTGAGCGCTAATGAGAACAAAACATATGTTAGAAGTTGCTTTGATTGTATTCCAGAAGGGATTGGATGGTATGTTACCAAGTAAAATGCTGCAATAATTGGGCTTTAAAAGTGAACACTTATGTAATCTTTTCACTTGCCATGTACAGTATTACACAAATTTAATGCACCAAGTCTTAAGAGCTTTGCTGCTCGAGGAATGTGTTTTAGTTAGAAGGGTCTCCACCTTATCTGGGAAGCTTCTCAGGGCACCTTTCACTATTGTGCATAGTCTATTCGTACCCTAGCGAAAGGCCCCCAGGCAGCGAATCCACATAAACAAGGGCGCTTTCAAACTGCCTAAAAACGGTCCCATGCAGCCAGCAGCCGAGCCATGGTGTGTGTATATGGTCCTATGCTGCCAAGAGCAGAACCACGTTGTGTATACAGTCCCATGCAGCCAGCAGCAGAATCTTGATGTGTATACGGCCCCATGCAGCCAGCAGAACCATAATGCGTGTACGGTCCCATGCAGCTAGCAGCAGAACCATAATGTGTAGTATATAGTCCCATGCAGCCAGCAGCAGAACCATGATGCGTATACGGTTCCATGCAGCTAGCAGCAAAATCATGGTGTGTTTGGTTTTTAAAAAGGCAGAAGACAGAGTGGGTAATTTATGCGCAGCAGAGAGGTGTTCTGAAATGGCAACACATATTGCACTTCCCTGAAGTAGGCCCTGAAAGCACACTACTGTGGCATGCAATCAAAGGCCCCAAACCAACAGAACTGAAGGGCCCACTAAATAAATTACGTGCCAGCCTTTATAACAAAACAGTCACACTGAAAATGGGCCTATTAAGGCAGACTGTGGGGTTTCTGCAAGTAACACAAAAAAAGGCCATGTGAAAAAGGCCTACCTGTCATTACAAAAGGAAAAGCAGCATTTAAATCCACCAAGGTAGAAGAAATTCAGAGGTCACTTTCACATGAAAACAGGATTTTTAAACACTGACACCAAGGCGTCTTTGCATGTGTGTTTGCAGTTTACAGCAAGACATGAGAACAATGTACCCCTGTCAACATAAAGATGTCTGGGAAAGGACATGGTGCGTGTTGACAAAAAGTATTATGCTTCACATGCACAATACCGGCAAACATTTGAAATGAAAAGCCCATTTTGTTTCCAGGGCTCACATGAAAAGTTCCTTTAGGCCCGAGGCACACCCTGTTGCTGTTTCCAACTGAAATTAAATGTGGCTAACAGGTGTTAAAAACAGACTTTCCTCAGACTTAGTGTCTCTGAAAGCGCAGTTCTGTGCAGAGCAAATGGCTCTAGCTGGTGCATGACTAGAATGTGGGGAGGGGGATCTCTGCGTTGCCAAAGCCTCCCAAGTATTTACGACCAACAGCTACCAAGCTTAAACAACAAAGAGACTCATTTAAAAAAACTCTAGTCACAGGCGGGCCCAGAGAGGCAAATGCCTCTGGGGACAGGAGGGTTCCAACTTGCATAACCTTAAGATTTCCTATTAATTTAAAAGGTCTATAATCCTTTAGGCATTTTTCTCAGCAACCACAAGTCGTACTTCCTTGATTGATGGGTAATTTATTAGGTACTTTCCAGGCAATTGTGTTGAAATAAAATGTATCCACCTGCGATTTAGGGAATTGTCATGGTGATCCAAAAGGTGTTCCTGGCTGCTATGAACATGTGCCGGACTTAAGGATTGGCGAACTAGTGGGGGATGAAATTAGGTATTTGGAGGGTAAATTACACATTCATAACTATGATGCTTTTTGTGTAAACAGCAGAAAATTGCCACACGGCCGTGCAACATAGTGTAGACCTGGCAGTCAAGTAGTTGTATCGGAATACATGTATATTATGGCAGTTGCTAGTAAAGTATGAAGTTTTGAACCAAACTAAGTGTTGCAAAAAAAGTTGGCATGACCACAAAAGGTTATTTCAAAGGGAAGTTGCCATATGTCTGTTCCAGACTCAAACCAATCCCTAGAGAGAGGCTGAATTTGGGAGAAGGATAACTGGCCAATCCTCGTCGTGAGAACTCTTACAGGGAACTGCCCAATGTTGTCAACGTGGTATATAAGGTGTATGCACTATGAGGAAAGGGGAGAGCTGCTAAAATTACCATAAAGAGAGCTGGTAAAACTTACCACCTGACAGCCACAAGGAAACACCAAAAGCAGACTTGGCTGAGATTGCATCTGGGTGAAGTTGTCTTTTGTTGGGAAGGCCTAAAAGCTGACTGGGTTCTATGGTGGAGAGCTTGGGACCATCCTGGAGAGTGGAGTGACCAGAGCCGTGCCCTGTTCTTCCAGAGGATCCTGATATGCAGCTGGCTTTCTGTAACTTTAAACAGAGGTTTTCTATGTAAGTAGAATTTAACCCTTTGCAACCAAAAGGTAGACGAATCCGGTTGCCTTAAATCCTTTCCGGTTATAGCAGGGCAGAGGGGGGGGGGGCAAAACTGTGTGGATCCTTAGTCTATTTAACGAAAAAAATATTAATTTAATTAATTCCCCTTGTCAGAACACCACGGGGTGATTTTTGTTAAAATTCGAAATTAACAAAGCTAATTACCAGTGTGCGCTGAAAACTATAGTCTGTAATTTAATTGGGCAATTTTACTGTTCAGCTTCCCCAACCCATGCCTTTAGGTAGAGGGAAGTCTGAAATCTAAAATTCTTAAACCATCCCAATTTTTCTGCCCGACTTCTCCAACATAGACCAAAGTTGGGGGGCATGGCGGCTTAAAATCCTCTGCTAAATCATCCTGTGTTTATTTACTGCGAGCATTTTAAGTGCACAGGAAAATCGAAATTGTAGAGCCTTGCAAATGTAAAGTGATTTTATTTAAGGACCTTTGTTGATGATCATTTCTTTTGAAATTTGTATAAAGTAAAATATTGTGATTTGAGTTTTCCCCACCAAATTGTGTGAGTTAGTTCTGTAGAGAGAAGTTTATTGTGTTGTGCCACGGATAAAGTGGTATGTGACATTTTAGTGCAATTTTCTATTACCTATCATCCAAATAAATACACATATATTTCCTGTACACCGGCCTGGTTCTTGGCTCACTGGTAGCTCAGGCAGAGGGATCCAAGGGGTATGATAAGCATCAGAAATAGGGCCGAATAAACTGACACTAAACCGTTTATTGTGTGACACCTAGATTGGGGAGGGAAGAAACTCCCTGTGTTGAGGGTGGCCTCACAACAAACAGTTACAAATTGGGAGTTCGTGGCCATGATTTGGTTGGCGATTTTGGACTCATGACAAGTGCATTGTGACAGACTATTCATTTTGATGTAATTGCATTAAGGTGGAGGTAAAGTCATCTTTGCCTTGTTAAAGCATCACAAGGATTTCACCTCTGAGTTCCAGGGAGGTGTATGGGTAAAACATTAATATCGAGTAAGAATGGGTTTTTGATTTGGAATTGTGAGTGGAAATTAAGTGGGAAGAGGGTGATTTTTGCCCCTGGGCAAAGGAAATTCTAGAAGAATTGCAAAAAGACAATTTAAAAGAAATGAATACAATTGAATTAGATGATGCCAGGAGACACTCCTTACTAAGCAGTTCTTTCGTGGTGAGTGGACAGAGGCGGATGAAGGGAGCTGGCAGGTTAAAATGATGCAAGATGTCACATCAGAAGGAATTGACATCTGGTGTGAAGGTGGGATATGGCACAAGACATTAGAGGCATTTTATAGGACCCGAAATGCTCAATAAGAATGGAGTGAAATGGCTCAGCTCACAGCTTGTCTATACTTCCACTTGCAGTTAGTGGAAGAGCGAGAGCAGAAGAGTGAGGCCTGTGTGCGGAGTCAGACTGATTCAAAATGAGGTGCAGAAAGAACTTAAACAATTAAAAGATGAACCACAGCATAGCCATATTTTTGAGTTAAAATAAGAAAGTCTCATGGAATTACTCAAAAATGAGTTAAAAACCCAGCAGCAAGAGAGGGCAGAGCGTGAAACACAAGTGTTCTGCACTGCAAGATGCACATAAAGAGTGTATGGAAATTTTGAGCACACTGCAACATAAGGTAAATGATCAGAATATTTATAATATGCGGTGATCCAGGAGTCCTGAGGGGTAGCCATGGAGGACCACTGCCCCTTAGAAGTGGGCTCTGTGCCTTGCCGCACTTCTGACGGACACGCAGGTTCACGTACCACCATTATGTCTAGCTGTGCCGCAATTTTGTCCTGCCACAATGGTATTAGGCCTAGCCTACCCCTGCGTGCTGTTCCAGGCAGGTTTGTACTCTTTCCACACCTCAGTCTCCTGCCTTGGAGGCTATGCGCCCTCGGCCTGAGGGCCGGAAGTGTGGTCATGTGCAGGCGCCTCCTTGGACATGGCCCTGGTACTAGGGAAAAGCCCCTCAGGAGATTTCCTGGTGATAGAGCCAACAGGACTCTCAACAATGGAACCAGTAGAATCAGAGGAGCCCTCGGCCACGAGGCCGGTAGCTCGATGAGCCTCGGAACGCGAGCTGGTGACAGGGCCTTCCTGGCCCCTCCCACGCGGCTATTTCCTGGGAAAGGAATCGCCCTAGGAGGGTGCTTTGTTAAAGACACCACTTACCTTGGCCTTTGTCTTCCTGCAGACGTACTCCTTTTTGTGCTCCTGGGGAGACCTGAAGAACAGCTCCCTCCACTTGGCAAACCGGTTCTTCAGGGACCGGTGAGTAAGAACAGCCGTCCCAGACGTGTTTTTCTCCCACGCAGTGGAGGCATATCGCGTGCAGGTCCGACATGCGAAAGTGTCCCTCGCGGGAAGGGCACTAACTAAAGCCTGCATGGGCCAACATGCGCCAGGGGGAGGCGAAGCGCCGGATGCAGTAAGGCTGTTACAAAAAAAGGGTTGTTAGTAATTTGGGACTAAGGTCCCTGCGGTAACTAGAAAAAAGGTAGTGGAATTATGAGGGAAAAAGGGCCTCAATCGCAGCTCTGGTGAAGTAGGTTCGCTCCCGTCAATGCGGAAAAAGAGGACTGAGGTGTGGCACATGAGGGCGCAGTCAAGGGAGTGCATCCTCCTGGGGCCATTCCCCCACACGCATACATTTAAAGGGGTATAGACATTTTTCTGAAGACAATGGTTCAGTTACCGTCCCTAGCGAGCGACGCCCATGCATTATGGAGGAAAGGGGATGGGACGTAGGAGTATTATGGGGAAAATGTCCAGTACCCGAGCTACTACGGGAGAAGGGACAGTTACCCTTTTCGGGAGCAGCTGAGATATGACTCAAGGTCTCCCTACAGTCCCGAAAAAGTCTTGCAGCTGGAGCGACAGGCCCAGCAATTGATAGATGATCGGGGGTGCATGCCGAGGGATCAGTCCAACTCTCAACCAAGCCCTGCTTCCCAGCATTCCCCAATACCCAGGTCTAATGCCCCAGGGGGGGGAAATGATGGGAGGAAATGTCTGACAAACCACAGGCTCCTGAGGACCGGGCCCAGGTGGAGGGGAGATGCCAAGCCCTAGAGGAAGCTACCTTTTCTCACCCAGACAGAACCCCTAAAAACCTCTCAGCCTGAAACTCTCTTCTCCCCCTGAAATGTTAGAACCCAAAGAGCAAAGGGTAAGTAGGAGAGGCCAAAGAGGAACCCACTTTGTGGAGGAGATCAAGACCATCCCCTTTGAAAGAGAAGAGTCCCTGGAGGACTCGGGTAAGGAAATCTTCTCTTTCAGGAATGAGGTCATCCCTCCCAAAGAAAAATGCATCCTAATAGACGCTGAGTGGGACAGGGTAAGTATGGAGACCGACCCAAAACAAGAAACACTTCAACCCCAAAAAGGCAACCCTGACAGACTTGAAACTGAGGGGATGCCCTATCCCCAAGCAGTTCTGAGAACTACCTCGAGGTAAAGGGGGACAGTAAATAATCGGGGGAGAAAGAGGATTCTCCAAATCCACCCATTGCTAGTTGCAACATTTTATTTACAGATTCCTGATCTCAGACACAAAAAATTTCCCAAGATCACACAGAGTTCAATATGAAGAAAATGTTCACCGGACTTGCAAATAACTCGCACTTTCTTTGCACACTTGTAGAGAAACCCCTAAACGCTCACACCAGAAAAAAATACAACGCACTAGGGAAAAAAGCCCAGCACACTTCTTGCAAGGGGAACACGTTTTATTTACACAAAAAATAAAAGTAGTGCAAGCAAAGGACTCTGCTGCTACGTAACGCTCTTGCAAAATCAGAACAATCACCATGTTAAAAAGAAAGGCACACAGAGTCATCAGTGACGTAAGTTACATAGGTGACGAATCCAAACGGCTGGTCGGTTTGACCCTATACATAGGCTACCTGCTACATAAGGGATGCCAGGCCATTGGTCCCAGTCCCTTCTGTCCATCTCCTTCCACGTGGGCTCCTCCTGCTAAGTGAAAGGGCATGAAGCTGGAGTTCATTAGCAATTTTAAGCAGAAAAACAATGCATTCTCTATCTCTACTAGAACAAGCACCTGGTAATGCAGACATGGGCTAGGAGGATACTTTCGATGTCACTAAGATTTGCGACCTCAGCTCGATCCCAAAAACATTGGCGCCCTTCCAAAGTTCCCCACCCTGGTTTTTAAGTTTGTTGTTTTGCCCTCCCGGCACCTTGCAGCAAAAATCACATGACCTAGTGATGAGGGCACCCATGCAAGCTTTCTGATCTTTTCTGATCGATTGGTGATCTTAACAACTTTATGGTTGATTGTCTGGGAGTGACTAATACCTTGGAATTCAGGGGTGTTGGGGCGTGGCATCTGGGCACTATTTCCTAAAGCTGGGACTGGGGAAGGTGAGATGCCTGTGCCCTCCTTCACATGCAAATCGATATCATAGGACTTACAGAGACCTGGCTGCTGGACTCAAGTGGGCCTAATATCGATTTAGCCTCACCTCCTGGCTATTCCTTCTTTGGACAAAATAGAGAGGGTAGCAGGGGAGGGGGGCATTGTCATATTAGCCCGCTCACACTTGATGTTTTTTCAGACACTTAATATGTGCAAGAGGTGTGAAATTTTGTTAATTGGAAGTACCCCAACACCAAATAACTGGCCCCCTCATGAAACTCCTACATTTCATTAGGAACAGGCTGACATTTTATCATTGTTAGACAAGCCTAATACTTCTACGGTGGTGCACTCATTAGATACAGAAGCCACCTGGCTGGTTGATTTGTTTAACCTCAATACACTTGTCATTAATAGCAGCAACGAGCCTGCACACAAGATAGGAAATGTGCAAGACTGGGCCGCCAGCAAAAATCTACCTCTTAGTTCCCCGACCATCCAACCCTTCATCTGGTCTGATCACTTTTTCGTCACCTTTCACTTTGCATTGCATTCTTTTATAGTTTGGAAAAACAATCCTGCTCACCCTGTCCCTAGAAGGAATTACAATAATGTCCTCCATAGAGATTTGAAATCCTATGTCGCAAAACTCATGGAATCCACTTCTGATCATCATTCCCCTCGACTACCTGGTTTCAGAATTTGAGAGAACCTTTAACGAACTGTTGAACGGCATAGCACCAGTGACATCTAAGATTCTCAAAGTGAAGTCCAATAACCAGAAATGATAATCTTCTGCTTTGTTGGATTGCGAAACAGAAAGGAAGAAAGAGCTTGGCTGAAAGACCAATCATTGGTCAATAGAGAAAAATGAAAACATTGGAAAGTTGTATCAAAGTGAAATTCTGCGTGCTAAAGAAACTTACTTTGACAACCAAATTACCCAGGCTGAGAATTATTCCAAGAAACTCTTTCAGATCTTTCAGGACCTTTGAAAAACCTAAGTTGATGCTGCATCAGTCCACCCCCCTCTAATTTTGAATGTTACGAAATCCAAAAAGCATTCGCCCAAAAGATAGATGCAGGTCAATCCCATATTATGGACAATCTAGGTAGATAGTTGAGCATATAGCCACTGATCCAACTGATAAAGTGATGGCTCAACAAGATGCATCCGTCTTTAGCTTTAATGGCATATTAGGGAAAAATACTCTTGCCAACATTATGAGAAAAAGTAGACCTACCACCTGTGTGAGGGACGTTCTCCCCTCTAGAATCATTCTTGCAAACAAGGAATTATTCCTCACATTCCTCGTTCGCCTCACTAATGCAAGTTTTGGGGACGGTTGCATTCCAGGGGCATTGAAGAAGGTCTCTGTGGCCCCCTTGCTAAAAACAAAAGGTCCAAGATCAAAAGGTTTACTCCAACTTCAGATCTATCTCCAATGCCCCTTTCCTGTTAGAAATGTTGGATAAGGTAGCTACCTTGAAGTATCCAGAGCTTTACACCTGAGAGAGTCTGGCTTTAGAGAGTGCTATGGCACTGAAGATGCAAACAGAAATGCTGCAGATTATGGATAATGCCAAGGTGGGCTGCTGATGTTGTTAGAACTGTCAGCAGCCTTTGACCTTGTCGATCACTACACATTTTTAAGTGGTTTGACAAAGGCTTACAGCTATTCCATTGAGCCCATAGCCTGGATTGAATCCTTTCTGACTGGTCGAATGTCTAGGATTGTGTGCGATAATACACGCTCACCTGATAAGTCGCTGAAATGTGGTGTTCTGCAGGGTGCTTGTTTATCCCCATCTCTCTTCAATGTCTACTGTTGCCCACTTTGTGATCTCTTGGACAAGCTGGGTGTGCATTTTACTAATTACGTGGATGACAACCAGCTCGTCTTTGAGCTGGGCAGCAAATAGACAGAGGATGTTGAGTGGATCAATAAACTCTATAATACACTACAGAATTAGATGGCCAATAACGGGATGTGCCTGAATGCCTCTAAGACTGATCTTATCTCATTTGGCTCATCCCAGGCTAGAGCTAAACTCAACTGTATGATGGGTTTACCATTGATAAACATTTAAATAATGTTGTTGGCAAGGTCAAAACACTGGATGTTACCTTCTAATCATCCTTCAGCTCAGATGTCCACACTGAAAACATTGTAAATAAAGCCCAATACCTTCTCAGGCTCCTGAGACTTGTTAAACTATACGTCTCGCAGGCTAATTGTACCACACTCGTCCAGGCATTAATAATGCCAAGGATTGATTATTGCAATGCTTTGATGACTGGGGACAGTAAAAACAGTTTAAAGCGCCTGCAGGTACTACAAAAAGACGGAGCACGTATTGTTAAGAACGTACCCAGGCATGAACTCATCTCCTCCCACAGAAGGAGCCTGCACTGGCTCCCGGTCGAAGCAAGTATCTGTTTCAAGGCCATGACAATGCCTATATGGCCAAGCCCTGGGCTATCTGTGTTAAGGCTCATCGCTCAGTAAGAACTACCAGATCAAGTGATGGTATCTGCCTAGTTGTGCCAAGGAGTAAGCGAGCTAGAGGTATGGGCAGGTCGTTTACCATTCAAGCTGCTATGTTTTGGAATAATTTTCCAACAGCCATGCGCATGGAAATTAGTCTGATGAGATTTAGAAAAGGGTTGAAAACTATCCTTTTTGAGTCATTAAAGTCAGATGACAGCTGTTCTATCTCTTTCCTTGCTTCCTCCCCTCTGTTCTCCTTTCTTCTGCCTCTTTTCATCTGCACCCTGATGCCTGCGGGCTCCGGCGCATTACAAGTGACCAAATCAAATCGTGGGATAACTTTTCACAGAGAGCTTTCAGTCTCCTCATAGCCTTTCAGGGCACATTCCTCCTGGGATACGAATGCTGGCAGTATGAGACAATTGAAGGTTTATGACTCTCTGTGGCACTGGCCTTTCTCACCTCTGCCCATTTTACAACCTATCTCTGAATGCACACACATAATTTTACGTTCGCGGCCTGGGCCTACTGTCCTGGCTGCAGCGCAGCGTTAGGCCTCGATTTCAATATGTCTGCTATTTCTTAGATGGCGTTTTGCTCCAAATACGTTCTATACCCCCACATGCATTAACTCGCGCTTGATGCGGCTCTTAACACCACACCCTCACGCCCATAGCCTGGCCAGGCATCTACAGCCTATTCCGAGGCATCTGCCTCACCCTGAACCTTTTGGGACTGGGAGCCTGGGACTATCGCCCTCGATTCTCAACACCCTGGAAGAGAAAAAAGGCCGATTTTATGCACCGGTCAGGGTGCAGGGTCAGTGTGAATTATCAGTTCTGGTGGACACCAGATCCCAAGCCACCCTCCTGTCCAAAAGGCCTTTGACCAACTAAACTCAGGACAGGGAGGGCCACCAAATTTCCCTCACACCACTTCCCAGACAACTCCAAAATTTCAACAGGAATTATATTTCCGTCGAAGGGACTGCGGATCTGGAAATAAAAATTGGGCGAAATTGACTAAAACATCCAGTTATAGTCGTGACTCCAGAGGGCCCACCTCCTTTGCTGGATAACAATCTCCTGAGGAGGTTATCACCTCTGATCGATTGTGTAAACAAGGTCCTCTGGACCCAGACTAACCAGTCTATAAATTAAAAAATGATTGCCAATTGTGTAAGCATGAATGGTGCCTATCATTTCATTCATCAACTTTCCGAGAAAGTAGAATTCCATCTCTTTTAAAAACAAGTCCCAGACATCACTATCATCTCTGTAGCAGAACAAACTGGTGATGGGAACCCTTCGCCATTCTTGAAGATCAATCTTCCTCCCAGTTTTAAGTGGCGACCCACACTGGAAGGGAGCACCCTAAAACTGTACACCAGTCCAAAATCAGAAGAAACATTAAATCCTGTTAACCCAGGCAAGGAAGAACCTGCTCAAAGTCTAATGGACATTCAGAAAAAGGGCGAACTGTCGTTTTTCCCGATTCATTTAAATGAGGGGGAGGAGCCGGTGCTCGTAGGTGAATGCCTGTATACGGGAAAGAGCTTCATCAGTGAAGAATTGTTCAGGAAACTCCCAAAAGTATCAGACCATACACATATTTAAATTGATTGACAAATGGGAAGTAGGTATGGGAACTCCAAACATCTCCTGCCTAGCAGGTATATGCTAAAAATGTCCTTTGGTAACAATTGCATAGAGCATAATTTTTGGGTCGTGGGAGATGCCCCTTCTGTATTTTATCTGGGAAGAGACATTCTCAACCAATTTGCACTCGTTTTGGACCTAATTAATGATAAAGCCAGGTCACGACTGGGGTAACCCAGTGGGCTTTGACAATACTGAAAAATCATTCTGGTCAGCTCAATTACTGCCTTATGCCGTTGAAGTTCAAGTGCAAGAAGAGGTTACCATCCCAAGACAGATGTGTCAATTCACTATTCATCTAAAAAATGAAGCGAGGACAGAACTTCAAAAGTCAGAACGCCTATATAAATTTAAATTCACATCTCCAACATCAAGGTTTGTATTTAGATCTGACACCTCTAGTAGACGATGAACACAACACCATTTGAATATTGGTGGATAACAGCGACACTCAAAGTATCACTGTGGGTACAGACACCTTTATTGGAATGGCTGTGGATGTCCAACATTATTCTATTGATTTAGGTAATAAAATCATGGGACCAATCCCAAACTACTGTTTCTACATCAGCGCCAGTATTCGTCCTGAAAATATTTTTACTAGGCATGGCATGGGGGGAACTTCATGGTGTACTCTCCATGCCCTTATGGGGTGGAAGAGGTGGCCTGTGACATCAGGAGGGAGGAGGTAGTGTTCAGAGTAAATGACCACTACCTCGAAGCCCTAGACCGTAATGTCCAGGTCAACACCATCAAAAGAGATCTATACTCCCAATTGGAGAATGCAGCTGAAATTGCCAAGCCCGACGGTCTTTCCAGGTTTCAAGCAGATGGTCGAGGAAAGGATCAATCTGGCTGATGCCTGTGAGACCGCGGGGCAAAAACAAAAGCTGAAACAGGTCTTCCTGGAATTCCAAGTTATCTTTTTAGTGGACTCATACGACTGCGCATAAACATCCATTCATTCAACCACTATACCCACGGACCCTGATAGCTCTAGTATATGTGAAACAATACAGGTTACCTCTCGCGCCCATTGAATCACTCACAGAGATTATTAAGACCTTAGAATCCTGTGGGATAATTTGTCCGATCCACAGCACTTTCAACAACCTGGTATTGGGGTATTCAAACCAAACGACCAATGAGGGCCCTCAGACATGAGAGAGTTGAACAAACGGGTCTACGTGTCAAACTGGCCACTTCCCTACATCGTCCAGGGGCTGGTACAGATCCAAGGGTCAAAGGTGTACACTGCCATTGACCTGACCAACGGCTACTTGCCAGCACCGGAGAACAGGGAAGACTAGAACAAGCATGTCTTTACCTTTGGGGCATCGGTACACTTTCGATACATAAACTCTGGCAATGAGTTCAACATCTTTCTTCAGGCCACGCCCGACTTGGGCAAAAAGGGAAACCTGGCCTATGTAGATGATGTTCTGATCAAGAGATCAACAGTGGAGGAACATATAGCAGAGATCTGCTATGTTCTAACACAGTTGCAGAACGCCAGAGCAACACTGTCCTTTCAGAAGGCACAGTGGTGTAAGACTAGAGTGAACTTCTTAGGGCATGAGATCACCCCTGAGGGTCTTGATCCCCAGGTGAAGAAGCTGGAAGCCTTATTGAAATTAAAAGACCATCCTACTCTGCAAAGATTAAGAAGCCTTCTTGGACTCACTAATTATAGTCAGAAGTTCAGTGAAGGCTACTCAGGTCAGTCGACCCTTGGTCCATTTATTAAAGGGCAAAGTCAAAAGGGAGTGTGGTCCAGAACAAGCTAAGGCAGTTAAACAACTGAAAATGAGCCTTTCCCAGGCTCCTTGTTTGGCTTACCCCATGAAGAACAAGGAGTTCTTCTTGGAGACGGGGTTCTCAGATACTTGCCTAACAGCGGTGATGTATCAAAAGTACAACCAAGTCAACAAAGTCATCTCGTACGCGAGCAAGACTTTGTACTGTGTGGAGGAAAAATTCAATGACTGTGAGGAGGCACTCCTGGCAATGGTGTGGTCATTGAAAAATTACCGCCCTTTCATCCAGGAGGAGCACATCATTGTCGAGACTCCTCGCCAACCCTTGCATTATCTCCAAAGTGACAGAATCCGGGTGGGGAACATCAGTAATTCCAGAATTATTTCATGGATTTCTGTCCAAGCAAGGCTTTCCTGCAGAGGTCAGATCTGGCAAAAAACAGGAGAGTACACTAGCGCAAGGGTTGGGAGACTTGCATGATTGTGTTCAAGAAAACTGTCTCGAGGATGAATGTTTAATGACCAACAACAACATGGAGACGTACTTAACTCACCCACATAAGGTCTATGAAGAAGACACGTGTCAGGGGATACCCACAGTTTATGTGTATGGGTGTTCCTCCCATGTTGACAACAGCGGGGAATATTAACTGGTGGCTGTCATTGGGAATGCCTGGGTGAATGATACCCGGGGAACCCTCTGCTGGTTACAAAATAGGACCCCAGAGTAGTCAGGTTGCAAAGTTGATGGCCGTTCATCATGCCATTCTCACTGCGGTGCACCACCAACTCAATGAACTGGTCATAATCACTGGCTCTGATGTCAGGAATTAATTCATGGAGCACCTGATTAACTGGAAGAATCGAGGCATGCTTTGTGCCAACAATAAATCCTTAAAACATGCCAAACGTATTCAGTCAATTGACGATCTGGCGACCTCCAACGAGATGACCATCTATTGGAAGAAGAGAAGAGGTCATTCCAAACTATAGGGGCCGTATAAGAATGGGAATTACCTGGCTAACCAGCTGGCAAAAACCAGAGCTCTACAGGGGGATTTCATAGAAACAGAATCCCTGCTGGCGAAATCCAAGTTGCTGCTGTCACCAGGTCACAAACTCGTGCGAATAGTGAACTCTCGACTGCCTAGTGGAGTAAAGATACCCCAGAAGCAGATTTGATCACCTCACAGAAAGTGGACCCGATCATTGGGAAATGTTATCGACACCTTGAAGACCCCGTGAGTTTTCATCTAATAGGGGTGGATTGTAACGGTAAAGAGGATCTATGAGTGTTTATGACTTTTGCTAAGATCTTCAGGATCCAAGACAGTTTGTTGGTAAGAAGAGCCCTATCTTGCTGTGACCACTGGGTGTTACCTACCTCATTCCGAAGCCTGATGTTGAACCACGCCCATGACGCAGCCACTGCCAGTCATAGGGGGTTTTGCATGACATTAGAAATCTTGCACAAGGTTGCTTTTTGGCCACCCGTGGGCCAGGACCTCGACACTTACCTAAAGGAGTGTCTCGTGTGTGCTCAATTTCAACCCAGTTCATTCACACACAGAGCTCACCTACAAAATAGGGGAATGATACTGCTGTGGTAAGATTTGCAAGTAGATTACATAGAGCCAGTGAGTCGTTCCTCTAGAGAAAACAAGGACATGATGGACTGTGACATGCTTGTTTAAGTGGGTAGAACGTCTTCAGCCCAGAATTGTAAGGCAGAGACAACTGCTGCACTAATGATCAACCACATCATCTCTTGTTTCGGCCTCCCGCAAAGGATTGAGTCGGACCGAGGAAGCCATTTTACCAGTGAGGTGATGGAAAAAATGTGGAAGTTTCTAGGGGTAAAAAGAAAAGTCCACATTGCCTACTGCATGGCCTCAAGAAGGGGGGTAGAGAGATACAACAAAACAATTGTGAATATCTTAAAAAAGTTTGTGGCAGACTCTGTACCTAGTGGGGACATCCGATTACGGCTTGTCCTGGTGGCTATTAGGTCTACACCATCTTCTGCGACAAAGTGTCTCCATTTGAGCTCATGACGTAAAATAGTGTTACCTCAGCATCTGCTCCACACAACTCAAGAGCAGACACTGAAATGCGTTTACTACTCATGAGCACATTTAAAATTTAAGAAAGCACCTCCAGCACGCTTTTGCTTATGCTTAGCACAATTTAGAAAAGTCACTGAAGGAATGAAGACCTATTATGATCTAAAGACCACCAAGAAAGAGTATGAAGTAGGTGACATGGTTGACCTGTACAATTTTCAAAGGAATCAGGCCAAGGAGCGAGTATTTCTTCTGTCTTGGCGTGCTGCCTTTGAAATTTCAGATACAATATCACCTGTTGCCTACAAGATCTGCATCTACAGGAGAACAGAAAAAGTAAAAATGGGTCCACATCAATCAGTTGAAAAGCTGTCATCCCAGACATGCTCTATGGCTGATTGAGGAGCCAAATGAAAGTCGAGCAGAAGAACCATCCGAGTAGTGATAACCCCGGATGGGGAATTATAACAGGTGAGTCGTTTAATTAATAACCTTTGGAAATGTTAAAAAAATAAAATGTGTTCAAGGGATGTTCTCAAATGTTGTCTAGTTTTATGTCAGTCAAATAACTTTATTCGGTCGTAGGGCCATCAAAGCGCTTCCTAACAACAACCATTTATATAAATTCCACTGTGCATTATAGTAAAACATTTCCATCAACTAGCCCATCAATGCCTGCTTCGATGCAAATCTACGGGGCTCAAACTCGATAGGCTCAATCAATTTTGATTCTTGATTGATCTGATCCCCAGGGGGGTAAGATTTGCTCCCGATAGAGGATTGTTATACCCAAAAGATCCCAGTTGGCCAACAGGTTTTGACTAACGGAGCTGGCTGACTGAAATCCCAGACTTGGGCAACCACCCGACACGCCTCAAACCACTCAAGACATCTCTGGCCAATCTTTGGTCCCTAAACTCCAGTCCCGCAGAATCATAAAGGGTTTCACCCTTGTTAGGCAATCTCTTACAACCCACTATGGCTTCCCCAGATACCGAAACACAGCATCTGACAGTACATAGCCATTGTAGGCATTTGTTTATAAGGGTGTCCTTTGGCACTCGCTTATTGGCCAGCAGTTTCGGCACCCCAGTAAATACAGAGCGGCATTGTTGGGGCCCCTTAGACCATAATATTTTGTTATTATCTGGAATGAGGTCTGTGTACTCCAAGTTCCTTTGATTTAGAACAATGGGTATCCGAGAGCCTCGAGTGTGGCCGACTTTGTACATGTACAAGGTTTATACGTCTTCCTAGACTCCGTAATCATAATAGGCTGCAATGACTCCACAGCCTGCGGTTCCATCGTGTTGTGGGCACTACTGGGCTTATATGGAGCAGAGACCAAGTCAAAGTTGTGTCCACCAATGTTCTGATCAATAGGCGCTGGTATGGATGCATCCAGCTTGGGTAGACATACTGGAACTGGGCTATAGAGCATTGTTACAACAGTAGGGACCAAAGGAAGCACCTCCTGGGCATCGCTTCCCCCCCTCCCCTGGCCTCCCCTGGGTCTGTGTCATTGCTCTTAGTCGTACCCCAAGAATCTGTGAATTTCTCAGATCAGATGGGTGGCATCAAAGTATTAGAGGCTTTTGCTTCCTTGATGTTTCTCTCATTTTTACCCTCAACAACAGGGACGACATCGAGGTTGCAGACTCTGCCCTGATTCAAAGGTTTGGCCCCCTGTCTTCTCCGGATTGCTAGAATCTTACGAGGGATCATGGCGCTTGGATAGAAGACCGGGTTGGAGGCCCACTCTATGTCAGCTGGGATAGATGCAAATACTTTGGCTGCACTAAGTGTTGCTATGGTGCCTTTTACAAAACTCTAAAAGAGTCTAAATGATCACCTCAAAGACCATACAACGCTGTTAGCAGTGGTGCATTCTAAAATGCTCTTTATGGAGGGCTTTGTTACAGTGGTTCCAGATAACCTGGATAAGAATCCTGTGCAAATTACGAATATATTTTGCAGTATTTTGGATCCTATTTTCCTGGAGAAAAATTAAAGGAGATCTGAAGTGTAAATGATGGCATAACGCACGGAGGTCGGGAAGATATATTTATTACCTTATACATAAGTTATATTAGAGAAAAGCTAAGGTATACATCGAGCTCCGCCAACTGACAGACGTTGACTACGAGTTATTCAAACGCTCGCTATGCTTCTCTTTACAAGCGCACGTTTGCATTCCATGGAGCACTCGCTTGTATTCTTCTCGTGCCTTACACGTCATGACAGACGTGTGTAAACAATACAGTACAATACTACACATCTCCCCTCCTTAACTTATCTTAACAAAATAACTAAACCCCCAACTATTTTACAAGCTTCATATTATGGTCAAAGATCAATGTCCCCACACAAAGTCCTTCATAACGCGAGGCTCAATGTCCCCACACAAAGTCCTTCATGACATGAGGATCATAAATGACCCTTCCTCTCCTTGTCGTGCGCGAAGAATCTGTTTTAGGTTTTGGCAAGGAAATTACTGACGATTTCTTCTTACTCGCTACATCTTTTCACCGCTTTCCAATTTCACACAAATCCTTACCACCATCTTCCTCTGTAAGATTTCCACCATGTTCTGGTGGATCCACCCTAGGTGTTTTCAATACACATACCCTTTCCAAATTCCATACCCTTCCATCCTCCACTCTTACTGCATGCTTGAATACTTCAATCACACCAACAGGTTTTGACCATTTACATGGACCATTCCTTAGAACTGGTGGGAGTTTAATCCTCACCAGTCCCCCAACTACCAGTGGCACCCTATTAGCGTTCCTACTTGTAGACCTGTCATGAGCTTCCTTGTTCAACTGCATTTCTCTAATGTTCTCACATGCATCTCCAAAATCTTTCTTCATTACAGTCATTCTTTTCATCCAAGGTGGAGTCAACTTAGTGTTGGCTTTCCGACCTCTACTCATTTCAAATGGTGATAGACCTGTCGTGCAATGTGCTGTGAAGCGGTGAGCATTTATCTTCTGCCTAACTGCTTCTTCCCACTTCACTCCATTGGCCCAAGCCCATCGCACAGCATCCTTAAGTACCCTGTTGAAGCGCTCAACCACCCCATTTGTCTGCGGGTGATATATGGCACTCCTTTTATGCGTAATGTAATTTTCTATACAAAATCTTTTCATCTCCCTTGAACTGAACTCCATTGTCCGTTAATATGCTTTTGGGTAAACCTTCCCTTCCAAAAAGCTCTGTTAAAAATTCAACCACCATTTTGGCGGTCATGCATGGTTTGATCATGACCTCTACCCACCTAGTCAAAGATCAATGATTACCAGGCAATATTTTTGCTCACCTCCACTGTAAATCGGACCCAATATATCCATACCAAGATCTTCCCAAGTGTTACCTGGAATATCTGTGACTACCATAGGATATTTCTCACTCACACATCCCCTATCACTCTCTTTGCAAAGGATACAGTCTTGTGTGACTCTCTCGATCTGTAGATCATATTCTGGCCACCAGAAATCGTCACATATTCTTTGATTCGTCTTCACTATGCCCTGCTGGCCTTCATGTCCCAATTCGATAATGCTCTTGCGTAGACTCGTGGGTGGAATAATTCTGTCGTTCCTCATAATCCTGTTATTCTCCACTTTGAGCTCATTGGCAACTTTCCAATATTCTGACAGTCCGTTTTCTTCATATTTAGTCTTCATTAAAGAGTTTCCAATTGGAATGATCTGTTTCAATTCTAGAAACGTTGTGTCGAACTCTTCTGCCTTTTCCCATTCCTTCTCTGAAATAGACAATCCTTCAATGTTGAGCACAACTTCAGACTTCATCTCCTCATCATCATCTATCTCAGAGACATTAGTAAGTTTTGAAAGGCAGTCAGCAGCACGATTTCTTGTGCCCTGTACATATCTCACAGCACAATTATATTCTTGCAGGAGTATGACCCATCTTTTTATACGATTAGATACATTATCCAATCCTTTATTCATTATGACATGGATCAGTGGTTTGTGGTCCGTACGAAATTCCACTTCCGCACCCCAAATAAAGTTCTGAAATTTCTCAGCAGCCCATTTGATGGCTAATGTCTCCTTTTCAATAGCTGCATATGACTTTTCCGCCGCTTTCAACAACCTAGATGCAAATGCAATCAGTCTCTCCTTGCTACCAATCTCCTGTGTGACAACTGCTCCCAGACCCACATTGCTGGCATCCTTTGTGATAACAGTTTTCTCACCACTTCTGAAGTTCCTCAAAGATGGTGCTTTGTTCAATTCATGTTTTATTAACATAAATTCTTCTTCACACTCTGTGTTCCATGTAAATGTTTTTTTTTTTTTTAAGTTTGCGAAGTGGAATGGTGTGCATAGCAAAATCACGCATGAATTTTGAGTAGTACTCGGCCATGCCAATAAAAGTACGCACTACTTCTTTAGATTTGGGTCTTGGCATATTTTCAATAGCATATAGTAGTTGTTTCTTTGGCCGTACACCTTCAGATGATATGGTACTGCCCCCAAATATTCGATTTCACTACAATTAATCTTACATTTTTCTTTACTTAAAGTCATGCCAGCATCACATAGCTTCCTGCATACACGTCATAGTCTCTTATCATGCGTTCTTTGGTCAACAGCATGAACTAAAATGTCATCTTGGAAACAGATGACACCATGGTCACCTTCAAATAATGTATGCATAATCTTTTGAAAGACAGATGCAGCGATATGAGCCCAAAAGGTAGCCTTTTATACTGATATAATCCGTCTGGTGTGATAAATGCTGTCATACACCTAGATTATTTATGCAGCTTCACCTGGTGATATGCTGAGGTTAAATCGAGAGTGGAGAAGTGTTTAGATGGACCAATAGTAGAGACTACTTCCTGGATGTTAGGGAGTGGGTGCCTATCTGGTATCACACATTTATTTAGTTCCCTCATGTCAACACATATCCTTAGCTTCCCAGATTTCTTCCTCAGTACAACTAAAGGAGACACCCATTCACTAGCATCAACACTCTCTATAACACCCTGTTCCTCTAGGTTCTTCAACTCCTTTTTCACCTCTTCTCTCATAGAAAGAGGAACATTACGTAATTTTTGTGCCACCGGAATGTATCCAGGCTTCATCTTGATTTTATGTGAAAAACCTTGCAGACAGCATATCTCATCTTTGAAGACACCTTTCATCACCTCATCAGTATTCTTTGTGTTCTTCATTCCGGTGCATTTACTTATTGCTTCATTTTCAATGTTCTTCACAGTTTCATCGGCACTGGCATTTAATTTAACCTTGAGTTTACTTTGGTGGGTCCAACTTAATAAAGGAATTCTCCCAGCTCTCGTAATGTAGATATTTCCATTTGCCTTCCTATCTTTAAACTTGAGTGCACCCCAAAACCAGCCAATAACGTCTATTTTAACGCCACCATAGGCTCTGGGCTTAATGTCCGGTTCATGCAAGTATTCATGTTTTTTCTTGTCCCATCTATCCTGCGGTATAAGAGTGTATTTGGCACGGAATCAATCATCATGTGCATATTTACTCCGTCAACACATACAATAGCCTTCGGACTCTCCATTTCTTCCTCATGTTCCTCATCAGAGATAACAAATACACATTCATCTTTAACACTATCACTGTGGTTATCATCACCAATCCAATTCATAGAGGTATTCTGTGCTTTACAACATCTGGCGTAATGGCCCTTGCCCTTACATTTACCACATGTAATCTTCAAGGCTGGGCACTCAGGTTTATCTGCCCAATAATCTGTACTGTCACACCTGAAACACCTGCCAGTATTCCTCCTCCTTGGACTATTCCTCTGTTTGCGTGGACTCTTCCTCGCATATGTCTTGGATGCTCCTTTGTTCTTCTTGTCCTCGTTCCACATTGATCTGCGAGTCTTCTCTGACTTGCTTCTGCTACTCATCATATCTGTCACTTGGGCTACTGATTCACTACCTTTATTAGCATTGACGGGAACACTGCTCTTCAGATTATCGTGTTTGATTTCAGTAGACTGTATTCTGTCCTCTAATTCGCGAACATATTTTTCTGTATGTTCAACTTCTTTGGCTATCCTCAAAACTATGTCACAACCCATAACTCAGCCCACAACTTTTCTCTCACCTTACTGCTCCTGCACTCCAACATGAACTGGTCACAAAGTCTTTCATCCACTTGTGCATTAAAATTACAGGTTCTGGCTAACTTTCTCAAAGTGGTTATGTATTGATCAATACTTTCATCTTCTTCCTGAACTCTCTTACCAAACTTGTAGCGTTCAAGGATAGTGCTCACTTTCTTTTCATAGTGTTTGCTCATCTTTTTTTTAACATTCATATTCATTTAAATCTGCACTTTCTTCAGGAGACAGTTCAGGCAGGTCCTCAAACTTTTCTTGGCCAGCTGGACCCAGGCAGTGTAACAAAAGTGATTTCTTTTTTCCACACTACAATTCTGACCGCATATCACACCTGAGTAGTGCTCAAAAGCTTTAATCCATCTCTTCCATGGAATAGCAGGTTCCTCCACATCTGATAGAAAGAACATGGGAGGTGGGACACCGCTAAAAGACATGATGATTATGTTGATACAGGGTTAATATTTGCAATTGAAAAGTAATATCTCTGATTGCTGGTCCTGTCAACGCCACACATCTGATAATGCGGTAATATTAAACACCAGGAACACAGAAAATCTAACTAGTACTCTATTGTAGTAATTGTTGTATCGTAGGAGGTATGAAGAGACAATGTATTTCACATCTATGCTTTCCAGGAGTCTCTCATCATGCTTGCTGTGTATAAACCAAACTGCAGATCAGTAGTGAATAATGTTTTGTGAAGGCTTTATAAGCTTAAACTTGACATTCTGTACTTGCGCAACATTTATGTATTGTCCATGCAGAGCGGGTGCCCCTCTACACTGTGTACAGTGGTAATCAGGATTTGCTGTAATAAGCGAGTTGGTGAGGGGTGTGGTTAATGTCTGGAAGAAATTAGAGCAAGGCAGTGTGGCTGGGACTTACTTGTGAGATAGAGCAGCTTGCAGATTGGTTTATCAGCTTGCAGATTGGCCTCACAAACATCCGCTCCAACCGCTGCTACGTTCGGGCGAACGGAGCGGCCAGCAGCATGGGATCTGCCAGAGCCAGTCAACGTTGCAGCCACTGCTACATTATATAAACGGAGCGACCCGGCGCCCACGGATAAAACGACCTCGGCAGCGAACGAAGGCGCAAAACTTCATCAAAGGAGGCGGCGGAGCTCGATCCTCGTCGCCACTTGAAGTGTAAATGATGGCACGACGCACGGAGGTGGGGAAGATATATTTATTACCTTATAAATAAGTTATATTAGGGAAAAGCTAGGGTATACATCGAGCTCCGCCAACTGACAGACGTTGACTACGAGTTATTCAAACGCTCGCTATGCTTCTCTTTACAAGCGCGTGTCTGCATTCCATGGAGCACTCGCTTGTATTCTTCTCGTGCCTTACACGTCATGACAGACATGTGTAAACAATACAGTACAATATTACACAGATCTCAAAGGTTGATAGTAACATTAGCTGATTATAAGGTGGTGGACTCTATGAAGAATCCAAATCAAGCTACAAGTGTTTGGAATGCATAGAGTAGCCAAGCCTCAGTCAGCAAACAAAAAGAGATGGACAAGAGGCTAGCACTTCTTTAGACGTCAGGGGCCCAAACTATAAAACACCTGACGGAACAAACAGCTCTAATTTTAACTAATGTACAGTTGGATGAGGATAGGAGATTGGGAGGCTTGAGGTCATTAGAAACAGTTATCCTTGACACAACTGCTCGTAAAGAGATCAACGAGGTGGAAGACTCCAGACTGGAAGATATTGAGGGGCAAGAAGAGATAGACAACAATGTGTTGGCCCAAGTTAATCCCCAGTGTGTGAAAGAATATACATTTTGCTCAACAAAATAAATGGTGAAAATATCTGGACAATTAATTCAACATCAACAATTGGTTAACCAACAACAGGAACAAAAACAAAAATCTAAAAATCAGAAACCAGTGAATAAATATAGATCAAATGATTCACATCAATTTATACAGACGTTGGTACTTCCAGAGAGTTTAAACGTGCCCGGAAAATCTAAAACTAATACCTCCAAGGAGGATCGGACAGAAAAAAATTAATAGAAGAACCACTGGGAAGATAAACAACCTCTGAAAACTCAATGTAACATTTCTTGTGATGATTTAATGAATATCACGATATACTCAATTATGGATGTGGAAACGTCTGTTGAACAAAGTGTACTTAATAGTATGAGCGTGTAGTGAGTACATGTTCTCGAAAACCGGTGAAATGAGGGTGGTGGGGGGGCAGGAGAACAAGTAGGAATTTTTATGGAGGAGTACGGGTCCTTATATAGGTAATGAACATGAGTCTAAGGAAAAACCCAAGTGTGTGTTGTTCCAGCTTACCCTCCCTATTTTAAAAGATCTAGAAGATAACCATCAGGTTCCTCACCCCACTCCATCCTTTTATGCATTAGAAGAAAAATGGTACGCCTTGAGATCGAAACATGAAAAGGTGACTTACAAAAGTAATGATCAGCAATGGCGCCGATTTTAAAAACAGGGATGAACGAGTTATACCTAAGGCGGTCAAGTCGCCCTTATGGAGGACTGTAGGTCTACTTAGAAATGATAAAAAGAAATAGCAAGAAGATCTTAAATGGAGGATCACTCAGGTCACATTTCCTATTTTCCAAAAATCAGAAGGTAATCGCCAGACCCAGGCCTCAACTCCTCCATTTCAAACCTTTGAACAAAAGCATCAGGGCTTAAAAATGCGATATAGAAAAGATACTACTAGAATGTATAAGTGTTTGGAGAAAAACTTTGCAAAAAATAAATAAACAAGGCAGACCTAAGGAGGTCTTGTGTCATGTAAAACGTTTGTTGCTGGAACGTATCTTGCACATTGATGATAGTTTGATACTGAATCGAGAACATGTGCTGAGGTTGTGGCACTATATTCCAAAACGTTGTTTAATAACTACAAAAAACTTGAAAACAATTGAATTTGTGGGAGAAGAGCGGCTTGACATGGTCGATAATCATCTTGCATCCAACATAGTTAACACTGACTGCTGGATGAGGCAAACAAACTGCTACCTTTGGGATTTGATTTGATGGAATTGCCTGGTGAATTAACGTCTCTCAGCGAGGCTTAGAATATCACCAAGAGTCACTAATGAGGAGAGAAATGAGGAGCGTGCTTTAAGCCCACTTACCTCTGTAGTCAGAGTTAATCATGAAAGTAAGACAAGAGTGGTAATTCAACCGGAGATACCAAACAAAGAGCAAGAGGGCTGGAATTGGCTAGCAGAGGCTTTGGTCTTGGAAGAAAAGAAGAGACTAACTGATCCAGCCAAACCCATCAAAGGACTTTACTCTGGTAAATCGGAATACAAGAGGGTTTAGTGATTCGTTTGAGAATGGCGATTTGGATTGTGACTCGTTTGATATTATTTGCCTTCAAGAGAGCTGGTTCAGAAAGGCCCCTGTATTGGATGGATACACCACCTATCTAAATCCGGCTTTAAAGGTTCCAAGAATAGAACAATTTCAGGATTGCTGATAGCGGAAAAACGCCAATAAAAGCCTGAATGGGAGATTTGGCTGAATTTCAGCAGTTTGAAAGTTCCGAACGGCCGAAAAGTTCTACCAAATCCCCCATTCAGTGCCAAGGGCTGCTGGGCTGTCCCCCGCACGCTTGTTCACTATATCGTGAACGGGAGCTGCAGGGGTGTCCCCCGCAGCCGATCCCCAAAATGTTTTTTGTTTTTAAAAAAAGAATAAGGAAAGGACCCTGCTCTGCCGGTTCCAGATCACGCAAGTGAAAATGAACAGCCATTGCAGGGACACAGCGAGTCGGCAGCACACAGCGAAGTGTGCCGCCGCAAGGTAAGTGGGGGGTAGGTGGGTGGTGTAGGTGGGGGCAGCGGCCAAGTTGTAAATGTTCAGGGGAGAAAAGACGAAAGGTTATTTTCTGAAAAATAATCTTTGGTCTTTTCCAACCCCGATCCCTGACAGATGTAAAAAAATGGAAGTGGATTGAATGTAGTGGCCATGTATAATCCTAATGCCCACATTCAAATCCTAACGATTCGAGTTAAGGAATCTAGACTATATTGGAATCAAGGTGCAGATGGGGGGGGCTACATTTCCAGTCGATAATCATGGGTCTCTTAGACAGGTCTTTTGAAATACGGTCAGATCCAATAATAATAATGAGTGGTGATTTAAATATTCATTGCTTTGATCACAATTATGTATTGATAAAAGACATTCATGTGTCATCGACCGTGGCAGAAAAGAGGGGGCATGCCTTGCGAGAAGACTTGAGTTTTAGGAACATTCATCTGCTAAATGATCAAACTATGGGTGATATACCAGCAAAGGCTAAGTGGAAAAATGGGTGATATACCAGCAAAGGCTAAGTGGAAAAAGCGTTGCGAAAGAAATGTTTTGGATTATATTTTTTTATCGAGTAACATGCTTATGTAAACCTTAACTTTAGAAATTGCCCAGACAAAATATAGAGATCATAACATTTTGAAATGTACTTGTAAGGAATTGGGGATTGAGACAGTTAATATTAACCCTATAACGATAGATGACAGAGCAGAGACAAATAGGTTGATCATGAATCAATCAAGAATTGCTTGGTTGACTGAGAGATTCGTAAAGCAGGTGGAGGCTGGCCAAAGGGTCCAGTATCCACTGTACTGGATTACACTATGTTTTTGGTAGATTTTGTCGAAGTCAGGAGACCAGGGCTAAAGAACTCATTCTCTCACTCATATGCATATGATGTTGAATTGAAGAATGCAAAGAGAAGTCTGAGGTCTAGACTGAGAAGGCTTGAGCGAAATTCAGTGTGGGATTCACTGGCCCATATTAAGAATTTAAAACAATATTGTAACTAGATTGGATTGAGAAAGCATGTGATGCTGCAGCAGGATGCAGAACTTATGCTCCAGAGGATTGCAGCGAAGAAGACAGGTGAAATGTGGCAGCTGATTAACTCATTGAATGCACCTCATGGGGCGTTGGTAATTAATGAAGTCTCAGCAGGGTAGTGGGTTGAACATTTCTCCTCGTTATTTGCGGGGAAAAGTGTAGCTGTGATGGTAGATGATGACCAGTCTTATAATGAGTGGACCTTTTCAATTGATAAAACCGATATTGTTGAATTGGTTATGACGGCTAGCAATTCTCGGGCCCCTGGACCAGATGGGATGACAAATGTTATGTTGAAAAAGGATCTCAAATTGTGGGCTTTATTTCTGTAGAAATTATATGATTATATAAGAAGGATTAAAAGGGTCCCTCAGTCATGGAAGTCTTCCGTGGTGGTGCCAATTTTCAAGAAGGGCGATAGATCGGATCCCAAAGATTATAGGCCTATCACCCTTCTTGATGTGGCCAGAAAGATTTTTGCATTGTTGGTGCTGAAGGCACTTTCAAGGTGGGTCATGAAATTCAGGAATTGCAATCTCTTACAGTCAGGTTTCATAAAAGACGTGGGTACATCATTGTTCTTGATGAATATACGGAAGACACATGCAGCGAGAAGTAAAAATAAGATGTATTTAGCCTTTAAAGATCTGGCTCAGGCCTTCGATACTGTATATCGTAAAAAGCTCTGCACAAAGCTAAAGCTATGAGGGTTCCCGAATGACATCTTAGAAGCAATTAAGGAGTTAGTTGGGTACATCATTAAGAGTAAGACTAGATCCAAGGGGCACTCTCTGACTCTATACCAACAGAGAAGTTCTTAAACAAGGGTGTGCACTCGCGCCCGCCCTCTTTAACGTATTCATCTCCGATTTATGTAAAACACTGAATAGTGCAAGATGTTTTCCCCTCAAGTATTGATGGAAAGCCGTTACGTGGACGATTTTGTCCTAATTGACCAAACTCCAATTGGGTTGCAAAGACTGCTATATGTGCTGCAGGCCTATATCCAGGAAAACGGATTGAAGATAAACACTGTTAAATATAGAATTTTAGTCTTGCAGTCAGTCAAAGGTAGGAAAAGCTGCAAATACTCATGATATTTGGGCAATGAGTGCCTGATAAAAGTTAATTAATTTGTATATTTGAGGATGTACTTGAACAACAGTATGAAGGATGCCTCTAGGGAATCATTTTTGCGGGAGAAAGATACACATCTGGAAGCTCAAGGGAGAGTAATATTAAAGAGATATGGGAGATTTTCTCTTTCGCCTGTTTTATTTTATAGTATGAAGGGGATTCCCATATTAACTTATGGTGCAGAGTATTTGTTTTTGCACTACCGGCAAAAGTGTTGGCAGTTCTTGAGGGCATGTTTTGGAAAAGGGTGTTGAGTATACCAAAGTGTGTTCCGATCCAAGTAGTAAGGATGTAGCTTGGCCTTATATCAATGTATGTGATGGTGGTATGGAAGAGCTTAGCAGTGTATCGTAAATGTATATTATCAGACCCAATGCTAGGTTTCAATATGATAAAGGGTGCTATAATTGAAGAGAGTGAACCAATACTAATGGAATGGAAGAAAACCTGCTGTGCAATTTGGCAAATTTGGATGTCTCTGAGGAATCTTTGGTATCGAATCCAGTTTCTGTTAAGCACAAATGATGGTCTCAAGACTGGATAGAGACTCAACAACAAAGACAGTCTTATAAACTGTAGGCACAACTGATTCCAGAGGCTCGACGATATAACAACTTGCCCAAATATTTGGCAACATTTCCAAACAGCTATTTTCGTGCACAGTATATGCGTTTCAGATTAAATCTTAACCCCACGAGAGAGATATTGGCTACACAAAGCAAAACCGAAAAGGGAGATGTAACATGTAGACTGTGCAAACACGAGGAATATCATGCAACACCTTTTATTGTTCTGTACTGCACTAACAGAATTAAGGTCGAGAATATTGGGTACATTTATTAATGAACAAAGCTCCTTGTGCTCTGATCAATGGTGGCTGGCGATTATGTATGGAGAACCAACATCGTTGATCTTATCGCTGGTTAATTTTTTAAAAGAGGTATTCATATTAATAGAATAATTTGTTTTAGAGTAGAGGAATGAGATCTTTTTCTACTTTTTGTTATAGATGAATTTTTGAATGTGATTTTAACAATGAGTATGAACTTGGTGAAGGTAGAAGGAGTTAACGTATTGGTGGATTATGTGATGATTTTCGTATGTGTCTACTTGGAAATGTAAAATGATGGTACTGGTAAAAAGGTTTGTTTCAAGCCAAATACTATTAAATACATTTTTTTTTTAAATGCCCTGGCCAACCACCTTTACCAGACAGACGGATGAGGTTAAACAGGACCCTGTGGTTGTGGCAGAACTGTCTAACCGGTATCACGGAGAGGTTTGTTGGTAAGAGACGCATGAGGGGAGGTGGTATATTTTGCACACCGCCAGCCAAGACCATACGGCAAGGGAGGAGACAGCAGAATGCATGCAGCTGCTGACGGGAAAATAAAATCCCCAGATGGTTAAGAGTATTTTTCTCCCTTCCTGTAAACTATTCTTCTGCTGATATTACACCCAAGAGCTCCAGAGGGCAGGGTTAAGGTCTTAGAAATATGTGTATGCCAGGCAGCAAGGCAAGCTAAGAATAGCCCAAAGATGATGTAACCGGAGAAAGTCGATCTCTGGCTATAAAAAAATATACAGACAGCAATTCAGTCTGAGTTTGAAAAGCACACATAGAAGACACTGAAGTTGTTGAACTGGTCTATAAGCCTATAGAAAAGCTGTGCAGTGCCTGCTGCGCCTGCCCCCTACCGAAGAGTTTGTGAACCCATCAGGCTGCAGGTGTTTCCCACTTACCCTACAGGGCTATACCACAGAGATAGCCAGTTTAATGATGTTTGTGGCCCTTTGCACATGTAGATTCAGGTCACCGCTCTATGAATATATTCTAATTAAACAACTTGGTAGACACTGCAGATAGCCATGATCATTTCCTAAGAGGTTTTTAAAATGGGGTCTCTCCATAGATAATGTTTGACAACATTGTGCTTTTGAAAAACATTCTGTGTAGGACATCTGCTGTAAAACAAAAAGTATAACATATTGTAGAACAGCTAATAACATCCATTTTAAAGCCATGGTCATAAAGTACTAGCATACATTACATGATTTTTCTTCTCTGAGGGCTCGAAATTAAGATTGGATTAGCGGGAACTACAAGCAGTTCCTGGTTATTTTAAGGAAATCATGGTGGCAACAGTAAAGCCAGACACAAGTGATCACAGTTCAAGGATGTTTATTGAACTTTTTAATGGGTGGGTGAGACAAACACCTAATCTAAACCTAAACCTAAGATGGGAGCAAGCTACAACCATCAAATAATAATAAGGCAGTCCTAGTGGTGTCTTGTCAAATAAAAAGGGCCTATACCGAAACAACTATTGCCAATCCTTACTACTAGTTACAAAAAATAGTGTGGGATAATGTTCACCAGAAAAGAAAGAAGTGTTCACAAAATGATTAGTTAGGATGGTATGGCTGGGTCTCCCTTCCTCACATTTGAGGCATGGGACAAGGTGGGACTCTTGCGCACAGCACACTCCTGGGCCTCGCCAACACAAGGTTCACAGTTCAGTTCAATGGTCTCAAAACCCCTTCAGACGCTAAGTCTCTTTCCTGCAAAAGTCTCTTTACTTAGAAGGTTTGCTGATTTGAGGTAACAAACAAACAACATTCTTTGGGCGATTGCTATTGGCTCCTGGGATCTCCCTCTGCCGGGCTTGGATCCCTTCTTGTAATCTTTGACCGATTGCTCTTCGCCGCTGGGATCTCCATCTGTCAGGCTTGGATCCTTTCTTACAAAAACAGGCATCCCTCCGTCGGGTTCACTACGGCCTTTCTTCAACACAGTTCATGTATTCCTACTACCATTCAGGTATTACTCAGTTCTGTTCGAAAGCAGGGTTTCTTACTCTTCAGCTTTCTTTTGGCATCCCTGTGTCGAATCACATTTGCCAATAATCACAGTTCACAATCGTAAGGGAAAGCGGGGGTCCCTTCCCCTAGCTTTCTTCTAGCAACGGGTCAGAGACATTCGGTTGTACAAGGTATTTGTAAGACCACTCTGATGCCTCACGCCACCCTTTCCTAGGGCCTTCTGGTTCTTATAGTTTCAAAAACAGGTCCCGGTCAGAGACTTCTGAATGAGCGCCCATGTGGCACCGGACCCCTCTGCACCTGGACCTCAACTGGGCTTTCTTTAAAGTTCCATCATACACACAAGTTCTTTTTTCTTGCATACAGAATGATGCTACTCGCAACCTTGGGCTTAACACGGTTCGGTTTGATAACAGCTTCCTCCGACTCACCTGCTGTGCTGAACCCATTGGCTTCTTTGTTCTCTGGAGCCAGCTTGCATCTCCGCCTGCGTTATGAATGCAGGAGACCACTGTATAGCACTGACCTCAGTTGCTCTGCACACCAGCTGTAACTTCTGGTCTTACTATTTCCCTTCTGGAGGCTTTGCAGTTCTGAATTTGAGAAGGGCAAAGACAATTCCCCCCTTCGTTGTCCTTCCAGGTCTCACTGCTTTTCTTCTCCCTTTGTACTGCCGGTTTGGTGTAGCTGTCTCCTCGTGCGTTCGGCCTTGCTCGAAGTGTGCTTTCGTGCTCCGCCTTTTATCACTGTGGGGAAGGTAAAGGACCATCAGGTGTGCATGGTTATTGTCAATTACCTGACTCTGCCTGACCAAAGTGTTGGGACACGTCAGGTAAACGGCTCTGGTGTTAGTCCATCTATTATCGTGTAAGCAAATGTTCATGTGGGGAAAAAGGGGGGGGGGCTCCTAAATATAAATTTGCTTCTGTATTATTTAAAAACACAGCTTACATGTTAATTTTGACAGATAGTCATATTATATTGTAGAACTTTGAATTTGCGCCTAATGAAGGGAGTTTGATTCCCGAAACACGTTGTGCCGATAACATCAAACAAAGAAAATTATACCTAATGGGTTACTGTTGAATCGAATCATTGTGACTTCATAGAGAAACTATTGTATGAATTACATATTCATTTAAGAAATTGTAAAATTATTTACCACATTTTGGCTAATTTGTTCAACAATGTGTGCAGGGTACGGAAGCATCTGATATTCTATCTCTCCCAGCACTAAAGGATTTGATTTAAAGCCGCTGGCACAAAGGAAGCGTTCCTTCATCTGTGGAAGTATGTGTTTGAGGCATTTATACATGTTTGTCAGAGACCCCAGATAATTCTGAAGATGGATGTAAATTTGATGACATAGGTGTCAATTTGAAACTGCACCTGATATTGATCAAGGCACTGCGCAGGAAGGTACAAGTGAAGTATGGAGGAACACTGACATGTGCGTGCTTGTATGTAAACAAAAGGCTCTTTTTGGTAATATTTAGAATCCAATGTACAGCACATAAATCCATAAACACTTATAAACACATAAATCCATAAACACTCCAGTATCCTTTAGCTGTAGACATGGAAAACCGCCAATCTTGATCTTATAAATGGGTACTGTAAACAGAATGGCAGTACCATGCTGTTCAAGAGAAGATGTTCTAGCATGGTAACAAGACCATCACTGAAGTGCTTGCCAGTGAGACTATCGAAATGGGGTGAACTAGGAAGCAGCCACCATCGCTCGCTAATCATAGGAACTGGAGGCAGACTGCCGAGGAGGATACCACTGCCATAATATACGAGAACTTCATAATAACAGGCTCATTCATATGGGGATGTTTCTAACACGTTCTAGAAGATAGGGAAATCGTTTCATCATAGCAAGAATGATTTGCTGGAGAACAAACGGCACTATGCTCATTCACAAGCCCATCCCAAAGCGGCTTGTGCCAGATTTAGTAGTTGTTTAATGGGGGCATTAAATGGAGGTCTATGACTTGAAAGAATGATTAGCCAATCAGACTTTAAGCTGACCTTGAAGCGACTGTAAAACATGACTAAGGTCTTTCTGGCAGCCCTACCTTCATCCGTTAGTGTGTTACTGGCGTGATCCTTTGACTGCACTGTATATAACTTTGCAATCCAACTCCAGAGCCTATGCATCCTATAAACTATCTTTAGCATTTGATTTCCAATTCAGATCCATTCTTGTCTTGCGAGTATCCCCAGGACGGCAATTAACACTGCACGGAAATCTTGTTAATTCCAACAGCCTAAACAGAATCCGCAGCAGGCTATTTATAGCAAGGGATGATGCGCCCGTGAAAGCTCCTGGTGCGTGCGTGCGCTGCATGGAGGCTCCGGGGGCGCACTCAGCATGGCGGAGCTCTTCAGGGGGTTTCACGTTACGCGTGCTACTGCCATGGAGGGAGGCAGGAAAGCTTCGGATTTGCACGTGCAACACAACTGATAATGAGGGCCAAAGGGGCCGGGCTGGGGTGGATTTGGACTTGATCCTAAGGAAGCTTGCTTTCTCCAAGGGATTTGCGATGCGTTTCAAATATCAGTAACATCATGTTCTGGTTTCCAAGTTCTGCTGGTAACTGCACTGCATACGAGAGTTGGAATGTTTCATTAGCGTACTGTTAGTGGAGTCCAGAAAGCTGCACAACCATCCAAGGTTTAATGGTGTGGTTATTGTCACACAGTAAATAAAGTTTAGGATTGTTTAAGGAAGCTGGCCATTGTCAAGATCCCATTGGTGCCTTCGTTACGCAAGCTAAGGGCCTGAGCCTGGGAAACCGAGCAATTAAATCTACGAGTTAGACCCCTCAAGACTCACACAATGGACTTGTTCTGCTAGCCTGGCCAACATGGGATGCCATATTAAATAAGAAGAGGTAGACATGGGATGACACAGTAAATAAGAAGAGGTAGAGGTAAATATGCTGGCCAACATGGGATGCCACAGTAAATAAGAAGAGGTAGAGGTACATGCTGGCCAACATGGGATGCCACAGTAAATAAGAAGAGGTAAAGGTACATGCTGGCCAACATGGGATGCCACAGTAAATAAGAAGAGGTAGAGGTACATGCTGGCCAACATGGGATGCCACAGTAAATAAGAAGAGGTAGAGGTACATGCTGGCCAACATGGGATGCCACAGTAAATAAGAAGAGGTAGAGGTACATGCTGGCCAACATGGGATGCCACAGTAAGTAAGAAGAGGTAGAGGTACATGCTGCCCAAAATGGGCTGCCACAGTAAATAAGAGGAGGTAGATGTACATGCTGCCCAAAATGGGATGCCACAGTAAATAAGAGGAGGTAGAGGTACATGCTGGCCAACATGGGATGCCACAGTAAATAAGAGGTAGAGGTACATGCTGCCCAACATGGGATGCCACAGTAAATAAGAAGAGGTAGAGGTACATGCAGCCCAACATGGGATGCCACAGTAAATAAGAAGAGGTAGAGGTACATGCTGGCCAACATGGGATGCCACAGTAAATACGAAGAGGTAGAGGTACATGCTGGCCAACATGGGATGTCACAGTAACTAAGAAGAGGTACATGCTGGCCAACATGGGATGCCACAGTAAATAAGAGGAGGTAGAGGTACATGCTGCCCAAAATGGGATGCCACAGTAAATAAGAGGAGGTAGAGGTACATGCTGGCCAACATGGGATGCCACAGTAAATAAGAGGAGGTAGAGGTACATGCTGCCCAACATGGGATGCCACAGTAAATAAGAAGAGGTAGAGGTACATGGTGGCCAACATGGGATGCCACAGTAAATAAGAGGAGGTAGAGGTACATGCTGCCCAAAATGGGATGCCACAGTAAATATGAGGAGGTAGAGGTACATGCTGGCCAACATGGGATGCCACAGTAAATAAGAAGAGGTAGAGGTACATGCTGGCCAACATGGGATGCCACAGTAAATACGAAGAGGTAGAGGTACATGCTGGCCAACATGGGATGTCACAGTAACTAAGAAGAGGTACATGCTGGCCAACATGGGATGCCACAGTAAATAAGAGGAGGTAGAGGTACATGCTGCCCAAAATGGGATGCCACAGTAAATAAGAGGAGGTAGAGGTACATGCTGGCCAACATGGGATGCCACAGTAAATAAGAGGAGGTAGAGGTACATGCTGCCCAACATGGGATGCCACAGTAAATAAGAAGAGGTAGAGGTACATGGTGGCCAACATGGGATGCCACAGTAAATAAGAGGAGGTAGAGGTACATGCTGCCCAAAATGGGATGCCACAGTAAATATGAGGAGGTAGAGGTACATGCTGGCCAACATGGGATGCCACAGTAAATAAGAAGAGGTAGAGGTACATGCTGGCCAACATGGGATGCCACACTAAATAAGAAGAGGTAGAGGTACATGCTGCCCAACATGGGATGCCACAGTAAATAAGAAGAGGTAGAGGTACATGCTGGCCAACATGGGATGCCACAGTAAATAAGAAGAGGTAAAGGTACATGCTGGCCAACATGGGATGCCACAGTAAATAAGAAGAGGTAGAGGTACATGCTGCCCAACATGGGATGCCACAGTAAATAAGAAGAGGTAGAGGTACATGCTGGCCAACATGGGATGCCACAGTAAATAAGAAGAGGTAGAGGTACATGCTGGCCAACATGGGATGCCACAGTAAATAAGAAGAGGTAGAGGTAGAGGTACATGCTGGCCAACATGGGATGCCACAGTAAATAAGAAGAGGTAGAGGTACATGCTGCACAACATGGGATGCCACAGTAAATAAGAAGAGGTAGAGGTACATGCTGGCCAACATGGGATTCCACAGTAAATAAGAAGAGGTAGAGGTAGAGGTACATGCTGGCCAACATGGGATGCCACAGTAAATAAGAAGAGGTAGAGGTACATGCTGCCCAACATGGGATGCCACAGTAAATAAGAAGAGGTAGAGGTACATGCTGCCCAACATGGGATGCCACAGTAAATAAGAAGAGGTAGAGGTACATGCTGGCCAACCTGGGATGCCACAGTAAATAAGGTAGAGGTACATGCTGCCCAACATGGGATGCCACAGTAAATAAGAAGAGGTAGAGGTACATGCTGGCCAACATGGGATGTCACAGTAACTTAGAAGAGGTACATGCTGGCCAACATGGGATGCCACAGTAAATAGGAAGAGGTACATGCTGGCCAACATGGGATGCCACAGTAAATAAGAAGAGGTACATGCTGGCCAACATGGGATGTCACAGTAACTAAGAAGAGGTACATGCTGGCCAACATGGGACGCCACAGTAAATAAGAAGAGATACATGCTGGCCAACATGGGACGCCACAGTAAATAAGAAGAGGTACATGCTGGCCAACATGGGCTGTCACAGAAAATAAGAAGAAGAGGTACATGCAGGAACGGACGATTTTCTATATTATCAACCTATCATAGTAGTTATAGTGTTAAAAATGCATTTTGGGGCACACATTGCTCTCGGCAACTGACAATATTATGATGACCTATTTATCGCCGGCTATTATACACACATGACAACGACCTCACCATTAGAGATGTCATGTGGGAATAACACATCATCATGGGTGGAAATACCATATCGAAGGGATTGATTTCCCGTGTGATAAACGAGGTGAACAACACAGATTTTTCTGTGACTTTTCTTCCTAGCGACAAACCTGCTTCAGGACCCTTACAATCTGCACTTCTAATGATGCACATGAGGATCCTTAAAGTCAAGAGACTGGATCTGCTGTGTTAATATTCAAAGTGTGCATGCAGTGCCATTGTGTGCATACTGTGGTGAACCAGAAGAAGGAGTCGGCCTAAGAGGTGCCATGTTTTAGGGATGCATATTTAAATAAAAAAGAAAACACCTAGCTAGCCCTAATGCTATGGGGGAATTTTCCTGCCTAGCCAACTACAAGTAAGGGGACGTGTCAAAGTCCAAAACAAATGGTCCTTATTCCAAATCCTATTAGCTAACTGGCCCTACCACTTGGGGAGAAAATAACAAAAAAGGAGGCCATAGCTGTAGCTGCTGTCCTTGGTTTCTGCCTGGCCCAACCATGTGGATCTCTTTCTCCAGTTCGTTTTTAAAAGTTCATCAATTGTTTGCAATACAGTTCTCAACCTCGCTGCAGGTTCAATATTAATTCTATATGGTTCCCCCTCTCTAGGAAGAAAAGGTTTCCTTAATACAATTCCATTTCCGACTTGATCGACAATGTTCTTGTTTTGTACTTAAAAAAGACTCGAACCCTCCAGGTTCTCTCTCGCTCTAGTTCAGACTGTCTCTCTGTTTTTCAGGGCTCTCTCAAGCCTTCTGGCCCCGATAGGCTTGCTTTAATTCGGCTTGGATAGGGTGTTTGCCTGCTCAGGTTTATCAGGCTCCCGTAACCCATGTCGCTTTCCCAGCCTCAACTATCAATGTCGCTTGGTCTCTCAGGGCTCTCCAAAACCCTCTGGTTCTCTGTTGTGCTTGCTTTAGCTCAGCCTCTGAAGGGCATCTGCTTGCTCAGGTTTATCTGCCTCCCGTAAACCACTGTGGCTTTCCCAGCCTTGAATATCACTGTTTACCCGTCTCAATGGCTTTACCTCTTTCGGAGTGTTCGATTCCCTCCTGCTGGCCGGCTCAGCAACTAATGCAGTTATCGTACGGATCTCAGAAATCCGGTCTATCCGTTAGTTAATGGGACCCAGGCCACCAATAGGCAAAATGATCGCTTTACTGTCCTTGCCTCCTTCTTCTGTGCTGGTCAGGACGCTAGCCTTCTGGTGTCTTGCTAGCGTTTTGTTCGCTCTCCATGCTACGGCTGGCTCTACCCCTCCAGGCCGACTTCCTGTTAGAGGCTCGCCTCTGCGTATAATTCTCTTCCCTTACTTCCAAGTTCATCATGGTTTTAGTTTTGCCATCGCAAACAAAAGGGGTGTGTCGCTCCTCTCTGACTGTGGATTTCAGGTGGGCTCCAGCATTACCTGAAGGTAATGAGATGGAAGAAATTTCACTATTTGATGACTCCAAAACAGAGTTAACAGTCTTTCTGATTCCCATGTAGGCAGATGTCTTCTGGACAGGGAGTTCTTTGCAGGAATGGGAGTCCTTATTCCCAAGAAGAGAGTCACTCCCAGTGAGGTCCCACTTGCCCAGAACCCTATGGTGGGTCTTGCTGAGCGGGCTCACCTCCCTAAACTCAGAGGCATGAATGGTCCAGATTTGTCAACTAATGCTTATATGTGGCTGCCCCTCTCTTCTTGAATGCACCTGCGGCTCACTTGTGGTTTTGATGGAAGGGCAATATTAATCTAAAGGTTCCAAGACACTAAGGGTCTTGAGCTTCAAGTGCAAGTGATAGTTACCGTATGGGCTAGATATCAACCATATTACCCCCAAGCAGCCATCTCTATGTAGTAGCCCGGGAAACGTATATGGAAGGATATCTACTGGTTGGGGGAGTTGAGTGGCAGTTATAGAATCCTAGAGGACTGCTGCTAACTTGAGGTGCAATGCCTCCAAGACTGATTTCTTGCCCTGTGGCCATTACTGATAAGAGTGGATGTCGGCCTGTGTTAAAGGTGGCATTGCCCCCATTCTCACCTCCACACTCAAAGCTTTTGGAATTATTTTCCTGCTCAACTGGACTTGGACCTCCCCTTGATTTTTTTTGTACTGAGAATTTAAAACCTTTTTTCGTCCCGACTATGGAGACCCATCACAAATAATGGGAGAATGCTGGGATTACAGTGAGTCTCTGTCTTCAGTTATGAGTAACTTGAACTCGGTCTCTATATTTTTGGACGCTGCTACGCTGCATTTGGGCTCGGTACACACCATACTAAACGTTAAAATTACAATAAATAAAATACTTAGCCCATGCAAGCCCAACGCATAATTAGATGGTATTTAAAATACCAGTTTTACAGTTACCTTTTTAAAATACCAGATTTGAACAGTTACCACCATATTGATAAAGTTTATCTTAGATGATATGAAGTTATAATGTTGAGTCTGACAATAGACACCACTACAAAATAAATAAGTTGTGTTCTCGAATTTGAAATGTTGACTGCAAAAGATAAGGTGAAGTTGCGGTGGGCGGGAGGAGTGATTGGCGCATGACATTGTGGGGAGGTGGCCAAGAAAAGCGGGGGGGGGGGGGTGGGGGAGGTGACATGGGGTGCATTGGATGAGGGTGGGTTGCATAAAGTGCAAGTGCGTGCTCCAGTAACCACTTTCCTGAAGTGCTCAAGAGATGATGGCTAAGGGTCCAGCCAATTTGTGCAAGACAGTGGTGGTGAGTGCCCAAGGCTGCAAGGCTGGACACACACAGTCAGAAGCCAAAATAAGAAGGTCTGCTGGAGAGTCCCCAAAGGAAGACACTTGCGGGAGGGCAGAGGAGTGGGGAGGGATTATTATTATAGTTGGTTACTTAGAACGCGCTTAATACCCAGAGGTTTCTAAACGCGGACCCGGGGTATCGAACCTGTGTTGCTCTGCCTCATCTTGCTTACAAGGCGAGCGTGTTGCCCCCGAGCTATCCTCCCGAGACCGGATGGCATACGATGGTAAAGTCTGGCAAAACCAATCGCGACGTTCCAGCCCTTTATATAGTTCTCTGGAAACCAATCCTAAGTGACCTTGGTTAGAAAAAGAAAGGGACCCTGAGTGAAGTGGCGCGCTGGGTGAGGTGGCGTCGGAAAGCGATTAGGCTCGACTTGCTGATGTTTGCGGCTCCGTGGAAGAGTCGCATTATGCAAGCAGTTTAAAACCCTGGCAATATTTAAAAGAGTGCTTTTATCCGTCAAAGCTCAGCCTGCTCTTCTGAACCGGCCATCCAAGAGGTCAAACGCATAAAACAGTTGTGTCATGTGTTTATCCTACCAAAGCGCACTTTTATGAATTCCTGCTCACTCATTTCTGTTACAAATTGCTAAATGACATCAGCCCACACGTGAACATCCCTATTTATCTTGGCTAATACAAATAAAGACCAGAAGTATATTTGCAGAGAAAAGGGAGTCAGCAGCACAAAAACACTCGATGACATAGTCAGTGAAGTCTGCTAGAAGTTTGTTATTTGAAATGCTAAGAAATCAAACACGAGACAAACTGCTCTGTCTACCCTGGAGATCCGCGCTGCCATTTGCCAAGGCCACTTCTGCCGTAAGAGTTGCCCCTGGGCCGCAGAATACAGTAAGGAAGGCAAATGGGGGCGGGCGGGCGGCGCTGGCGGCGGGGGGGGGGGGGGGGGGGGGGGGGTGAGTGGGGGGGAGTACTCAGCGGAACACAACTGGAAATGTAAATATGACCCAGTCCCTCACCGGGAAGAGATAACCGCAATAGTACCGGTTTTCTTTTTAATTTGTACATAATACATGACTAAATACATATATATAAGCAGACCAGGAAAGTGCAGTGCCTGGGTGGCACTGCAACAAATGACACGGGGGGGGGGGGGGGACTACATTATTCTGTGAAATGCCAACATGATAATAGGTTTCTCCTTTTGCAGAATTCAAGCAGTGCCTTAAGGTTTGGGAGTTTAGAAGTAGTGTGTGAGCGGCAGAGCACATGCACAATATCGGCTGCTTTACCTCAGAATGGAGGATGCGCCTCGAGGGCTGCAGTCTTCTGCCATGAGCTACGCTTCTGGTCAGTAAGAAATCAGGGCCACCACACTAGGGGATTAGAATAGATTAGTCCAGTGGTGCTTCTATCCCGCAATGCTGCTCCTGTCTCTAGACACGGAAAGATCCCTGAGATGAGCAACACCTGACCAAGGACTCATTCCAGCGGGGACACATACCAATGCACAGGCCGCGCAGTACAAGATGCTAGCCCAAATGCCGGTTCCCCACACTCCGCACCGCGCTCCGCTGCAGGCCTAAAGACTTTCTCTGGCTAGGGACCCCTTACTAATGGTGCTGTCATGCTGCCCGTAGCCTAGCCGCACACCTCTCTCGCGCCTTGGTGATGGAAGTCCAGAGCGTCCTGGTATTTTCACCTCTCGATCCCATCTGTCCATTCCCGGTGCCGGTCTCAGCCCACTTGATGGGCTGGTAAGACAAGGGCCTATGAGATCAGTTGCTTCTCACTCATTGTCCAATGATCCGCTGGACTTTTTACCCACATTATAGCACATGTGCCGCTATACTGAACGTCATTACACTTTGTGCTATGTTTAATTAGGCGCTCAACATTGCATGAAGTTGCAAAAGAGGACCCTACTGCTTACTTTCATTTCCAGAGACACTCTGGCCAATGTCTCTTTAAACTTGAGCAGAAAGGCAGCCAACTTAACATCTACCTGCGCTTCCCCTCACACCAGAAACATAGGGAGGCAGAAAAGGAGCATTGAAGTACTGGGACAGAGACTGTAAACTTCACATAGATGACTCTTATCTACTCCTAGCCACTCCTGGCCCTCCTTTCCCTTGTCCTCGTTTTCTGAAGCCGATATTACAGCTGTCACTATGAGGCTAAAGACGGTCCCTCCTCTCGATCCTAGTCCCTTAGGCATTCTTAAAGATATTATGACTGATACTACTTCATGGCTTATCCGGGCAGCAAATCTCTCCAGAACGTCTGGCTTCATTCCTTTAGAGTTAAAGGGTTGCCAGTTATAGGGTCGAAAACAAAAGGATCGAATGCCTTTTGATCGACAGTCAAAGGACCGAAAAAAAAGGTCGAATTTTTTTTTGGGGGAGGGGGTTCCCCCCAACCCACCGTTTTCTTTATTAAAAACTTTTTTTTACCAACCCAAACTAAAATAAAAAATATAAATAAATAAAAAAAATTCGACCCTTTTTTTTCGATCCTTTCACTGTTGATCAAAAGGTCATTCGATCCTTTATTTTCGATCCTTTGACTGGACACTGAGTTAAAGCAGGCCCTAGTGATTCCCCTTCTGAAAAAACTCTTTTGATCCCACTACACATCTCTCTCCTTCCCTTTCTGATGAAACTTCTTAAAACACTGTTCTCTCCTTTCCTTTGTTCGTTTCTCGAAGGCTGCCATTTTTTTTTTAGCATTTTTAGTCGTGTTTTCGGCCGGGCCGCAGAACGGAGAGGGTTTTGGTCTCTGTGGTGGATGACCTTGCCCGGCTTGTCTGATCATGGCGGAGTGGGTGCACAGACTTTGTTAGATCTTTCAGCGGCTTTTCATACTGCTGACCACTAACTCCGGTTGGACTGCTTGGCAAGGGCAGGATTTTCGGGTCCTGTATTGGCATTTTTTCAATCTTTCCTGACCGACAGAGGCCAATCTCGCACTCTCTCTACTTTACGTTCTCGGTCTTTCTCTCTATCTTGTGGCATTCCCCAGGGCTCTGCTCTGTCCCCTATTTTACTCCACATGTACATCCAGCCTCTGGTGCAGCTCATCCACTCCCGTGGCTTCCGGTGCTACTCCTAAAGTGATGATACCCAGATTATAGTTTGGCTTAATCTGGCGCAGCAACATCTCAGTTTAGGGGCTGCCTGTAGGCTATGGGTTGTTGGATGAGCGACAACTGGCTTAAGTTGAATGGAGACAAAATGGAGGTGCTGGTGGTTGCTCCCCCGCAGAATGTATATTGATGGCAAAATATGATCGCCCAACACAGTATAATGTGAATCAATAATTATACAAAAACGGGAATGCGAATAAACATTCCTGGCTAAAAGTACATAGATACATTTGACTTTTTTTGTATTTAATTTGAGTAACATATTGAAGAAGAAATTGAACTTCTTGGAAAATTTGCAGCCCTACAGAGGGGCCAACTGAGATGCGCCAGTTATAATAAGGCAGAGTTGCCTTGTTTCTGTATTTTTAGTTTATTAAGGTCCTTGTGCTATAGGACTAGGTTTGAACTGGTAGCTCCAGGTTAAAATCAATTTAATCTGACACTGAAGGTGAAATTCATATATTCAATTGAAGCAAAGAAAAAACTTGTGGTGCCCACCTCTCCGATACTTCTGCTCCCCCGGTCCCTGCCACTGCCCAGTTGACTCCCATGTTCTGGCCCTCTGCCCTTGGCCCTCTTCCCAAATCTGTTTCTGCTGTCAATGATCTGGGTTTTTAAATCTCATCTTCGCTGTCAACTGAAGCTCAGGTCAGTTCAATCTGCCAAAGAGGTCACTTTTCACTTGAGGATGCATCGCAAGGTCTTGCACATTTTCCCTTTTGAGGTACGCGCTCCTACTGTTGCTTCTCTGTTCTTAGTACTATTGATTATTGTAACTCTCTCTTTCCAGCTCAGCCTCTCTATCTCACTCGCCGCTTGCTCCAAATTCCCACAGCTAGAGTTGCAACAGGCTATCCCTTGGCATCACATATCTTCCCCTGTTCTTTGTTCCTTGCATTGGCTGCCGCTTTCAAAGCGTACTGAATTCAAATCTCGATGTGTAGTCCACCGAGTCTTCGATGGTCACGGCGCAGAACATTCGCAATTTAAGTTTGGCCCGTATATTCTGAGGTGCGCACTGCGATCTCAGGAAGCTTTTCTTATTCCAGTTCTGTGTTTTAAACTTTCAAGGACTGGAGGCTGAGCCTTCTCGGTGGCTGCTCCCAAGCTGTGGAATTAATTACCTCCCTTACTGAGGGCCACTGAGAATCATCTTGTATTCAGACGCTCTCTGAAAACGTACCTTTTTTTAGAAGGTTTCGTCTGTCTGGCTTGTCAACACTGTTGGGTTTAGCGCCAAGATGCCTCCGGGTGGATGCTGTGCTTTATACATACTGATAACATAACTAAAGATACTATGACACTGTATGTTCCCACACATTCTAGAGTAAGGTCAGCAATAGACAATGGGGTTAAGGGAAATGCAATTTTAGAAATTGAAGATGCTAATATGTGCCTTTAAGTTACCGTGACTAGATCCACGGGCCTGTTGGAGGCATTGCTTGCACCAAACACAAAGACTGGACGAGGGCACTGAAGACATATGCAATGGGACTAAAAGCACATGTGCAGAGTCCGGGGATCACCAGGCAATTACTTAATGGTCCACGTGGAAAGCTTCGTGGGCAGTGTGCAAAGTGGTCGGCTGAACCACTGAATAAATTATATATGTGGGAGGCATTGGTAGGAGGTGGGATGAGCAAAAAGCAAGTAATGCCGTGTATGTCTGTGCCAGGAGCCTGTTGGGCAGTATAGGGAGAGAGCAAGGTGAGACACGCAACCTGATCTAACGGCAGGGTCTGAGGGGAATTCAACAGGCAATCTCCCCTTCCATAGACGGCGCATATACATTGAACTCGCCTCAAACCTTTGGAGCCTGTAGGAAATGTGCACAGTCTTTTTTTATTACAGTCTTGGAAAGCTTTCTAGAAATTAAAATTAGCAGAGGAAGCCAAAATGCGATCAGGTTCGCTACCTCCAGCATTAGGACTGCTTTTTTGCCCGACATGTTACTGATCTAATTTGCAATTGGTTCTCCCCCACCCCCCCTAATCATTTGGAGAGTTCGACAGGTGGTGTTAGAGGACCTACAATAGCAGGTCAACAGAATGATCACAAATAAGCAGCAGCGACCCAGAGCATGAAACAGGAAACACTGCTCTCATGTTATTCTTGTTAAATTGATTTAGTCTGGGTCAGGCCTTTTGCATGTTTACACAAGACAGCTCATGTTGAACCATTTACCTACTACCGAGAGCCGAATATGCATGAGCATGAAAAAAGCCACTGCCTGTACAGAAGTCAAAATCATTCATTTCCGGCTCAATCAGCCTCAACAAGATGTCATAACAGAAAATAGGAAACGCTCGAAACAGCACAAAATAAATAGATCAGTTTCCGAGCAAACACCATCTCTTGCTTGATTGACTGTAATAGATTGTGTCAGCAAGCTTCACTTGCAGGGATTAGGCTATCCTGTCAAAGCTTCGAGGTCTGCGCCTACAAAGGATTCCAAAACTGGGCAGGGCACCCTTATCCCAGCCCGGATCTGAAGAAGAATCCATATACTGATCAAAACAAAGCACAGCCAATTACTACGATACAGTGACCGTTGCGAGCGCAGCTGCAGAAATGACTACTGCGAGATAATGGCGGCACAGCTCGTGCACTAACCGGCCAGACCCCCGATACTGCGCAACTGCGGTTACATTGCACCTATTAGTTGGCATTTGCAATTCCGTATTAAACTATAGAACATGTTTAACGGCAAGGAAGTATTTACAACCACTTACTTACAAAGGCATCACAAATCTGGCCGATTATTTAACACGTGCAATGTGCAGTTTTCGACATCTGTTTTTGGAATTGATTTTTCAACACTCCCCTCTAACATTTTTTTTTTAAAGTTATTGTCACCATCATTGGAATTTTTGGTTTGTACACAAGTCTAACTTAGACCTGGTCCGCCTTTCAAACTGCAAATGCAAATACATAAACACGCACAGGTCGAACCCGATAGCCTCTTTCACAAAAAGTACCACAGTCAATATATGCTTATTGGGGATATATAACATCTATAAAATAGCAATCAGTATGCATAATACAATACCTTGCATACAGAAAAGAATATAAATACACGTTCAAAATGAAACGAGCAATTCAATCAGATGCGCCTTTTCCACTCAACATAATGAAGTCCTTAGTTCTAGTGCTAACGGCTGCTGGTAGATAACCCTTAAGAGACCAATAGGCCAATATTCACTAGCATTAAGTCAACATAACCTGGGGAATATTGCTTAAAATATAAAGTTCTCACAAGAGGAAATACAAATCTTGTGCAGCGAATTGTATACCACTTACAAAGAAAAGTGCCATTTTGTCTGACTAGAAATATTGTCACATGCACAAATAGTGGTTGCTGTTGACCAATTGGGCCCAATACTCACTAGGGGTAATTGATGAACTCTTAATTCCGTAATCAATGCTCTAGATTTACAATTATACACCCATAACAAATAACTTTCAATTTCCATTTAACAAAGGCAAAAGGGGTATAAAATATTCAACTGAAAGCTTAGTCCACTCAGTATCAAAGAGCCTATTTTTCTCTAGATTCATAAAGGCAAAAGGTCACTTGTGTTTTAGAGTACACTTTCTAATAGAGACCGCTGTTTTGAAATGTACTGCCTAGAGTAAAAATGATCCACTTTTTAAAACATATTTTAACCATTTTATGTTTTGCCAACCACCAAGAGCCACCAGATAAAACAATATTAGCTGTATTTGAACAGCCTTTTCATTTAGCCATAATGAAATCCACACTAGAACCGTTAACACAGGAAGTACAGCAAATCTCTAGTTTACAGGAAATGTTTATATCCCTCCATTAGCCTGATTTTTCACATTAATAGTTGTATCCGCCTGTGCCTCCCATACGTGGTTACCTAAAAATCGCACTTTCAAATAGTGAAATTAGAGGGCTTGAGATCATTTGTCCTGAAGAAACGCTAGCACTGTGCAGCAAAAGTTAGAAGACATGAACCTAAATCGTACCCTTCGTGATTGGCCCCACCGCAATGGTCACGGCCAGACATGGTCTTCTCTACTGCTAAACAGTAGGGGTCAAGAGGAGCCAGCCTCTTTCATGGGTGGACCATCCAGCACTGTACTTTATGATGTTTACACTTACCACTACGTATCGAGACATTAGACCGAATCAACTCTTGGAAGAGATCTGCAAATGGAATACACCATGACGATCCAGCAATACTAAATGGAACAAGAAAACTGCACAAATGTATTGACACATCTAATTCTGTAGCTGATATTCTGTGTGTATTCCTTCCAGTCTAGCTCTTGGCTGTGTGAGTTAGTCACACAAGAATAGATCTGACAGTCAAGGAAAGTCTATGCAAAATGGTAATCATGTGCTTGTGAACACACTACATGTGGCATAGCGCATACAGGGCATACTAAAAGCACATAACCTTCACAGTTAAAAATATATAATGGAATCATGAAATCTGTAAAACAGTAAGATTTTCTGGACTGCATCAATGCTGCACCAAACCACCACAAATCGCTTTGTATAATAGTGGTTGCACTAAAAAAACGGGGACAGGGCGCCAGAGAGCCAGCCAAAAAGATATGATATGATATGGCACAAGTGTTTCAAGGCGCGACGAGACAAGAGGGGGAGGGGGCAGAGGGAAGACAGACAACTATCTTACAAGGCCAGGTGACATTGAGAGCGCACAAGTGCAGGGGAGGGGGAAAAATGCGGGGGCAAGGGGGCAGTGCTTTACATAGGATAACAGTAAGAATACATAAAGCAGGGGGGGGGAAAAGCGCGAGGGGGAGGGGACAGTACATTACATAGGATAACAGTAAGAATAAATAAAACAATAAATAAAAAGAGTGGCCAGCGGGTGGCAGCGCGAGGGTAAGTGCAGAAATCAGATGTCAAGAGCTGGCAGGGGGCTGTAGGGATACAGAAACAGCCCCCGAGTACAAGGGTTTCCAGGGGGGCAGTGCAGTGCAGGTGTGCAACTGGCGGGGAGGGGACCTGGGCACGAGGTTAGAGGGTAGCCAGGTAACCAGTGCACTTTCAGTTTCAGCCAGGAGTTCAGCAGCGGAGAGGAGGAGAGAAAGCAGAAGCAAAGAGGAAGGTCTTGAGGTGCTTCCGGAACCAGAGATGGTTCTCCTCAAGTTTCAGAGAGGCAGGGAGGCTGTTCCAGAGGGAGGCCCCAGCCGAAGAAAGATCTACCACCAACTCGTTGCTTGGAGAAGCGACTGACCCTGAGGGAGTTGGAGGCGGATGAGCGAAGAACTCGAGAGAGAAGATATTTAGGAAGAGAGAGTTGAAGGTATTGAGGCCTCAGGCCCCAGAAGGCCTTGTGGACAATGCAGCGGGGTTTGAACTTAATCCTCACCACCACTGGGGGCCAATGCAGAGATTTCAGTCCTGGAGAAATACGTTCCCTGGGCTTGAGGCCAAGGACAAGTCTTGCAATCCTGTTTTGGGTGAGTTGCAGAGGGTGGACAGTAGAGGCAGGCAGATTTATTAGAAAGATGCTGTTGCAGTAGTCCATCCTAGAGAGAACCAGAGCTCTGGAGACAGTGAGCTACTGGGGCAAGGAGATGAAAGGAAGAATACCTCGGAGGAGGTGCAGCTGGTAGTGTGACTTCTTAGAGACGTCAGAGATGTGAGGAGCGAAGGAGAGTGTGGAGTCAAAGATGACGCCAAGGTTTTTAGCCTCACAGGTGGGAGCAGGAAGAGGCCCAAGAGAGGCCGGCCAGACAGTGACAGGAAAGGAGGGAGCAGGTGTGCCAATGAGAAGAATCTCGGTCTTACTATCATTAAAGTAGAGATCATTGGCGGCATACCACTCCTAGATAGCAGACAGTCACAGATGAGAGAAGGAGAAGAGGTGGCAGAAGGGAGCCTGAAAATGAGCTGAGTGTCATCCGCATAGCAATGAAAGTTGGGGCAGGGAGCGGCAATGCGGTGGGCAAGAAGTGCCAGGTATTGGTTGAACAGCCAGGGAGAGAGGTTAGACCCCTGTGAAACACCACAGGTAGAGAGAGAAATAGAGGAGAGGAAGGACCCAATTTGGACCTGGGAGAGAGGAAAGAAGTCAGCCAAGCCATGGCCTGACCGGTGACACCCAGGTTATCACAGAGAATGTTGAGCAGGATGGCATGGTTGACTATGTCAAAGGGAGAAGAGAGATCAGGTAAGATGAGGACACGGGGTGTTGGAATCGAGGTTGGAGAGCAGGTCTTCATGGATGTTCAGGGCAGCAGTTTCCGTGCTTCTGGCAGCTGTGAAGCCAGACTGATGGTCATGGAGACAACCAACAGATTCAGTGTGAAGATTAAGCTGGGAGATGGCCAGCATTTCCAGGAGTTTGCCCAGGAAAGGAGTGATGGAGATTGGGTGATATTTAGGTGGGCAGGACGGGTCGGCAGAGTGTTTCTTAAGAAGAGGGTACACAGGGGAGTGCTTAAGGGGGGAAGGGAAGACTCCAGTGGCGAATGAGTGGTTGCAGAAGTCAGCTAGAGCCAGAGCCAGGGTGTCAAAGTGGTCCTTGAAGGTTTTGGAGGAGCAAGGGTGAACCTGTTTTGATGAGATTTTCATAGATAGGACTTGTCTAGAAACCTTGTCTGAGGAGAACAGGGGAAAGGCAGAGAATGAGGGAGGAGAGGTGGCCAAAGAAGGGCCAGAGGAAGAGCAGGGAGTAGAGGGAGGAGGGGGAGAGGCAGAGAGGACAGGATGTCCTGGGTTTTAGAGATGAAATGAGAAGCCAGGGCCGTGCAGAGGCCCTGGGAGGGTACAGGAGAGGTAGAGACTGCAGCAGGATTGGTCAGCCCCTTGCAGATTATAAAGAGTTCAGCCGAGTTGTTAGATGCCACAGAGACGCAGGCTTGGACGTGGGCTCCCTTCTTGGTGCGGACAGAGAGCCGGTATTGCCTCTGAAGCAGGTGGCAGGCCAGTTTGTCAGAGGATGTACCAGAAGTATGCCAAGTCCTCTCAGCCATCCTGCACTTGCGTTTAAGGGTGACAAGGTCAGAGTCGAACCAGGAGTTACACTTGGCTTTAGGCTTTAAGCAAATTCTCGTGACAGGGGCAAGAACATCGAGAGTGTCAGAGATGGAGGTTGGAAAGGGCTGTGTCAGGGCGTGAGTCAGTCAGAGGGCGACGGGGGGAGAGAAAGTGGCAGCAAAAGCTTCAACTGACACACGCTTCATGGGTCGGATAGCCGAGAAGGTAGGTGGCAGTGCTGGAGTTGGCTTGGCCTGAGGGGTGGAGAGAGTGAGCTGGGAGGAAAGGAGAAAGTGATTACTCCAGGAGAGAGGAGTGGTGAGAGGGATAGAAAGGGGAAGGTCTGGAGAGATCAGAACATCCAGAGTGTGCCCTGCAGAGTGAGTCGGGCCAGAGGGGAGGATAGAGAGTGAGAGAGAGTCACAAAGGTCACAAAAGAGTCCAGAGGACGGACAGGAAGCATCCAGGTGGATGTTAAAGTCTCCAAGAAGGAAGAGTTGAGTGGTGGAGAACAGGATTGAAGAGGATAGGTCCGCCCACTCAGAAAGGAAGGAACAGATCTGACCAGGTGGCCGATAGATTGTAGCCACTGTAAGGGAATGGCTAGGAGATAAAGAGAACCTGCAGACGAGGCATTCGAAAGAAGAGTAGGCCTGAGTAGGAATGACAGAGGCAGCAATCCACTCAGAGAAGATCAAGCTACACCCCTTCCGGAATGAATGAACATGGGCACAGAGTGCATCTTGTACCCGTCAGGGAGGAGTGTGTCAAAGTTAATGACAGAGCTCGCCGTAAACCATGTCTCTGTGAGACCAAGGACATCGAGGTAAAGTTCTTCAAGGAGGCGGCAGATATCAAAGGAGTGTTTGACAGCTGAGCAAGAGTTTACAATGGCAATTTGGAGAAGGTTGTCGTCCTTGAAAGACTTCCGGGGAGGGATTAAATCAGAGGTACGCCCTGCGGAGGTGTAGAAGAAGCCCGAGGGTGGGGTGGTGGGGCGGAAGAGGTAGGAGGAGAGGGCAATGTAGCCAAGGAGGAGGCAGCAGGGGGAGGCGAAGAAGCTGTGAAGGGAAGGGAGGGGACAGCAGGAGAAGAAAGGAAATTAATGAAGCGCGGGAATCGTCTATCAAAGATGAGAAGGTTGGCCTGAGGGCCTTGTACCAAGACGGTACCATTCAGGTAAACATTAATGATGACCTTAGAGGAGTGGATGGAGGCCAGGAGGGCCTCCCACCGGGTGCCACCATTAATAGGAGAAGAGGAGAAAGGAGAAAGCACAGAGACCATATGGAGAGTCCATAGGTCTGTCGAGGGAACGACAAAGAGGATGTCCGCGAGTGTTTGCCTGGAGCAAGCAATGGTATAGGTATCAGTGATAGGGAGGCCTGTGTTGGAGGCCAGGATGTCCTTTTTAAACTTCTTCCTACCAGATTTAGTGAGGAGAGCAGGATAGTCGATAGAGAAGCTGTTAGAAAAGGTAGGAGAGGCAGAGAGCACCATTGAGTAAGTGGGTAGAGGAGAGAAGAGGAAGGGGGTGGGGGTAAACGCTCGGGAAGGGCACAGGGAGGGGAGCAGCAGACGAGACAAAGCTAGACGAGACAATAGTGGGGTGCTTCCTAAGCAAATTCCTTAGTGTCTGAATAGAGCCTCCCTCCTTCAACTCTACCGCTATGCCCCTTACTTGCTCTTGGTAATATTGCTGGTTCAGAGATACTGAGGAGCTGATGTGTGTGGGCCTTCAACCTGGGAAGGAGTGGAGTGATTGCTGTTGTAGATTAATGCAAGAGATCCCTGCAGGCTGAGTTGCCATCTTGAAGAGGGTCAGCCTTTAAACTCCATGCATTCTCTCTTGTGTGAGAGTAGTAGTCCTGTATGAATCTGAGGCTTGGGCCGTTGTCCCTCAGGGCATTTGTTCCATAGAGGACAAAGATAGATGTGGTAGAAGCTAGCTACTGGGGAGTACACTGCAGGTTAGGTGCCCAGGCCAATAATAGAACAGTTTTCAGAAGTGGGGATATAGGCTGAGTCGGCTGCTGCTTTGCTCGAGAGAGAGTCCATTGTTGTTCCTTGGTGTGATGGTGTGTGCTTGAGTGCGGACAAAGAGGATATCTGACAGCTCAGGGACATTACTGAAGGGGAGAAATGAGCCCCCTGTCGCCCTGTTCAGCTAAGCACAGCAATACATGTCTCCTGTATAAAACCTTGCTGCACAGTTGCTTGCAAGTGCTTCCAAGGGTTGGGTCATCTTCTGCCTAGTATGAGTGAGGTGCAGAAAGCCCCCTCATTCAATTTTATTAGGATACATTTCTGAGGGAGGTGGTACAACAGCTGCTACACAGAAATGTAAATGCTTAAACACTACAGCAATTGTCTCCAGCCCACCTCTCCAGTTTAACACTGCCCAGCTTTTAAACTTATTTCAGTAGAGGATTATTTGTTCTGCCCTGGCAGAGGTCACGGTATGTGCCATTTACTGTATGGCTTAGGGTGGGAAGAGGCAGACCCACCTCAACTTCCCAAAACAAATGTCAATTTATAAATGTGAGGCACTTAGCCGAAGAGAAGTGAACTAGCGCTGTCTGGCATGGAGGTACCCCTGGCCACCGACCTGGCAGTGATGATGACAGAGATGAGGGTGGGCTTTAACTCCATGGGGGTCTCATTTGGACAATAAAATATTCAAGGTGGAAACACTGCAAGCCAGTACTGATAAAAAAAAAACAGGGCCAGAGAACAGGTTAGGTGGCATTGAATAGAAACTGCTCCCAGTCCACACTTGAGAAACTTGTTAATGACATGAATGGGGTCAAGGCAAAGGATCACAATTTAAAGGCCAGATCAGGTAGGGAGAATGTTTGGGTTCTGGGCCTCCCCAGAACAACACAAATCTCAGACAGGATCATATTCATTGAAACGTCCCTATAAGAGATCCTGAATGAACCGCCCCCACCTTCTTGCGCAAATCTTGAGAAAAGAGATCACTGTTCCCTCTCTCCTACACTGAAACATGGATAGTGCCCAGGACCTATTATTGCCCGTCTACTCAACTACATGGACATGGATCTGGTATTTCGCAACGTGCAGGAGAAAGGGAAATTAGGATATATGGGTTCAAAAATAGCTATTTACCCAGATTTCACCATTGAATCAGTCAGAATTCCCTTTGCAATGAGAAACTTTGAGGCTGTGGAATACAAAATGGTATATTATTTCCAGCCAAGTTGCTAGTAATGAACAAAGACGCAACCCACTACTTAACATCACCAGATGAAGTCTCTGTATGCACCTTGACAACCCTCAGGTGCACTGTATCTCATTATATATGTTTGACCTACAAGTCCCTTTAGAGATGCCATCAAATTGTATAAACGTTACATTGATGATATAATTATAATCTGGGACAAAACAAAGGCAGACCATCTTCTATTTCTCCCATGGCTTAATGCTATGGACATGAATCTTAAATTTACTATGTCAGCAAATAGCACTTCTTTGCCATTCTTGGACTTGCTAATCAAGAATTCAGAGGGCCATATTATTGTTGATTTGTATCGCAAAGAAACTGACCGGAACACTATTTTAAGATTCGATAGCTTCCATCCTGAATCGTTGCGTAAGAGCATTCCTTACAGTCAGTTTCTTAGGGCTAGACGTAATTGTACGAAAGTTGAAGACTATAAGACCCAGGCAAACATTATCGAAGACAGATTGCAGCAGCGAGGTTACCCTAAACATATACTTCGACAATCTTGAAAAAGAGCTAGATTTCAACACCGTGATATTAATAATCCAGAACTGGCAAAACCTATTTTTGCATTCAAAAGAGCTAGATTTCAACAACGTGATATTCTCCTCGAGAAATACTCTCGGAAAGATATCACTAAAGAGCGGCTAGTGTGTGCCATGACTTTCAATACTTTTCACCATAAGATTAAACAAAGTATCATGAAGCATTGGCATCTGCTCCAACTTAATAATCCAGAACTGGCAAAACCTATTTTTGCATTCAAGAAAGGTAAGAGCCTTAAAAATTGGCTTATTAAAGCTGATAGGTCTAGTATTGGACCTAAATTGAACACAGTGACAGGATTGTGGGGCGCTAAGCCCATCCAAGGTCACTTTCCATGTGGTTTCTGTAACCAATGTGCTTCTTCTATCACCGGAACTTCTGTAGTGATTAGTGGAAAGAATTGGAATCTTAATCATCACACTACGTGTAACACTAAAAATGTCATTTACGTAATATTTTGCCCTGTGCTCAAACGTATATTGGCAGAACATCTAGGCCTATTAAAACCAGAATTGGCGAACACAAATCTAAAATTCGAAATAAAATCGTGTCTACCCATTAGTTTCTCATTTTCTTGAAAACAATCATGACCCGAACAGTTTGAAATGGTGCGTGTTGGAAAAAGTCTATGGTACTGACGCCAATTATACAGCAGTCCGCTTGGCGCAAAGGGAACAATGGTGGATGTACAACACCACTAGCTATGAAACAGGACTTAATCGCCAAGAAGAATGGCTCCATTGTACACCCTAAAAATAAAATTATAGGATTTTCTTCGAGCATTCTATTTTATTAAGTTTCTCATTTTCTTGAAAACAATCATGACCCGAATAGTTTGAAATGGTGCGTGTCGGAAAAAGTCTATGGTACTGACGCCAATAAATACAGCAGCCCGCTTGGCGCAAAGGGAACAATGGTGAATGTACAACATTGCTAGCTATGAAACAGGACTTAATCGCCAAGAAGAATGGCTTCATTGTACACCCAAAAAATACAATTATAGGATTCTCTTCGAGGATTCTATTTTATTAAGGGTACCTTTTACGGATGTACATCGGTCGGCTCGAATCCTTTTGTATTCTCGTTTTATGGCCGGCAATCAGACTATTACAATCTTGACATATATATCCTTTTTGCTGATATAATTCGTGTGATTTATCACATAAACCAATTCGTGTTCCTTGATTCTTTATATTGAGTGGCAGTAAGATTTTTCTTTAAACATTAATTTGTTTGGCTCGCTGCTGCACTGCACGTTTTTTATGTTTTTTATGTTTTTTTACATCCCGGTTCATGAGTAGTCATTTTTCCACTGTTTAGCATTTATGGGACCAGGGCCTTCCACAGGTAGCCCCTTTAGTGCTTTCTTGCCCTATTTCGCGCATGCGATACTTGCGGGTATGCATTTGTTCGCTTTACCTTTGCAAGGTGCATTTTGTCCTTCTTTAGTATCGACGGAACATAGGGCCCATATATGTAGTCCCATTTCTATTTTCACTCTTGTTTGTATTTACAAACTTATATACTTAGTCCTACTTCTATTTTCATTCCCGCGTGTATTTATAAACACAGCCGCGGTTTCAACGTCTGATGGCGTGCCTTTACTTCGGCTATCGCTGAGACGATCCGGGAGGCTGTGCGAGGTGAGGCCTTCGTCATTAATATATGGGTTGGAAGTGCGTCCACGTGAGGTTGGGAGTTGCGTTGACAGTATCTTTTAGCCTCCCTCTCCGATGGGCTTATGCAGGCTTCCACAGTTAAAAATGGTGTGAATGTCTAGGACAACTACAGTTTGCTAATCGGTAGGAATTTTTATATCTGCTGGATATTATAGGCACACGTTGACAGCATTTTCGTGTGAATTCGTTTTGACTGTTTGGGGACTTACTATTTCATTGGCTAATATGGATTTGGCCTTGCAAGTGGCTTTCGTTTTATCAAAGCAGCCATCCTTCATTTCCATTAACATCCTAAACCTTAGAGGTTCGGGGCTGCCTACTGGATAGAATCTCTTTACTTTTGATGTTTTCGGTTCTAAATTAAAATGCACTTATATTATGTGCATGTAATTATTTGTAAGTCTAGTTCCGCACACTACCAAAATGTAAATTTTTTATGTTTTTCATTTAGGGTTTTCAACCCAAGGTTTGCACCTTTTGGACTTTTTTTTGGGGCACGACCTAACATCGTCTAAGACCCTCATGTTTGGAATGTCTTCAGATCTATCTACATTTTAGTCCGCTGGTGACATGACCAGATTCTGAAACATTCAATACTTTAAGGTTAGTGACAGAAGGAAATTTAGTGTTCTACTCCCTGTGGAGACAGGGGACACTGTGTGTTAGCATTGGAAGTTTGAGATAATCTTGTGATATCTCATAAGCTTCATATCTTTGTTTCTTCAGATGTAAATTCAATTTCATCTCCAGTCCTGCTTGGGTGGCGGATTCGAAACAATTATACAATTTTCGGCACCATACGAGGACTAATTTAGGTGAATATATGTCCCTAGGTCTTTTTAATGGCTAGAGGTGGCAAGTATTAGGAGGCTCTTTCATTCCATGTTTTATTCTAACATATGTTTTTGTGTGTTTTTTTCTCTTGTTTGTTTTAACGTGTTCCACCAAGGGTTAAGGCTTCTAACAGACTTCAAGATCTACAACCAAGTCTTTTGAATTGTCTAAAGCTTCACCTGTGAGAACTACTGTGTTATTGTCAAAAGTTTAGCATCAACATTTACAGCATATAGTGCGCCCTGAAGAAGACGACTACTGGCTCACTTAATTGAGCCAGATAGGTTGATTTCGCCGAAACTGTAATGACATTTGAATAACATTTATGTACAGTAGGCACTTAGCACTTTTTTGTACTTAGCACTTTATTCCATTGGCAGCAATTTCCTTTTCAATCAGCATCTTTATCATTCAAATGAAATTCAAAAATATGAGACAACAATGCTTTATCTTGATTAGGTACTCATTACTCTTTTGCACCTAGCACTTTATTCCATTGGCAGTAATTTCCTGTTCTATAGCATCCTCATCATTCGAATGAAATTCAAAAACATGAAGATAGTGATGCTTTACCTTGATTAATACTGGGTCATGAATTGTGGTAATTAAATTGCGACTGAATGGTTTAATGTATTAGATTGGTACAAGTATTTTATACCAACATTAATTCATCTATTTTATTGTTGTTATACTGTTTACATATTATGCAATTTTATAATGTTTTGCGATGATTATTAAAATATGAATCTGTTATGATTGAGCCACTATTCTTTTCCACCTCTATTCCTATAATTGGGTACTTAAATTAATATAGTACTCCTCCATGTGAACTCTTCCCCTTCGGGGTTTTTTTTGTCCTATTGTTGCTCCCCAGTTCCATGGTTTAGGGGATACCCATCTTGTGTGATGTTCTACAAGTAGTTCTGGACAAACTGTAAATCCCGTGGGTGTTCGTAACATTTAAAGTTGTGTTTACCCAGGAACCTGATGCCCAATTCTGTTCCAATTGCGAGGGTCTATGCCTGTGCCTGGAACATAAGGATGCTATCTGGAGGGTGTGCAATTTCACTGCATGTCTCTAAGTTGTTTTACTGCATTATTATCATAGCAGCATGCACATATTACCCGCATTTTACTCTGGGGTTATATGTAATGAAAACAACTTGTTTTGGTGGTGAGTTTAGTAAGGCAGAAGGATAGCATGGCTATCGCTGCTGCCCCTTGGTGGTGACCTCCTTTCTCTTTAACTTTGGTCTTCATTGGTTTTGGGTTTAGGCATTACTGTCAGTGGATTGTTGGTAATTGCAGTGAGCATGTGGAAGGTTTCAGAGAAAAGTTCTTCAAATGGCATGCTAATATTTAATGTAGAGATTTCTCTTGAAAGGGCCAAAGGGAAAGCGTTATTACCAATGTTGATGGCGGGGTCTGACATCAGAGCGGAGGAAAGAGGAGTGGTGACCCCCCCCCCTCACTTTCCTGAGCTGGAAGGTGGGGGGTGGGAAAACAAAAGAGGTGATGGCTGGAAGGTTTAGAGTGAATCTTAACCTCTGGCATCGCTCTGGGAAACCCTCCAGACCATCGTTCTTCGCCTGCCAAGCCATCACAAAAGGGGAAAGACCACATGCAAATCAGGCTTGGTCCCAGCCCCAAAAGAGCAGTCCAGCCCGAACTGCTAGGTCACATCCCTTCTGCACGAGACCACAAGCATCCCCAGACATGTTTCAGCCTTGTTGGGCGTCATCAGTGAGGAGTAGCTTGGGTCTCTAGGCCCAGCAGGCACAGGACCCACGTCTGGGCCCCTATGGCTGGAACCCTTTTGCAATGGCGCAGACGGGCTAAAAAACGGTGGTGTGGAAGCTTGCCCAGAGCAATGCCAGTGGTTCATATTCATTCAAAACATTCCACCCATCACTTTTGTGCTTACAGTTTGTCTCACTATGTGAGAGAGGGTATGCCCAGATGTGGGTCCCATGCTCGCTGCGCCATAGGGAACCAAGCTGAACCTCACTGAGGAGGCCCGACAAGGCTGAAACATGTCTGGGGTTGCTTGTGTTTCCATGCAGAGGGGACCTGGCCTAGCAGTTCGGGTTGGGCTGCTACCATTGGTGGTAGTACCTGACTGATTTGCATATGGCTGGACCCCTTTTGCAATGGCGCAGACGGGCTAAAAAACGGTGGTGTGGAAGGTTGCCCAGAGCAATGCCAGTGGTTCAGATTCATTCAAAACCTTCCACCCATCACTTTTGTGCTTATAGGCGGGGGGTGGGGACAGTTGATAAATTGTGTTGAAGCCACAAAATGGCTCCTTATGGGTTAAAATAGGTCTCTTACAAGTGTTACATTCTAAGGGCTCACTTAATGAATGGCTTGCTAAAGGGTGGGACAATCGATGATATTCTACCTCCTTCCGGCCGAATCCGCGAACCATTCCAACCCACATTCACTGAACCAGGTAATTCAGTCAGACCAGAGTGCACTTAGATGTGGAAGGTAGAGCTGTAATTGTCTCTGGATCCATTGGAGGCAATTCAATTTCATTAATACACACACATTCCACTGAATATAGATGATCCTGACTTTTATATGACAATATCTGTTAAGTGATGTGATTTCCTCTACTCTCACATTCTGGGGTTGAGGGCAACTTAAAACAATGCTTGGTGTCTCCGCCGATAGGCCCAGCAAGAAGAGTAGGGCACTGTTAAAGTCTGTATACAAAATATCCCAACTGATTTCCTCTTGATTTGGTGGATCATTGGTGTAAGCCTCACACCAATGAATGTGAGAACATGTTTTACTACTCCAAACACTGCATGCATTCCTGGATTGCCCTGATATTACTGCTGGCAATTATATGTCTGGAAAGGTCGGACTTAAAACCTTGCTTGCATTTTCTGACAACAATGGTGCTAAGTAGAATCGAAATTACAAGATGTCAGGGAAGGTAGTTGTATGTGGCGATAGTAATCTACATCTTTAACAGACGTGGCTTTCGCTGGTGACATATCTCGTATGCAATTATATTTCCACCGAAAATCATGTTGTGTGTCACAAGTTTCCATCTAGTTGGAGGTGTTCAAGTCACACATTAGGGGAATGACTCGGGCAGAAAAAGTGAGTTTGAAATTAAGAAGATATAACTTCTTTAACACATAGACCTTTCTTAAAACTCTCAAAATGACTACAACACTAGTAATGATCAAATATTACACACCATTATAAATAGGCTGAACGTGTATGGCCAAGATGTATGGGGAAGGTGTTTGCACTTGATGCACTCTAGCCTGGAAGTTGAGATGTGACAGAGGGAACAACTCCACTTTGACCATTTGCAATAGGGAAGGGTCACTGCACACTACTCGTGAAAGCATGAATTCCATTTTGCAGGTCCAAGCAAACCTTGTGCAGTAGGCAAGATGGGATGTTGGATGAGGAAGTTGTAAATGAAATCTATTATGGGCGTTTGACACTTATCCAATCAATGCTGCTGTCCCACCTGAAAACTTTCTGAAATACAGTGTAAAGATTGCCTCACAAACAGATAGCAAGTGGTCGGCACATTCTCCTTGTTAGTTAATACTTACATCCAACCATTCATTAAGATTATCCAATCTTATGGCATGGATTTAAACAACTATGCAGATAATGGGTGAGAAACCTGTAGGTGTCTCACTGACTAGTCCTCGAGGATCTGTCATCCAGGTGGCCAGGATACGGCCATCGATACTGGATCCTGTTCCTGGGGGTGGACCAATGCAGGAGGATCACCTGGATGGGTTTTTTTTGGGGGGTGGAAATGGGACACCGAAGGGTGAGATGCGGTATCCCCTTCCTTATGACAGCTTTTCCACATCCTGTAGGATACTCAGAAACTCTAACACAAACACTTTCCCACCCTGTTAGCAACAACAGACTAATATCAGAGCCATTAACCCTACATGTACCAACACAAGGGTCAGGCAGATTCAGGCAGTTGCGGACAACTACACGCACACCTGAATGTCCTTTCCCTTCCCCACTGGGATAAAAGGCGGAGCACAAGAGCACACTCTGAGCGAGACCCAATGCACGAGGAAACAACTATTCCAGGATGACAGTTCAAACGGAGGAGAATGGCGGCGAGACCTGAAAAGACATCAAGGAGGGAGTTGCCCTTGCCCTTTTCAACCCAGACCCAGGAAGCCTGAGACAAAATAAACATAAAACCGGGAATCGCAGCTGGCGAAAAGTGTGATGGATGTCAGCGGTACATGAAACCCTCTCGTACTGATATTCAGGGCGGGGAGACGCGGTTGCCATCGTGGTACCGTCCTTGACTCCAGCGGCAAAATAAACGCCAAAGAGTTCAGCACAGCTGGTGAGTCAGAAGAACCTGATAGTGGGCTGGACTGTGTTAGACTCAAGGTTGCAGTGGCAACATTAAGAAGATAAAGAGACAGAGGTTCTTTATGCGAACTTGGTACCAGAGATGGAGTGGTCCGGTGCCACGTGGGCGCTTGTTCGGAGGTCTCTGACTGGTAACCCTCTCCTGAACAAAGCGACGGTATTGAGCTAAAAGGGGAAGAAAAATACCAGTACCAAGAGGCCATAGGGAAGCCCGACGTGAGGTGTCAAGGTGGTCATACACGGTTCAAGCAAAACCCCTTCTACAATCGAAAGTCCTTGACACGTTGCAAAAGATTTTAACGATTGTAGAATTGTGAACCTGAATGAGGCAATTACGAGACAGGTGTTTGCGCCTGGCATAGGAGAATGTCGTGCAAACAGGTTATTGCGAATAAACACTCCCTTCCCATAGGCAAACAAAGTGACCCCGTGAGACGGGATCGCCCTTCGGAAGGCTTTGTTTAAAGTTGGCAGGTGCTTTGGAAGGTCTGTGTCTGGATGAGGGGGACCTAACTAAAAGGTGGTTGTTTAAAAAGACATTGAGACTTCTGAACATCACAAATAAGGAACTTGAATGAAAGACGATAATGAACCCGACTGAGGGACGTCAAGAGAAAAGTGCGAAGAAGCTAAGTAAACAACACTGTGACGACAAGTATGAACCCGACTGAGGGATGTCCATAGTGAATGATTGGTCTGAGCTCGATTGAGGGAGGCTAATCACTAAGAGGAGGATCGGAGTCCAGCTGAGGGGGATCCAAGGGTGAAGAGTAATCACTGTAAATGAAGGTTAACAGAAGGAACTTTTATTTTGTTATTTTGACACATCAGGTCCTCTAAAGCCAGATACTTTGCATGAGAAGAGACTTGGGCATAGACGGCCCTGCTATAGAGGAAAGGAACTGTGAGCTTATGCCAGAGAAGCCCAGGAGTGTGCTGTGCAAAAGAGTCTCGCCTTGTCCCGTGCTAAAAAAATGGGGAATGGGGAAGGGGGAAGGGAGGTACCGGCCATAACATCCTGATTTATCATTTTGTTAACACTTCTTTCTTTTCTTGTGTACATTATCCCACACTCTTTTGTAGCATAGCGGTAAGAATTGGCAAAAGGGTTTCTTATAAGCCCTTTTAATTAGACTAGACTCCACTAGGTCTGTATTTCTATTATTTGGTCGTAGCCTGGTCCCATCTTAGATTTAGGTTTAGATTAGGTGTTTATCTCACCCATTTAACAGTTTAATAAACACCATTGAACTGTCATCACTTGTGTCTGTTTAACATTGATACCATGCCTTTCTTACAACGGTAAGCTCTTGATCAGGGCCAACAAGGCAAAAAAGAAAAAGAACCCCTAAACCACAAGGATTGTGCATATACCATATCAAACACTATATGACGGTTAACCAGATGAAAATGAACAGACACATCCAAAATCTACATTATTGTTTTTAGCCAAAATGCCATATTAGGACACCTGCATTTTTTGGAGGTCGGATATCTCAGCCACATTTTTAGAGTCTGATGCACATGATAAAAGGCCTTAACAGTGATTCATTGTCGAGCAAGCAGCTCAGACTGGGCTTGAATTGTACTTGTTAGATGGTCACTGTGAGCATACATTAACAAGAAACATGATGCCAAGTTGAAAGTGCTTCTGACTTCTGCAGTGGTGGTGGACCTGAAAAGCTCCAAGCTAAAAACGCACTCTGTATTCATGTAGAACTGTGCCTGCTGCACTGTATCAATATTGGTGAGATACAGAACAGGTTTGCATGTCACCAGATACTGCCTTATTCTCTACTAATCATGGAACTGCATATAAAAAATGGAACATTGCATGTGCTATAGAAATCTTCATTTTGAAGTTTCCATTTTGTTACTGAAAACTGAAGCCAAATGAACCATCACTGCATTTGTTTTCTATAACGTAACAGTGTATTCATTTCTCTAACAGCTGCCCGATAGTTGCTCAAAATTTATGAAAACATGGTGAATATTACACAGGGAACAAGTTACTTACCTGTAACTGTTGTTCTCCAGCATGGGTCTGGCATGGATTCACATGCTCATGAATATTCCCCGTCGTCAGGCTGGGAATCCTCGGTAAAGAAAAAACCAGTATCAGTTTCGTTTCTGATCTGTCTTTCGTAGTAATAACCAATCACTGGTCTCTGCGTCATACTGACCACAGCCAATGACTGCCCTCTACCTAAGCACCGCCTCTGGCAGCCATCTTCAGATTTGGAAGCACGTGAAGTGGCAGTATGACCAAGTGAAGAGCCGCAGAGGGGTAGGCGGGAGGGTTCGCATGTGAATCCATGCCAGACCCATGCTGGAGAACAACAGTTACAGGTAAGTAACTTGTTCCTTCTCCAGCATGGGGTCTGGCATGGATTCACATGCTCATGAATAAAGAATACATAGCAGTACACACATGCACAACCACGGGAGGTGGCAAAGGCTCAACATTAAGCATCACATCAACTCAACATTAAGCATCTTACCTCCTCACCAGGCTCACCTCAGGCGAACAGGTTGCGCAGCACTGCTTGGCCGACCCTGGACTCCTCCCTGGAATCCCGGTCGACGCAGTAGAATTTCGTGAAGGTGTGCGTCGACCTCCACGTAGCAGCCCTGCATATGTCCAGCAGGGGCACACCAGATAGGAACGCCGTGGTAGCTGCGATCGCTCTGGTGGAATGGGCTCTCGGACGGCCAGGCAGCGGTCGGTTTGCCAACCGGTGACAGTACATGATACAGCCGGAGAGCCATCTGGAGATGGAAGCCTTCGAGAGAGCCTTCCCCTGATTGACAGGTCCAAAGTTCACAAAGAGTTGTGACGTCTTCCGAAACCCCTTCGTGCGGTCCACGTAGAACTTCAGCGCTCTAGCTACATCCAGCGAGTGCAAAGTCCTTTCAGCCGGCGACGAAGGCGACGGGAAGAACGCAGGTAACACCAAGGGTTCGTTGAGATGGAAGTCCGACGGTACCTTGGGCATGAAGGAGGGGTGCGTCCTGAGCACTACCCTCGTGTCGTGGAAAGTCAAGTACGGGGCCTTGCAGGAAAGGGCCTGGATCTCTCCCACTCGTCGTGCGGAGGTGATGGCCACAAGAAAAGCTGTTTTCCACGATAGAAACTTCAACGGGGCCGAGTGCAGAGGCTCGAACGGAGGTCCCATGAGCTTGGTCAGCACCACGTTGAGCTCCCACGCCGGGGCCGGAGCCTTCACCGGCGGGAACGATCTGAACAGTCCCTTCATGAACTCTTTCACCAGACGATGAGACCACAAGGACGTCCGCCCCGTGGTTCTGGTGTATCGGGAGATCGCAGCAAGATGAATCTTGATGGACGCGTGTGCCAAACCAGCTTTGGCCAGCGTCAGCAGGTACGGCAGTACTTGGGGAGCCGTAATCCGTAGAGGGTTAATCTTCTGTGCGTGGCACCAGACAGAGAACCTCTTCCATTTGTGTCCGTAGCATTTAAGAGTCGAGGACGCCCTGGCCTTTGCAAGAACCTCTCTGCAATCGGCCGGTATGTCGTATCCTCCAAACTCTAGCGCTGCAGGAGCCAGGCCTGCAAGTTCAGCGACTTCGGGTCGTGGTGGAGGATGGCGCCTCCTTCCCTGGAGAGTAGATCCGCGTCCGCCGGCAGCTTGATCGGCGGGGACGCTGACAAGTCCAGAAGGTCCGGGAACCATATCTGCCTCGGCCACGCAGGTGCGACGAGGATCATCCTGCACCGTGACCTCTTGAGCTGGTTGACGAGCCGGATTAGCAGAGGCAAGGGAGGGAACGCGTAGAGGAACAGGCCCTCCCAGGGGAACGAGAAAGCATCGCCCATGCTCCTCGTCTGGGGAAACCTGCTGGCGAACCTCCGGCACTTGGCGTTCGTCGCCGTCGCGAACAGGTCGATCTGGGGTGTGCCCCACCGTCGGAAGAGGCGATCCACCAGATCCTGCCGTAGTTCCCACTCGTGGCACGAGCGCAGCTCCCTGCTGAGTGAGTCGGCGATGGTGTTTTTTATCCCTGCCAGATGAAACGGCACCAGAAAAATCCCTTGGGCGACGGCCCAATGCCACAGGTCCTGCGCCTCCTTGGACAGCGCTGGGGACCTGGTTCCGCCCTGTTTCCTGATGTAAAACATGGTGGTGGTGTTGTCGGTGAAGATCCTCACCACCTTGCCCTTGAGGGACGGAAGGAAGGACCTGAGGGCCCAAAACACTGCACGGAGCTCCAGGACGTTGATATGCAGGGACTTCTCCGTCGGGAGCCAGAGTCCCCTCGCGTGCAGATTTTCGGTGTGCGCTCCCCACCCTTCCAGGGAGGCATCCGTGGTCACAGTCTCCTGGTGGGCTGGGGTCTGGAAGTCCATGCCCGCCGTCAGATGCGCGCGGGTGCCCCACCACCGTATCGCTCGTCGGAAACTCTCGTCGAGCTTGATCCTTTCCTCGAAGCTGCCCGTCGTCTGGATCCAGCGCGCATCCAGGAATTCTTGCAACGGGCGCATCCGGAGCCTGCACATGGGAATGAGGTAGATGCAGGAAGACATCATCCCGAGGAGGGACTTGATGGATCTCACTTTGGCCGCGTCGGCCACCAACATCCGTTGCACCTTGCCCAAGATGGTCCTGGTCCTCTCCTCCGACGGGGAGGCCAGAAGGGACACTGTGTCGAGCCTCGCTCCCAGAAACAGTGCGACTTGCGCGGGCACCAGGTGGGATTTGGCGTAGTTCACGGAGAATCCCAGGTCCGTGAGGAGTTGGACGGTCCTTGCCGTGTGGACCACGGCGAGCTCCTTCGTCTTGGCGCGGATGAGCCAGTCGTCCAGGTAGGGGTAGACGTGAATCCCCTCGCGGCGCAGCTGCGCCGCCACCGGTGCGAGGCACTTGGTGAATACCCTGGGTGCCGACCGTAGTCCGAAGGGAAGGGCTTTGAACTGGTAATGACGCCCTTGGACCACGAACCTGAGGAATTTCCGGTGCCCCTTTAGGATGGGAATGTGGAAGTAGGCATCCTCCAAATCCAACGACGATAGGAAGTCTCCTTCCTCCAGTTGACCCAGGACGTGCTGGAGGGTGACCATCCGGAACTTCTGCGCCTTGATGAACTTGTTCAGCCGTCGCAGGTCCAGGATGGGGCGCCATCCTCCCGTCTTCTTCTTCACGAGGAAGTATCGCGAGTAGACTCCGGAGCCCCGAAGCCTCTTTGGGACGGGTTCGATGGCGCCCTTTCTGAGCATCGCCTTTACCTCCAGGAGAAGTTGAGGGACGTGAAGTTCCTTCCTGGCCACGGGGGGGACGCGCGGGCACCTTCTTTGAAACTCGAGCGCGTGGCCCCGGGCCAGGGCGTCCAGCACCCAACGGTCGGTGGAGATGGACTCCCACACGCTGACGAAGCCCGCCAGCCGGCCTCCCACCGGGGTGCTTCGGTGGGGGCCCGACCCCACGGCCGGTTCAATCCTGCTTGGACGCGGCCTTGCCGCCTTGACCTCCTTGGCGACGACGGCGGGGTCCGCTAGACTTGCCTCGTCCTCTGTAGGCCTCTTGCGACGACGAGCGGGCCGCTTGACGGTAGGAAGCGAAACCGCCGCCGGAACCTTTGGAGGCGCCCTTGCCTCCGCCGCTCCGAAAGGGCGTCCGTCGTTGCTGCAGGACTCCAAGGGCCCGGGCCGTCTCAGTATCCGCCTTGATGGCCTGAAGGGAATCGTCCACTGTCTTCCCAAACAGGTTGTTCCCGTCGAAGGGCATGTCCAGGACTCTGGTCTGGACGTCCTGCCGAAAGTCCGTAGCTTTGAGCCATCCACGACGTCGAAGGCAAACGCCGTTGCCCAGCTGGCGGAACCCAGTGTCGGCGATGTCCGTCGCCACGGTGATGGCGTGGTCCGAAGCCACTTCACCTTCCTGGAGGATCTCAAGGGCCTCCGCCCTCTTGTCGTCCGGCAGAAAATCCAGCAGGGGAGCTATCTTGTACCAGAGCTCCCTGTCGTAGCGGGCCACGATAGCCAAGGCGTTGGCCGCTTTAATCGTCGTCGCTGCCGACGAGATGACTCTACGTCCCATAGCGTCCAATTTCTTTCCCTCGCCGTCCGGCGGGGAAGTCGATGTGGAGGCCGCACCCCCCCCCGCTTTCTTCCTGGCTGCCGCGGAGACGACGGAGTCCGGGCTAGGCTGCGCCCGGAGGCATAGGGGGGCCGTGTCCGGGACCCGGTACTTTTTCTCGTACCGGTCTCTTCTAGCTGGCGTAGTGGAAGGGTTCTTGAGGAGGGAAAGGCCCTCATCCCAAATGTCGTCCAACAGAGGCACTGCGAGGACCGTCTTCCTCTTGGCCTCGCGCCGCTGATAAAGGAAGCCTTCCTTTTTCTTCTCCTCAGGGCAGAGTTGGAAAAGCTCGGAAGCCCTGGAGATCATGGAGTGGAAAGATCCGATCTCGTCGGGCGGAGAAGCCCTGGTGGGGGGCGACGACGGAAAATCCTCGTCGTATGCCTCGTCGTCCGTACCCGTCGCTGCCGTGTCAGTCCCCGTATCATCCCCTCGGGTGGACGGGGAGGAGGGCTGGACGGGGCGCGACGGTTGAAAAGGAGGTGGAGGATGGATCCTTCTTTTCTTGGTAGGGGGAACACCAGAAGGTCCCGGTTCTGGATCCCCCGACGGGAGAGGTTCCTCCGTCGGTAACGGTAGCCTCGTCCTTATCTCAGTGCATAAGGACTGTATGGCCAACAAAATGGCCGCCGAGTTGTCTCGCGGCGCTGGCAGAGGGGAATCCGACGGGCGAGCAGGGGCCCCGTCGGTATCCTCGACGATGTCGTCGTCACCCGCGTCGGGGTCCATTCCGACGGGCTGGCCTTGTTCCACGCCTAGGCCGTGGCTTAAGACCTCGATCAGCTCCTCTTCTGAGGTAGAGGCCGAATCTACGACGACGCCCTGCCCCCCCCCTTCTTCTTCCCCACGGAGGGTTTCACGGGGGTCCTATCGATGGGCACAAAAGAAGACTCCCTCCGAGGAGGCAGGGAGATTCTGGGCCCTGAGGTCGCCACCACTGGCGCAGCCTCCACAGGCTGAGCCAGGGCCGCCGCGACCGTTTCGATAGAGGGCTTGGTCGGATGGATCAAGGCCTTCACCACCTTAGGTGCGCTCACCGCCTTATCCTTGAGGGAGGGGGCACTGCCACGCTCCTCCTCTGCCTTAGAACTCGACCGGGGCCTCTCCAGGAGCTTCGCCGGGTGCTCGGCCTTCCTCTTACCCGACCCAGAGCGTTGGCTCGTGGTTGATGGTGCCGGGGAGGGTGCGCCCTGCCTGGCGCCCGTAGAGCCCGACCGTTTCGGCGTTCCCGGTGCCAGCGGACTCGCGGTGCTTGGCCTTATGTTGGGCCCCCGTCGCCGGGGCACCCTCAAAGGTCTTAGAAGACCGCTCGGATTTCTTCTTCTTCTCGCCAGACGGGCTCTTACCCTCCAGCCAGTTGGCGAGACGTTGATGACGGTCCTTCATGGTCCGTTCCGACATGTTGCCGCAAAACGCACAGTCCTTCTCCACGTGCGTTTTGTCCTCATGAAGGCAGTAAAGGCAGAAAGAGTGTTCGTCTTCCTTAAAGACGTTCTGCAGCTGGCATCCAGGGCAGACCCTGAACAGCTTTCCGGGCGTCGAGCTTCCCTTCTCCTGGGCCATCTCCGAGACCGGGCCTGAGAAGCTTCTGGAGTCCTCCGAAGTGTAGCTCGACGAAATCTTCACCCTTGAGGGGCACAGACGAATCCGACACGGGTCCCCGTTGATCGGATGTAGGATCAGTGGAGCTTGAGGCTCTTTTGACCGAAAGAATTGAAGTTTTTTGTGAAAAAGCGCGAAAAATAGCACTAACGCTCGAGAGCAATAGCACGAGGATCCCAACACATGAACGTGCGGTAAAAATCTGAAGATGGCTGCCAGAGGCGGTGCTTAGGTAGAGGGCAGTCATTGGCTGTGGTCAGTATGACGCAGAGACCAGTGATTGGTTATTACTACGAAAGACAGATCAGAAACGAAACTGATACTGGTTTTTTCTTTACCGAGGATTCCCAGCCTGACGACGGGGAATATTCATGAGCATGTGAATCCATGCCAGACCCCATGCTGGAGAATATATAATTACACCCTATATCATTAGGGTGTAAATATTTTGAAAAGTAGTGGCTCTTTTGTATTGTTTGAATAACAGTTGTGTTCAATTCACCCCAATATTGTGCTGAATTCAAGTTGACCAAAGTTTCACCTCAGGGCAGTCCAACATTTTGGGAGAGGAGAAAGTTAGACAAATACTCTGAAGGTTTTTATACTAAATCAACTCTATGGTCCTCCAGACGACTATCCTCTTTTTGTCTGAACCTGTTTGTTTTATTATCGAGCCTCAAAGGGAAATTGTACCAGCTAATGAAGTAGCTTTGAACTCTGCCGAACAAAGAAAGCCAGACACCAGTTAAGCTAATACAGGAGAATAAAGGTGGCCTGTCATCTCATTTCAAATCAATCATTCACTGAAACCATTAAATGAGTCATGTTCTGAAACATGAGATGTTGTGCATAGAGCAAATGCAGGGCATGATCCAACTATCACACTATATATAGAAATTAATTTTTCTCATAACTTTGAAACCATTCCAGCTACAAACACGGGATTGAGTGTGGTTTGAAGCTGGGGGTCTCGTCTTTAATTTCATGTCAAATGTGCGTTCCCTGCGAACATTAAAAAGTCATACAATTATAAATATTCATACAATGATGAATAAATGTTATATATTTCTGTTGCATACCCAGATGTGCGTTAGTGAGGACAGATTACAGAAACCCATATCTCAGAGAGGTGGCAGGTTGCTATCATAAATTATGGAATAAAAACTATTTTAACTTTTAAAGTATTAATTGGGCCCCCGTATTTCTCCTGGTCCCAAATATAGAAATGATACTCATAATGGAGAATGGGGGGCGGTGTATTCTATAGGAGTGTCTCACTACGAGGCAGGCCAATGGAAAGATCAGGCCAATCACATAGTGTGACATAAACATGTGAATATTTCGCACTTTAAATGTTGGAGCACACGGGATAGGATTCTGAATGGCAAAAGCTGCAGGAAAGACTACCACCTGTTCCTAGTGGCTGAGTGCTGTAGATGACCAGCCTTTATCCATGAGTGAGCCTGAACCTACTTAATTTGAGGCAGACCGGTTTTTCCTGAAAAAAGCCAGAACGGAACTCCTGGAGGGTACTGCTGACAGACTCCGATGGGAACACTTGAAGTGTTCTGCTTTAAAGGCTGATCCAAAAAGAGTATGAGAATTCCCTAAATGAAATGATATCTGTTCTCTAGTCACCATTTAAATGTTTCTGATAAGTCACCTAAGGGGGGTAGTTTGGGAACAGTGCTACCAAAATACATTGTTTTTGTAATGGGAAATAAAGTGCATTGTGAGTTGTAATTTCAGTAAAACCCAAAAGACATTGCTGAACTGTGTGCGCAGTGGTACAGATAGCATTTTATGCAGTCTGTGTTCAACTCTTTCTAAAACATAACTCATTAAATTGTACTCAAAGTGTTTTCATAGAAATAGTTAACATTAAGCTGTGATATGAATATGCCTGTACCAAAGCCTAATGAACATCTGAAATCTGTGAAGGATATAGCTATTTAATAAGGAATGGGAAATAAAGTATAATTGTGTCATTTCTGCTCCCATACAAAATGAAGAAAATGTAAATCCCATGCCCCTCATTCTTGAAAATGCACCGTGGCACTCTATTAGTGAGGTGAAAGGGGTGGAATACTTTTACCTGTTTAACAACCTTATCAACCCGTTCTCCCAGGTTGGGTGGGTGAGTAGAAATAGTACTCTAAACTGATAACACTGTGCCCCAACCGAAAACTGCAAAAGATACATGGAACGTATAATAGCCTACACTCAATTACATGCATAAGCTAGAAACCCACACTTACACTATGTGAAACTAATAGATGTAAAGCGATATGAATATTTGTATATAAATTACATTTTTCTATGCAACAGTTCTCCGATTCCATAAATTGTTGGTGTTACTGGGGAAAGCAAAGTTCTTTGAGTCATTTGTAAATGCAACTTTATGTGTAATTTGAAGACAGCTGACAATCAGCAGAATTAAGACTAGCATGCTGTGAGAAACCTGAAGGTCTCTCCCTGGCTAAACACCAGAGATCGGTCATCCAGGTGGCCAGGACCCGGCCATCGCTATTGGATCCAGTTCCTAGGGGTGGACCAGTGAGGGAGGATCACCTGGATGGGGGTTGTTGGGGAGTGGGAGACCGAAGGGTGAGACGCAGTATCCCCCTTCCTTCAAGACCTTTTCCCCATCCTCTTCCGTAGGACATTCAAAAACACTGCCCCGTCCTTTTCTGATACGAACATTCCCAGACATTCTTCTCCACGTCCCTCTGATTATTATTTTACGCACTCCCAACCTGCTCAGATAAAATACTACAGTTCCCACAATCCCCCTTGTTTATTTCACGATCCCAGCTATTCCTGTTTGCCCCGCAAACCCTACCAATACCGTCCTGGAAGATACTGTGCCACTCCAACACCTCCCCTTTTCAACACAAATACTATTTTACTTCATGAAAGACAACAGAATTGTAATAAAACTGATTACCTGATATGTCCCGATACAAGGGTCAGGCAAAGTCAGGCAATTGATTAAAATCACACACACCTGACGGCTCTGCCTTTCCCCACAGGGACAAAAGGTGGAGCAAGAGAGCACAGTACAAGCAAGGCACATTGCACAATGAGACAGCTATCCAGACCCGGCAGTTCAAGAGGAGGAGAAAGGTGGCCAATATCGAGAGGCTGACGAGGAGTAACACGACCATGCGCTTTTCAACAAACCCAGTGAACCCTCGACTGAAGGAATCGTAACACCGAGGACAATAGCCCAAGTGTGCTGCAGTAGATGTCATCGGTACACGGAGCGTATGGATGCTGATAAGCCGAAGCAAGGGAGAATCTTGCTTCCCTGGTACCAGCATTGATTTCAGTTAAGAGGAAAGCCAAGCAGTTCATCACAGCCGGTGAGTCAAGGGGAGAGACGATAAGAACGGGGCTGTGGGGAATGAAAGTCGCTAAGTGGCAAAGTAAGAGAAGTTCAAAGAACTATAAAATTGTAAAGGGGAGACAAGCTGCAAAAGGGGACTGGCACCGTGTGGGTACTGCTCCAAGAAACTCTGGTCGATCCCCGCCTCTGTGAAACTATGAATACCCAAAGGCCGTAGGAGAACCACCAAGATAGGTCAAAGTGGTCATACAGGAGGTCCAGCAAAATCCCTGCACAGTCGAAAGCCTTCACCTACCAACTATGAAAAAAGCAAGGGAAGTGAATCCCGCAAGATGAGAAAGCAAGGGAAGTGTAGCCTGCAAAATGAGAAAGCAAGGTGAATCCCGTAAATATTGAAAGTAAAAGTGAAAGTAAAGACAACAAGAGTGAACCTGGAAGAGGGAGTCTGACGAGAAGGGGGCAAAGTTTAAAGTTTCAAAAAGTGTGTTGACAAATGTGAACCCAGCCGATGGGATGTCCAATGGTACTGTTTAAAAAGACATTAAGATTCATGACTAAAGGAAAAGCCATAGTGAACCTGGTGGAGGGAGGCTGAAAGTAAAGAGGGGTCAGCGCCTGGAAGAGGGGGTGAAGAATCCTCACTCTAAGACACCAGGAAACAAACTTTCATTTTGTTAAAGGAACATTTTGTTTTCTTATTTGAAAACCTATCAGGCCCTCGGAACCAGGAGACACAACCACTAAAGGCCCTGATACTGATAGGAACGGTTTTGAGGAATCAAACCCGGAAGAGGGGGAGCCAGGGGTGAGAGAATCACCCGAAGAATGTTTGGAACTGAACTTATTTTTGTTAATTATTTTACGACCCTCAAAGGCAACAGACATTTTAGTAAAAGAGACTTGGCCATCGAGGCTCCTGATAAGCTGAAACAGAACTGTTGACTCATGCTGGGAAAGCTTGAATGTGTGCTGTGCTCCAAGAACCCACCTGACCCCATGTTCAAAACGTGGGGAAGGAAGACCCAGCTACCACATCTGGACATATTATTTGAGAACACTTCTTTCTATTCTTGAAAACTATCCCACACCCTTTTTGTATTAGTTGTAAAGTTTGGCAATAGGTTTCTTAGTACAGGCCCTTTTTATTTTGACCCAACGCCACTAGGACTGCCTTATTTTCATTTGATGGTCGACTCTTGCTCCCAACTTAGATTAAGGTTTAGATTAGGTGTTTTTCCAACCTGCTTACAGTTTAATAAACATCCTTGAACTGTGATCACTTGTGTCTGTCTTTACCTTTGGCCCCATGAGTTCCTTACAATGCCTATTTCTATTCAGAATTAAACATATAGCAATGTGCTTATGTAAAAGGATGTTTGTGTGTGAGAAATAATGAGATTCAAGCAGGCAGTTTATTTTCATTTTTATGGACAAGCTGGCTGCGATTGTGTAATATTGTGGTGACATCCCCTACATAAAGCTTGGGGACAACATGTAATTCATTTATTTAAATACATTTGTGTTTTGATCAAACCGCCTGTTTTTTGCCCAGAAATGTGGGATGGTGCTGTATACTAGGGGACATTAGATTAAAGATGCCTGCTTAGTGAACAAGCCATACATTAACCAAAATAGATCTTACACATTCCATCCGGGCATTTCTACTCACTGCTCTGCCATGTGCTTGATCCTAAGCGACCCACAGCTATTTCCTTTCTTTCTGGTTTACCCCAAGGTCACTAGATTCCTATCGGACCTCCTAGATGTTCCTCCTGAGGTCCACCTCACTTGATTTGTAGACTGAGGGCATATGGGTCTGTCTCTCACCTGCTCATCGCCCCTCCCCACCACCTCCTTTGTTCTGAGCCCCATCTCCTCGGGTTTCTTCACCTCCTCCTCCTTAAAACCTCTCATCTCCTCCTCAGCTCTTGGCTCTACCTCCTCCTTGACAGTATATCCCTCCTCCTCCTCATCCTCATCTTCAATTTCTGCCTCCTCCTAATATTTCCACCTCCTCCTCAGCTCTCTCCCCCCCTTAGCCTCAGCGCTGATCTCCGCCTCCTCAGCTCATATCTCCTCCACCTAGCAATGGCAAACGTGACACTGACTATTGGTGTTCAAACAAAAGGTCTTTCCTTGTAACACTTTCAGTGACTAAGGGTTGGACACAAGCCTGTGGGCTCTAAGGGGAAAAATTACGACTAAATGGAGTTTGTTCACAGAATACCCCAAGAATTGTGCCAAAGCAAAAGTTCATAATCCTATTCTTGAAATGTCTGTCACTATACGAAAGCAACAAAACAGAAGTAACCTTTGGGGAAGGCTCTTGTAGTGGTGACTCGCAGCCTGGTCTGTCCTTTAGGCTTCTCTGCTTTCACATGCCCATTCAAGCTTCGCCCAGGACTTCAAGTTTCACGGTTTGTTCTCTTCTCAGGTTTCTGTCAGCATTACCACCATAACCGCTGGGCTTCTTCCAGCCCCTTGGATTCTCAAGGCTTCTTACCTGCCTCTACTAGACCTTAATCGACTCTTCACAAGTAGGAAGGTGTAAGTAACTCCGCTATGAGTGGTGCTTTCAAGATATTCCAACATCAATCGCATTGGCTCCACGGCTCCACTGTGGACGGGAAACATCCTTTAGCTAGTTAAAAGGAATGCAGTTGAATTTTGACCATGTCCGTTTGTCCGCCTAGCAGAGTTATTTTGTTCTCTTATTTATGCCAGATCAGTGAAGCACATTAGGGGACCTTTAACCTCCCTCTTCAGAGAACACTGACATTAGGGTTCAACATTTGAAAGATACAACAGTGCTCTGAGGGAAGCCTGCTCCAGGAAATAAGAGATCAGTGTCAAATGTGAGGCTTTCATGAGGACTTGCTGCTCAGACGTTTTATTGGCCAGGCCATCGGTACCCTCCAGCAAACAAGAGAAACCTTTATTTTTAGAATGCTCTGGTGTGACTTATGTTTGAAATCTGCCTATAAAACCAATGGAATGCCCTGCAAATCGAACAGGTTCCCTCACACCCCCACCTGAAACCAAAATTGGCCATGCTAGTGATTCATGTATGAATATGTGCGTCAGTGGTGTGAACCACGCTTATGATGCACCCCACTGTCAGCTGGAGGGCATCAACAGTAAGTAGACTCACCGCACAATCACGAAAAACCATTTGAAGAAAATATCATATTGGGTGGCAGCATAAAGAAATTGAGCGGACAGGGCCGTCATGGAAACAACACTGAACAAGTAAGTGTACTGTGAGAACTAGTTAGGTTTTTACAACTGCCCCATCTCCCCTTTTTCAGTGAACTCAAGTGTGGGCCAAAATGCTAACTTGTTATGGTAAAATATTGTCAAAGGCAGAAGAATAATTATAATTAGTATCTAGGTGGTTCCATGCACACAATCAGGTTGCTGAGAATGAGCTCTGTGCAACCCATCGCCATCCCTTATCCAAAACTGCGGCTGCTCCCACTCCCATTATCTCTGTGGGTCTGGCCCTTTTCCTAAAGGAGCCTCTTACGCTCCCGTAGGAGTTCCTTGGCGTGCAAGTTCAATTCCTACCTACTGAATGTGTTAACATGTTTGCATGGTGCAGACCAGCCGCCCGGGTGTTATAAGCCTTGCAGTGTGCAGCTGTGGGATGCAATGGCATGGCGAAACGCCTCAGCCCTCATTAACCGCATCCCTTTGCTTGGGCCGCTATTTCAGGATAGCTGGTACATCGCGCAGGTGCTAGCGACAGTGAAGAAGGACAGAGTCATGCAAGGCGGGGTACATCGGGAAAAGATTGCAGGTGTCCATGGGGACCTGTCAAGCACGATTTGGAAGAGGCAACCTGATAGCCTGGAGGAAGCCATTTGCAACTTTAGCTTACAGGTTCGCAGCATTAAGCAACGTTCAAAATGTTCTCTCAGTTCTTGTGACTTATCCAATGAATGGCACAGACACCGCGAAAAACGTATCAACAATGTCACATTTTGCATCCGAATTAATTGCACGGCTTAAGGAGCGAGCATTTCACTGTGCAATGAAAAAAGAATGCAATAATACAAACAATATGAATGAAACAATAGTGAAAGGGGATAAGTGATGATGGAGCCTTGTTAACAATAAGATTGGATTCAATCATTTTTCAGTCTCACGCGTTTCGGTTCAGGAGAACGCACGCGAGGCCCGTGGTGCAGGGACAAGCTGGAGCCTCGGGAGAGAGCGCGTAGAGTTCGTGCAATGCATCCATGGCCGCGCTGATCCCAGCCCAGGGATGGGAAAGGGCTAGCTGGGAGAAGAAGCCAAGCCTTGCGGCCGGCCCTTCAGCAGGCCAGGGTAATTGCCAGTTGAGTCTCCCAAGGAGCCCGTGCTGCAGGCCGCTGATGGAAGAACGTCCCCCCACACCTTCGCATCTGCGTTTGGGCGACTACACTGAAAATAGGATTTATGTGCTGAGAAATGATGAGGTCAAGCCGCTCTTATAGGGATACAGCGAGCTCCAGGGCCGCCCCAGCTGGAGTATTCCATGCCTCTGATAGCACATTTTTTCGAAGGTGTTTCTTGAACACAGAAGTGCCTGCACCGCCAAGGAATGCCTCCGCCTCTTCGCCAACCCCGTCGGCAGTTGAAATGTTTTGAATTTTCAACACGCGTCGTGCATTTAATGTTCACCTCAAATTGTTAGCTAGCGGCCGGTGGAGACATACGCATTAACTGTTCGTTTTTTGTTGGGAGGGCTTTCGAGGACTTGCTGGAAGTGATTTGCTTCAATGATAATGCCTGCAATCCGGCCCTTGCCATATTATTTGCGATTGAGACCTCTAGATGCAAAATCCCAATTTTATGTCAACATCTTAAAGAATACAGTCATTTTCCGACAATGTTCTTTGGTGAAGAAATGTATGTGTAACCGAGGACAGAACAGCAAAGCTGAATGGCAATGCGTTATGAGGCAAACCACTCTGGAAAATTCCACAAGACCCCTCCACGCACATTGTACCATGGAGGCAACCAGTCCACTGCCATTTAAGAAGAAAGACTGGGCTTGGCGAGAATCACTTGTGTTCTGGGAAGGCTGATTTTATTTCATGAGGTGCACATCTCTGATAGTTTTAAAACTCAGGCAGGGAAAAACCACATTCGCTGTGATGTTGGGCAAACCCCCCCAATTTAAAAACTGCACTAGACCAAAAAACGCATATTTGAAAGGCAGCCTCTTCTTTTCTATGCCTTGATGTCTAATTGCTTGAGACTTCTGTTCATAAATAATACCAAGGGCCTTTTTTCCTTGAAGCATTTATTTTAAAGTTAAAATAACTCACAATAAAACCAGCGACTTCCAGAAAGCTGCAACAACCGAACCCAACTTTCTAAAAATACTATTAAAGAGCTCAAAACGTTGACTACTTAAGGTTTTCATCTTAGAGGGTAGGGCCAGGAGTTAACAAATTCAGGAGTTGTATGGGTTGTGATTCACCGGCCTAAGGGATTAATATGGCTATGCATGAGGAGAGGTGGTGCAATAATCCGTGGGTATCAACACGCTCAATTAACAGAGCAAGACAAACATAGACCGACGAACTTTGCCATTCAGATAGTAATGGTTTGATCTGTTGAAAAGCATCATCTGAAAGTTAGAGACACAAAGTACATTATTTACACGGAGAATTAAAAAGGTGGAGTCTCAGATTGGTTTTAGTGCTTTTACATTAGATTAAAATTTAATGGATAGGATTCTGGATGGATGGCTAAAGCTTTAGAGATCCAGGGGTGGAGGAGCGAAGCAACAACTATGATTTAAGATTTTTCATGATTTCACCCCAACCAGCTATCCAATGCTCAGTCAGTCTAGGTAAATTGAATGTGGCGATATTGAACTCAGGATTATGATGGAGATGAAAGACGATTTGAGTTTTGTCGGCATAATTTTGAAAGACTGCCTCAAGTTCAAGTAAAACGGAGTGGAGCAGCTCCATATAGATATTGGAGAGAATGGGAGAGATTAGGGACCCTTGGGAGACCCCACGCTCTGGATTCTACAACCAGAGGAAGCTATATCGGTGTGTGTCCAATGTATCCAAGGAACACAGGTAATCTAGAGAGTCTTAAACAAATAACAGACCCTCAGTTCACTAACTCTACCTACATTTTCTTAATGCAAATCAATATAAAGTAATAATTCACCTCAAATGTTCATACACATATAAAATGAACAATAATGACAATGAGTTTGCATATATAAAAAACCTTAAAAGCATGAAAACAAATATCACAACACAGCATATTGTTCTTATATGTGATCTCCTAAACTTCGTTGATACGCTTATACTGGTAGCCCACACTCTGCCACTTCCTGTTGGGAAACATCCTAAATTTTGACTCACAAGGTTCTAGTACTAATGGGAGAGGTCAGAAAAGCGAGACGGACACAAAGATATCATTTTATCAATGTTTTCCATTTATTAAAATGAAAAGCAGTGAGATAAACGCCTATCTTTCCCTATTCTAACCAGGATGTTCCTACCTAGAAAACTAAAAGTAAAGGAAGATGATCTATTGTCCAAAAGTCTCTGACCCTACAACTAATACATACAACAAAAGTATACAAGGAATATTTGGCTGCCTTCAATTCAACAAAACAGTGTAAAAGTTAAAACTTATAGGGTTTAGAAAGTACTCTTTGTTACGAGGGTTGGGGTCCCTTCCCCTGGATAAATTCAGGAATACCCTTGGGAAAGCTCTGATTCAACAAAGTTGTATTCAGTTCAACACAAAAAGTATTTTCCCTCTCTGCGTCCTTCCACTTGGTAAAGTAAATGTCTCGTTCACAAACACTTGTTAAAAAATCAAAGCAATTGTTGTCCTCTACAGTATCCTTCTTGGTAAGGAAATGTCTCTCTCTCATAAAACACAAATTCATAAACCAAGACAATTGTTTCCCTCAGGATGCAAAGCAATTATTAGCACATCACACTTATTCATCAAATGGAATACTTTTGTCAGGATAGCACAGCAACTACCTTTGGTGATGCAACTTTTTGTGAAAATGATGAGAGCTATCAAGTTCTTTTCACCAGACCTTTTCGCCACAACCACACATCTTCAAAACATCTTTTTCTTTCCTGGTATACATGCCTCCCAGTACTAACCACTACCGATCCCTTTCCTGGTTTACTTGCCTGCCAGGACGAAAACACCTAAAACTACAATTGTTCTTAGTGGCAATATTTGTTCCAAGGTTCTCCACACCAGTATCCCATGTAAGGAGGCCTCAACAATGGCTGCCTCTTTTTATAGTCTCTTGACTCTTGGCAATGTGGGTTACCGGTTTCCCCAAGTTGGTATCCCATAAAAGTGGAATTACGCCCTTGTCGCCTCTTTACTTTATTTGTTTGGCATTCAGAATTATTGGTTATTGCCAAATGTCCTGCTTGGAGCACCCCGGGGTCAACTTTAACTTCAGGCCAACTCACTGGTCTCCTTTGGCATCTCCGCTTCATGTATTGCTGCTGCGGCGGACCTTCTGCATTCTGCTGATTCTGTTGCCAGCTCCCACGTAACCTCAGTGGTCTGCACGGCTCTTCTCCGGAGTTCTGCCAACTCCATTAGGCCTCTGCGTCCTCCCACACACTGAAGCCAACATTTGTCGGGTTGGGAGCACGTCTCTCATACAGCTGGGTTTCTCCTCCTGTTGCTGTCCACGACGCCGTTTCCTGCTGTGCCCATTTTGCAATAACAAACTCCTTTTCTTCCCGCGTCGGCTTCATCTGGTGCTCTTCTGACTGCGGCAATCCCAGAACTCCAGACTGCTTCTACCTTTACTACTCCTTCCGCGTCTCTCTCGAGCTGTAACTCATTCTTGGGTTCAAATGTCATGCTCAGGTGCCTTGTTCTTCAACAACCAGACCGCACATTCTGCTTGATAGCACATCTGATTACTAACTCCGGGTCCCAGTACCACAGGCATTACGGATCCTAAAGTCCACAATGGTTTTAGTCCTTTGAAATTTAGGTTGTTTTCATTTCTTATCAGAGTTAGGGGATGTTATGTAAAAGGTTTGTGATTTAACATTGGGGTTAGGACCTGTACCTGAGACAGAATCACGACAATTAAAAGATGGCATATTTAATTCCTGAACTCCCAAGGCACAAACGTTATTCTGTTTAGATGACTTTTCATAGCATGCTCCTTGGGTAGTTTCATGGGAGGGACTTGTGCAATGACAGCATGCAATTAGGTATTTGGGACTATAGGAATGTAATCAATCCTCAAAAGAAGATTAATACATTTGATTCTATTGACCACACCCTTTATTTGATTGTATCAGGGAGTCAGCCATGGCATCTGAGTGCAGCCAGGTGGATTATTTTGCTCCTTAGTGTGATGAATCCTGCAGAGTCATCACTGAATCCCAGAATAGGATCTCCTACCATGTGGGCAGGGAAAGGCAGCCACTACATCATCCTAATGTTGGGGTTGCTATCAGGGGGAATGATCACATGGGAGAA